>NC_081365.1:3823073-4133906 GCF_030684315.1 Stegostoma tigrinum
AGAAATAACTCAACACCCTCAACACATTGGAAAGGCAAGCCCTAGAAGGACAGAGACAGGACAAGAACATCACAATACTACCCACAGACAAAGGGCACATGACAGTAATACTAAACAAAAGGTTTACATATCTAAGTCACAAGCATTGCTCGCTGACAAAAACACAGACTGGCCAGTGCAGACTGACCCAACACCAAAACTAAGCAACAAAATCTTCTTCATGCTAAAAAGACTCAAACAGACCGGACAGATCAACAAAACAAATTTCCTAAGAATGAAACCTGAAGGAAACAACACACCCCAATTCTACAGCCTCCCGAAAGTACACAAACTGGAAGTACCCCTCAGACCCATAGTCTCCCTACCAGGCACTCCTTCACACAGATTAGCCAGAGAACTACAGAGAAGACTCAAGCACCGAGTCAACAAGTCACCCCACTCCATCCACTCAGCCCAAGAATTCCTCAACTCCAGCAAAGATATAAAGATAGAGGACGAAGAGACCATGATATCGTTTGATGTCACCGCCCTATTCACATCAATAGACACACCACTAGCAAGGGAAACAATGACAACACTACTGGAACAAGGACATGGCCCCAGAGAAACCATCTCCACAGGCAACATGCTGAAGCTACTAGACCTATGCCTGACCACCCACTTCACCTTCAATGGCCAAATATACAAACAGATCAATGGGACACCCATGGGATCACCTATCTCTGGGCTAATAGCCGAGGTAGTGATGCAAAGACTGGAAAGTATAGCCCTTCCACTAATCCAACCAGCATTTTGGATATGCTACATAGACAACCCCTTTGCCATCATTAAACGGGCTAAATTAGAAGACACAAACTCGTAAACAACACCCTCCACCGGAATAAAATTCACCAGAGAGGAGGAGAAGAACAAACAGCTCCCGCTCCTGGATGTCATGGTAGAGCACAAGACAAATGGGGAACTGCAAACGAAAGAACACCCAAAAGCACCATACACACAGACCAGGTACTGAACTTCAACAGTAACCATCCCAGCACACACTAACAAAGCTGCGTGCGAATACTATCTAAAAGGGAAACAACACACTACAGCAACACAGAGCTACGCCAAGAAGAAGAAGAATACCTCTTCCACGTTTTCAAGGATAATGGATATCTGAAAAACTGGGTCAGAAGATGCCTACATGAACAACATCAGGAAGATACTACACATCCCGACACACTTATCATGGTACCTCACATCAGGAACACATCAGAACTCACCAAAAGACTCCTACAACCACTGGGCATCAGAATAGCACACAACCCTATGCCCACTGCTCACTTGAACCAAAGACCCACTGCCCACTATGGACAGGACCAATATCAGCTATAAGATACCCTGCAAGGGGTAGAAGTAACCGGAAGGCAAAGTACTGGGTTAATGGTAAGATTCTTGGTAGTGTAGATGAGCAGAGAGATCTCGGTGTCCATGTACACAGATCCTTGAAAGTTGCCTTGAAAGTTGAAGGTTGACAGGGTTGGTAAGAAGGCATACAGTGTTTTAGCTTTTATTAATAGAGGGATCGAGTTCCGGAACCAAGAGGTTATGGCGAAGCTGTACAAAACTCTGGTGCAGCCGCACTTGGAGTATTGCGTACAGTTCTGGTCACCGCATTATAAGAAGGATGTGGAAGCTTTGGAAAGGGTGCAGAGGAGATTTCCTAGGATGTTGCCTGGTATGGAGGGAAGATCTTATGAGGAAAGGCTGAGGGACTTGAGGCTGTTCTTGTTAGAGAGAAGAAGGTTGAGAGGTGAATTAATTGAGACATATAAGATAATCAGAGGGTTAGATAGGGTGGATAGGGAGAGCCTTTTTCCTAGGACGGTGACGGCGAGCACGAGGGGGCATAGCTTTAAATTGAGGGGTGAAAGATATAGGACAGATGTCAGAGGTAGTTTCTTTACTCAGAGAGTAGTAAGGGAATGGAACACTTTGCCTGCAATGGTAGTAGATTCACCAACTTTAGGTACATTTAAGTCGTCATTGGACAAGCATATGGACGTACATGGAATAGTGTAGGTGAGATGGGCTTCAGATTAGTATGGCAGATCGGCACAACATCGAGGGCCGAAGGGTCTGTACTGAGCTGTAATGTTCTATGTTCTATGTTCAAAGACTGTGACAAACACCACATCGGACAAACAGGAAGGAAATTAACAACAAGGGTACATGAACATCAATTGGCTACAAAAAGACACAACCAACACTCACTCATCTCCATCCACATGGATAAGGAAAACCACCTATTTATTAGATTGGGACAACACCAAGATCCTGGGACAAGCTAAGCAGAGACGGGCACAGGAATTCCTGGAAGCCTGTTACTCCATGAATAAAGCCATCAACAAACACATAGAACTCGACCCCAGATACACCTCATTGTGAAGGAAAACCGGAAGTGAGATAATCCAACTCAACGGACACCAGAGTTTAAAAACCAGGCAGGTGAATACGCCGACGCTTCATCAGAGGCTGCACTGATGATGTTACCCAGCAGGGTAACGAAATGTCTGTGGAACAACGAACCAGCTCGGCGAGCCAACCAACCCCAACACCCACAACCCAAGCTACAGATCTACTCTGAAACCTTAGTGATAAATAAGTTTGCAGATGACGCAAAGTTTGAAACTGGGTGATTGACAGTGAGGAGGATCGCAGGTTACAGGAGGATATAAATGGAATGGTCAGGTGGGCAGGGCAGTGGCAGATGGAATTTAACCCTGAAAAGTGTGAAGTGATGCACTTTGGAAGAAGTAAAAAGATAACGGAGTATGCAGTGACTGGCAGGACCCAGGAAGCTCAGAGCAACAGAGGTATCTTGCCGTGTTTGTCCACAGATCAGTGAAGATGGCAGGACAGGTTAAAAGAGCAGTTAAGAAGGCCTAGGGGACACTTGCCTTTTTCAGTTGTGGAATTAATTTTAATAGCAGAGGGGGCATGTAGGAGCTGTACAGAACTTTGGTCAGGCCACAGCTGGAGTATTGTGTGTAATTCTGGTCCTCATGCTTTAGGAAGGATATGATTGCATTGGATAAGGTGCAGAGGAGATTCACCAGGATGTTGCCTGGGATGAAGCATTTCAGAGATGAAGAGAGGCTGGAAAAACTTAGGTTGTTTTCTTTGGAGGAGGCAAGTTTAAGGACGGGACCTGCCAGAGTGTATAAGAAAGTGAAGGCATCAGTTATGTGGATAGCAAGCAGCTGTTCCCCTTTATTAAAGGGGCTATAGCAACAGGGCATTATTTCAAAGTGAAAGTCAGGAGGTTTAGAGGAGATTTGAGGAAAATTGTTTTTTTGCCCACAGGGTGGTGGAACTCTGCCTGGAAGGGTAGCTATGTGTGTGAAACCTCACATCCTTTGAGCACATTCAAGGCTATGGGCCGAGTGCAGAAAGAAGGGACCAGTGTAGACTGAGAGTGGTTTTCACCAGTGCAGACCTAATGGGCCAAAGGACCTCTTCTGTACAGTTTGATTCAGTAATTCTATTCTATTTATTCAACACATTAATATTCACTGTTCAGTCACTTTGATAAAGAGTGGGCAATATGGTAAGCTTTATGATGAAAGCTGCTGCTCCAGCACAGTCCGCCACAAAGTGTTTAATCTTCAAGAAAGAAAGGGTGCAATATTAGGAAAAAAAGCTTTGATTCTTTTTGTCTCACCGTCCATATTTGCTTAAAAAATGAATAAAATCTATTCTAGTATTAGAAAGGCAACTTCTTTAAGATGAATAGGATGCTGATGTGAAATTCAGACACTTGAATATATTCAGCAAAATTAATGTTGGTTCAGGATAGAAATATTACCAATTTATTCAGATGTTGCACATGCTTTAACGCTGAATAAATTCCCACTTGACTTAGGTTTATTTATGATTAGGATTGAATGAAACTAGTAGTTCAAAACAAGTTGAGCAAAACTACTTTGATAAAATGCTTTTGAACATGGATATACACATGCACAAATATTCAGGATACACCAGGGAGCCTGGAAAACTTCACTCCTGTCTGGTATTGTGGAGCTCATTTATCACAGTGTCAGCTCCTCCAAGACAAGAGTACACACTGGGGAAAAGACAACTTTTCATTCCCATCTGGTAATATACAACACATGTGTCTCTGAATGGTAGCTTTGTATGGAGAGTAAACAGCAGATAAAAGAGGATAATTCAATCCCTGTTTGACACTATCCATTCATGTATGTTCCATACATCTGTTGTGATCAAATTAAGATCATCTGTGTCTAAGTAATGTTCATACTGAACTAAGAGAAGTAATAGCTGAAAGATTTATGACCTCGGGCTACTGCAACAGAACTGCAATTTTGCAGGTGGGTGCGAGCATGTGTATATATGTGCACGGGTATGTTCGTGCATACGTGTGTGTGTACACATTCCTGACATTCTCCATCCATGAGAGTCTCACAGCTGGCAAATTTGTCGTTTCTCCATAAAACTCAGCTGCTGTGTGGAGCACCCTGGTGCAGGTTAGACTTGTATACACTGAGTTTGTCTAATCTTCCATGACGAGTGAGAAAGATTTCAGGAGAACAAATGACTCTCACTCTTCGTCCATCATCAGTGGTCAGTGCAAGAACTAAACAGGGATGGCTTGCATATGTTAGCATACTATTAGCATATTCAATGTGATTAGCATGTTATTACCACATTGAGGTCTCCATTCCTGACAGTGATATGTTACCGAGGTCATTTCCTGTTCTAGGTCAGCAAAAGGCTATTCCCTGGCCTAAAGACCTGTCAAAGTGATAAACCAAAGTTGAAATAGTTGCCACTTTGTAGCTTAAAATAGGTGGGAATTCATCAAATTAATATTTATTGCTCGTGCTTCTGTTCATGTTGGCTTGAATACAGGAAGCAGCTCAGTTCTGAGATGGAGAGATTATATCGAGTTTTGAGAAGATTTGTAGCTCAGGTTGAGGCTCTGGATGTGATTTTGCTCGCTGAGCTGGAAGGTTAGTTTTCATACGTTTCGTCACCATTCTAGGTAACATCATCAGTGAGCCTCCGACGAAGCGCTGGTGTTATGTCCCGCTTTCTATTTATCTGGTTAGGTTTCCTTGGGTTGGTGATGTCATTTCCTGTTCTTTTTCTCAGGGGATGGTAGATTGACTCCAAGTCAATGTGTTTGTTGATGGAGTTCCGGTTGGAATGCCATGCTTCTAGGAATTCTCGTGCATGTCTCTGCTTGGCTTGTCCTAGGATGGATGTGTTGTCCCAATCAAAGTGGTGTCCTTCCTTATCTGTATGTAAGGATACGAGTGATAGTGGGTCATGTCGTTTTGTGGCTAGTTGATGTTCATGTATCCTGGTGGCTAGCTTCACCATTCCAAGGAAACCTAACCAGATAAATAGAAAGCGGGGCATAACACCAGCGCTTCATCGGAGGCTCACTGATGATGCTACCTAGAATGGTGACGAAACGTCTGAAAACTAACCTTCCAGCTCAGCGAGCAAACTCACATCCAGGAGAGATTATATGCCCAGCCTCCTCTACACGCTTTGGTTTTCATATTCATACCTGGTGAAATAAACAATTAGTTTGGGGTTCCCACTGAAGCCTGGCCACCTGAACGAGGTATTCAAGCCTTCATTGGCAACATAACTCGACTAACAAGTAGCAGTTTTGGGAGGATGAATCTTAGAGGGGTAAGTACAATTATGCCTTTTGTAGAATCCTATAATGAGAAGACAGTCAGGATAATTCTAATGGAAAGAGTTTGCTTTTATAATTAACCTTCAAATGTTGAATTGGCACAAGGTATTTTTATCGTGATGTGCTGTGCTTGTACCTTTAAGGGATCACATTTTAAAAGACTGAAAATCATTTGCTACGTCTCGACAGAATACAGTGTAGTAGTCTCATAACTCAGTGCACAGAACATTGTAGCATCCATCTTAAACAGTATTGTCCCATCTTCCCTTAAAGAACTCAGAGCACTGTTTTACCAATTCTTATCATATGTGTGATACATTTGTCGCAAACTGTATAGCAGCATCACTAGCCAAGATGTTCATCACAAGGTGCAAAAAGAAGGATTGGCCCAGGTCAAGGCACAGTAGACTGGAAACATGGAATGGAACTGCTCAGGGCTGGAGCAGAGCAGACTGGAGGCCCGGAGTGGAGCGGAGCAGTTGAGTGCTGGAGCGGAGGGGATGGTTGTTGGATGAGAGACTGTGCAGGCAGTCAGCATCTTACGAGCCTGGTCAGACCAGATGTGAAAGCCCCCCTGTATTGACCTACTTCAATGTAATGTTTATCTGTAATCTGTTTATTTGAATGGAATGTTTATTGTTTTACTTTTAGTTTTTATTTTCTAACTCATTCTATGAATGACTGTGGAGTACTGTAGCTTTTTTTCTTTATTTCCCTATTTTATTCCTAAGATTTTTACCTCGACACTTGTACCTAAGATGGCACACGAGGCGAGACATTGTACATTTTTTACTGTACTCCTGTACTTCTTTACGTGACAATAAACCTAATTCTATTTCTAAATTCTAAAGAAAGAGAGCAATAAATGGAACAATGGAAAGGTTTGGGGAGAGATTTCCAGAACTTAAGTCTGAGATAGCTGAAGGCAGGATCAACAATAGTGGAGCGAATAAAATAGGAGTGATGTAAGAGTCTGAACTGAAGGAATGCAGATATCCCAGAGGATTGTTGGCCTGGAGTAATCCACAGAGATGACGATGGAGTAAGGTCATGGAGAAATTTGAAAATAAGTATGAAATTTTTAAATCCAAGTCTTTACCAGCCCAGGAACCAATCAGTGAGCACAGAAGTGTAAGTCTAAAACAATGTGAGCCAATTAATATGCCCAAATAGGAATGCCTAGTAAACACTGGCCTATCAGTGGTGCACACATCCAATGAATTAAGAAAATGTGCATGCAACCTGTGCGATGTGTCGGAGTCCTGGGAGAGCAAATGAGATGCCAACTCAACTGGTCAAGGACAGACCAATACCACAGAGGATACTTTACAAGGAAAAATAAACTCTCAGAATGATCACAAACCCTTGCTGAAATGAACAGAGCTGTCTTCAGTTTAATTGTGTTTTGTACTGCGAGACACACACAGACAGAATATGTTATATCTGTGTTTCCCTGCTATAAAATCATTGAGTTTGGCTGAAAATAAATAGGCCTTGACATGACTGCAACTCACTGCTAAGATTAGCCCTTTCTCCCCACCCTCCTCCAGGGAAAATGTAACTAAATCTTTCAAAAACAATAAAAGCTACAAAACTCCTTGTAATTTCAGGTGCCCTTTCACCATTCTTCTGCTCAATTAATCTAAAGTTCCTTCAGAGACTCAACATACTGCTACATCACGTCACATCCACATCGGTTTTTCCTGCGAGAGTTTACTAACATGGAACTGAATGTTAAGGCCCTCCTGGGACAGAATGGTAGATGCTAGGGAGTGGGTAAAGAAGTGCCATAGCAGGGGTACTTGTTCCCAGTGTCTAACCTACTAAGCTGTCCGTGTGCCCCCATAACAGATATCATGGTCATTGCAAGGCCCTCCCACCTCTCGGCTGGTTGGAGCCCTCAGGTGTCTGTGTGACCTGGGGATTGGTCGAGGATGGTAAGGAAGAAGAGATGCCATCTGGACTGAGATACAGCTTAGGTGGGATACAGTTCAGGGAATTTGGAGGCATATGAGAATTTGGTGCAGGGGGAAGAAATGCTTTTGGCTTCCTTTTTTGGCTCATAGTTTGTATGGTTTTTATTTAACGGGATAAATTGAAGCCCAGGATCGGAGTCCAGCACAAATGAGTGGCATCACAGGTAGCATAAGCATCACATGAGCTCATTGTTTGGGGATAGCTACTAATTTGAATATCTATTGCTTTCAGATTAAAGGTAAATAGGGGAAATATTGGCGAGGCAATGGCAGAGTGGTATTATCACTGGACTGTTAATCCAGCGACCCGGGCAATGTTCTGGAGACACGAGTTTGAATCCGGCCACGGCAGATGGTGCAATTGGAATTCAATAAATGTGGGGAATTAAGAATCTAACGATAACCGTGAATCCATTCTCAGTTATTGGAAAATCCCATCTGGTTCACTCATATCTTTTCGGAAAGGAAGCTGCCATCCTTATGTTCTATGTTCTATGTTCTAAGAGAGGCAGGAATGGACATTGGCCCGCTGGAAAATGAGGCTGGAGAAGTGACATGGGGAACAAAGAAACAGTGGAGGAACTGAATGCTATAGGTACTTTGCACAGTGGAAAACACCAGCAGCATATCACAGCTTCAAGAGAGCTGGGGGGCAGAGGTGGGTATAATGGCCATCACTAAGTAAAAGATGCTCGAGTTGCTGAAAGATCTAAAGGTGGATAAATCACCCAGACAAGATGGACTATACCCCAGAACTCTGAAGGTGATGGCTGAGGGGATTGTAGAGGCATTAGTGGTGATCTTTCAGGAATTACCGGAATCAGGGAGGGTCCTAGAAGACTGTAAAATAGCTCATGTAACCCTCCTGTTTAAGAAGAAAGGGAAGCAGAAGACAGGAAACTATAGGCCTATGAGCCCAATCTCAGTCATTGGTAAGATTTAGAGCCTGTTATTAAGGATGAGATTGCAGAGTACTTGGAAGAGCATGGAACTTGTGACTGTCCTTGAAAGGATATTGGTCCCAGTCCCAAGATTCTAACTCTATCCCTCTTTTATCAATCGCACATTAATTTGGTCTAATTTCCTATTTCTGAACTCACCAGCCCATGGCATTGGGAGTAATCTTGAGATTATTACCATCGAGGTTCTGCTGTCTAACTTATTTCCTGGTTTCCCACATTTGGCTTTCAGGACCTCAGTCCTTGTTCTGATTACATCGTTTACACTGCACTGCAGCGTTAGTAAGACAAACAAAGGCAAAACATACACAATTAATGGTAGGGCCCTAGGGGATATTGTAGAACAGAAAGACCAAGGTACATAGTTCCTTGAAAGTGTTCTCACAGTTAAACACGGTGGTGAAGAAGGCATTTGGAACCTTTGCCTTCATTGCTCAGACTATTGAGTACAGGAGTTGGGACATCATTTTGAAGTTAGTGAGGTCACTCTTGGAGCACAGTTCTGATTTCCCTGTTGTAGGAAGAATTTTATTAAATCGGAAAGGGTGCAGAAAAGATTTACAAGGATGTTGCTGGGACTGGAGGGTTTGGGTTATAAGGAGAGGATGGATAAGCCAGGACATTTTTCACTGGAGTGTAGGAGGTTGACAGGTAATCCTATAGAGGTTTATAAAATCATGAGGGACATAGATAAGGTGAATAGCAACGGTCTTTTCCAAGGGTTGGGAAGTTCAAATCCAGACAACATAATTTTAAGGTGAGAGGAGAAAGATTTAAAAGGGACCTGAGGAGCAGCCTTTTAACACATAGGGTGGTCTGCACTTGGAAGGCACTGCCAGAGGAAGTAGTAGATTCAGGTACAATTGAAATGTTTAAAAGACATTTGGACACATACATTCATAGGAAACATTTTGATGGATATGGATCAAGTACAGGCAAGTGTGACTAGTTTAATTTGGGGAATTTAGTCAGCTTGGGTGAGTTGGACCGAAGGGTCTGCTTTCATGTTGTATGACCTCTGGTTGTTCCACCTGCCCTTTCATAATGTCATGAAGCTGTTAAGTGACGGGCTTGACCCTGACACAAGGAGGAACATATCATCCTGATATCACATTTGCAATTCTGAAAAATCTGTCTGTATCCCTTACAGGAGGATCATTCCTTTTATCTACACTTCATTTCACTTTTATTTTACACCCTGTGCAACGGGGTCTCTCATGGTATCACAGACCTGACTATTCATGCATCTTCCTGATAAACAATTTCCCCCAGCAGTTTCCAAAATGAAAAACCTGTTAGTGAGGGAGATGGACTCATGGGAATCCTGCACAACGTGACCAGTGTTTTTACCCTGTCTGATGGTCAGCATTCTTTTTCTCCTTGTGTGCACTTTATCTACAGTGTGATCACCACATTGGAAGCTATATCCAGAAGATCTCAACTTCATAGATGCATAGAAGAAGCATTCCACAAGCTGCCCTGTCATCATTGTCAGCAGACACTCACTAACGAACATGATTATCGACAGAGCGATCTCTGTGTCATAGGTCTGAGGTTCTGTGGGCACTTGTATGGCTGATGAGCCTAATCCTTGAGCCACATGTCTGACCTCATATTTGGAAGCTATTTCCAGGAAGAAGTGGTCCTTAGCCTTGAAATTGTTGGCATTCCTTTCCCCTGTTCCTTTTCTGTACTTCCTCTTGCCAACAGATATCTTCAAAGAATTATGCCCTTTCACACAAGAAGTTCCTCCAAGTCGGTTCTTCTGAATGAGAGTATCCAATGTATTGACATCTATGTCATATTTCTTGAGGGAAGCCTCAGGAAGTCTTTGAAACACTTCCTTTGTCCTGTTCTCATAGGAATGCCTTCCTTGAACTGGGCAAAGAAGATTTGCTTCAGCAGTCAGAACTCAGGCATCCTAAGCTCATGGTCAGCCCAACGGATTTGGTTTCGGATGATCCTGGCCTCAATGCTGGTGCTGTTGGCTGCTTCTAGAGTGTTAGTGAACAAATGAACAGATGGAAAAGTACAGCACAGGAACAGGCTCTTCAGCCCTCCAAACCTGTGCCAACCATTATGCCGTAATTAATCTAAAAACAAACCTGCCATTTGTTGATCCTTATCCCTCTATTCCCTCCCTGTTCATGCATCCATTTGGGTACCTCTTAAAGACTTCAATGTGCCTGCTTCCACCACCTCTTCCGGTAGTGTATTCCAGGTTGGTATCACTCTCTGCGTGAAAACCCTCCCTCACACATCTCCCTTAAACTTTCCCCCTCTGACCTTGAACCTGTCTCTCCTTATAATTGCCTTGTAAAAAAGCCTCCAACTATCAACCCCGTCTATGCCTCAAATAATTTTGAAGACCTCTATCAGGTCTCCTCTTAGCTGCTGTCTTTCCAAAGTAAACAATCCTAGGCTTTCAACCTTTCATCATAGTCAATGCCCTGGAGACCAGGCAACATCCTGATGAACTTTCTCTGTACTCTCTCCAAAGTTTCCAAATCCTTCTGGTAGTGTGGTGACTAAGTGTTATTACAATTGTCCTCCCGGCTGATGTGGAGAATTGTCTCAATCAACATTGATGGTGCTTCTCAAGAGTCTTGAGTTGATGTCTATACTTGGTCCGGCTTTCACATAGAAGAGTTGGAAGGATGACTGCATTACACATAAGGATCCTGGTATCATCTCGGATCTCACAATCATCGAAGACTCATAACCTTAGGTGTCTGAATGTAGCACTTGCAGATAGGATATGATTCTGAATCTCTACATCTATGTCAGCCTTAGAAGAGAGGTAGCTTCTGAAGTACAGGAAATGTTCCACATTTGATCTTAATGGAGGGATGGACTGGAACTTGCCTTAGGACAGGTAAAACTTTTGAATTTTCTAGAGGTTGAGGTTGAGGCCACTTCTTCAGCATGCTTCTGTGAATGCATTAAGCAAGGTTTTAAAGTTGTCTTCCAAGAAAGCAGAATTGACATTGTCAGCCACATACTGAAGTTCAGCAAGTGAGGCCAGTGTCATTTTCTTTGATGGGGATCTGGTTTCCTTAAACATGTCCTTGTTGATTATTGCATCACCATTTTTAGAGTTCTACATAATGTTCTCTCCATCAGAAGCTGATGTTTTATCTGTCTCTTAAAGGGTGCCATCCTTACTCTGCACTAGTTTGAGGCCAAGCATGTTGACTCTGTATATTGCCTTGGTGGCACTGAAGAAGCTCCAGGTGTCATGCTTGTTAACAAGGATTTACAGCTCCTTAGCTTTTCATCGTGCCATAACGTATCTTAAACTACTACCTTATTTTACTGCATCTAATTTAAAGAATATTAAACACATACTAAGTGCCTGATGTGGATAAGGGTGATTGATTACTCTGTGAGCTGTCCATGGTCCTTTCTAACACCTTGCAGATGACAGACGTGAGACTTACTGGTCTGTAATTGCCGGGGATTTCCCTATTTCCTTTCTTGAAGAGAGGAGTTACATTTGCCTCTCTCCAGTCCTCAGGTACGACTCCAGTGGAGAGCGAGGATGCAAAGATCTTTGCAAGTGGCGAAGCAATTGCATTTCTCGCTTCCCAAAGCAGCCGAGGACAAATCTGGTCCGGGCCTGGCGACTTGTCAATCTTAATGTTTGACAAAATTTTCAGCACATCAGCTTCCTCTAACTCTATCTATTCCAGCATGCACACCTGCTCTTCAAAGGTTTCATTCACTACAAAGTTGGTTTCTTTCGTAAAGACAGAAGCAAAAAACTCATTTAGGGCTTCCCCTACCTCCTCAGACTCCACACACAAGTTCCCTATGCTATCCCTGATCGGCCCTACTCTTTCTTTGACCATTCTCTTATTCCTCACATAAGTGTAAAATGCCTTTGTGTTCTCCCTAATTCGTTCTGCCAAGCCTTTCTCGTGCCCCCTACTGGCTCTCCTCAGACCATTTTTGAGCTCCTTCCTTGCCTGCGTGTAATCCTCTCTAGCTGAACTTGACCCTAGCTTCCTCCACCTTATGTAAGCTACCTTCTTCCTTTTCACAAGAAGCTCCACCGCTCTCATCATCCAAGGATCCTTTATCTTACCCCTCCTTGCCTGTCTCAGGGAAGACATTTCTGAAAAATTTCCCAGTGAAAATACATGGGCAGAAATTACAAATAAGAAAGAAAAGGTCACTTTGATAGAATTGTACCATAGGCCCCCCAGTAGTAAGAGAGAAATTGAGTAACAAATATGTCAGGAGTTCTCAAATATATGTAAGCATAATAAAGCTGTATTAATGGGGGAGAGATAATGGAAACTGCAGATGCTGGAGAGTCCGAGATAATAAAGTGTGAAGCTGGATGAACACGGCAGGCCAAGCAGCATCTTAGGAGCACAAAAGCTGGCGTTTCAGTCCTAGACCCTTCATCAGAAATCTGTTCTGATAAAGGGTCCAGGCCGGAAACGTCAGCTTTTGTGCTCCTAATATGCTGCTTGGCCTGCCGTGTTCATCCAGCTCCACACTTTATTATCTTGTATTAATGGGGGATTTTACTTTTCCAAACATTGACTGGGACTACCATAATGTTAAAGGTTTGGAAGGTGAAGAATTTGTCAAATGCGCTCAAGAAAATTTTCTTTATCAGTATGTGGATGTTGCCATAGAAACAGCACAAAAATAGACCTTATATTAGTGAATAAGGCAGGGCAGGTCACTGAAGTAAAAGTGGGGCAATATTTTGGGTCTAATGTTCGTAATTCTATCAGTTTCAAAATGGATATGGAAAAGGATAAGCCTTCCATAAAAGTTAAAGTTTTCAGCTGGAGTAAGGAGAATTTTAATGGCTTGAGACAAAAACTTTCTGGAGTCGGCTGATTGCAGGTAGAAGGACGTCTGACATTTGGGAGTGTGATGATGAGAGTTCACGAGCAATTTGCTCCTTTTAGAGTGAGGGTAAGGCTGGCAAAATTAAGGAACAATGGATGAATAAAGATATTGAGGACTAGTCAAGAATAAGAGAATACATTTTTTTCAGATAAGACAACTTGGTTCAATTGAATCTCTTAATCAACATAAAGAAAGCAAGGGAAAGAAATCAGAAAGGCAAAGAGGGGATGTGAGATCGCATTGGCAGATAAGCTTAAGGATAATCCAAAGAGATCCAACACATACATTAAGAGCAAGAGGGTAACTAAAGAGAGGGTCAGGCATCTTAAAGGAGGTCACCTTTGGGTTGAACCCCAGGAGTTGGGAGAGATACTAAATGAATATTTCATGTCTGTTTTTACTGTGGAGAAAAAAATGGAGTCTAGAGAATGAAGAGAAATAAATTTTGACATTTTAAAAACAGCTCACATTACAGAAGAGAAAGTTCAGGAGGTCTTAGCTGGATACATCTCTGGGACCTGATCTAATGGTGATGTGGTGTATATGGATTTCAGCAAGGCGTTCGATAAGGTTTCCCACAGTAGGCTATTGTACAAAATGCGGAGGAATGGATTGTGGGAGATATAGCAGTTTGGATCGGAAATTGGCTTGCTGAAAGAAGACAGAGGGTGGTAGTTGATGGGAAATATTCATCCTGGAGACCGGTTACTAGTGGTGTACCGCAAGGGTCGGTGTTGGGTCCACTGCTGTTTGTCATTTTTATAAATGACCTGGATGAGGGCGTAGAAGGATGGGTTAGTAAATTTTCAGACCACACTAAGGTCGGTGGAGTTGTGGATAGTGACGAAGGATGATGTAGGTTGCAGAGAGACATAGATAAGCTGCAGAGCTGGGCTGAGAGGTGGCAAGTGGAGTTTAATGCGGACAAGTGTGAGGTGATGCACTTTGGTAGGAGTAACCAGAAGGCAAAGTACAGGGCTAATGGTAAGATTCTTAGTAGTGTAGATGAGCAGAGAGATCTCGGTGTCCATGTACACAAATCCTTGAAAGTTGCCACCCAGGTTGATAGGGCTGTTAAGAAGGCATACAGTGTTTTAGCTTTTATTAATAGAGGGATCGAGTTCTGGAACCAAGAGGTTATGCTGCAGGTGTACAAAACTCTGGTGCGGCCGTACTTGGAGTATTGTGTACAGTTCTGGTCACCGCATTATAAGAAGGATGTGGAAGCTTTGGAAGGGTGCAGAGGAGATTTACGAGGATGTTGCCTGGTATGGAGAGCAGGTCTTACGAGGAAAGGCTGAGGGACTTGAGGCTGTTTTTGTTAGAGAGAAGAAGGTTGGAAGGTGACTTAATTGAGACATATAAAGTAATCAGAGGGTTCGATCGTGTGGATAGGGAGAGCCTTTTTCCTAGGATGGTGACAGCAAGCATGAGGGGGCATAGCTTTCAATTGAGGGGTGAAAGATATAGGACAGATGTCAGAGGTAGTATCTTTACTCAGAGAGTAGTAAGGGAATGGAACGCTTTGCCTGCAACGGTAGTAGATTCGCCAACTTTAGGCACATTTAAGTCGTCATTGGATAAGCATTTGGACGTTCATCAAATAGTGTAGGTTTGATGGGCTTGAGATCAGTATGACAGGTCAGCACAACATCGAGGGCTGAAGGGCCTGTACTGTGCTGTAATGTTCTTTGTAATAAACTATATTGTGTATCCCAGAATGCTTTGGAAAGTAAGGGAGGAAATTACGAGACCCCCTTGCAGAAATATTTGTATCAGTTATAACTACGGGCGAGGTGCCTGATGACTGGAGGGCAGTTCATGTTGTACCTTTGTTTAAGGAAGGTTGTAAGGAGAAACCGGGGAAATTATAGACTTGTGAGTCTGACTTTGGTTGTGGGTAAATTGTTTTATAATGGAGGCCATTATATAAAATGGGATTAATGGATATTTAGAGAGGCAAAATTTGATAAGGGGCGGTAAGCATGGTTTTGTGTGGGGAAGAATGTGCCTTACAAACTTGATTGAGTTTTTTAAGTAAGCTATCAAAAGGGTTGATGAGGGCAGAGCAGTAGGCGTTGTTTGTTTGGATTTTAGTAAAGCCTTTGACAAGGATCTGCGTGGTAGATTAATTAGTAAAGTTAAGTCACATTATAGTGACCACTAGTTTGAGATTGTTAGTTGAGCGCTCAGTGTGGAGTACTTCCTGTATTGGAAATTTCATATCTTAGTTTACAGAGTTCTGTTCTTTAGAAGTCAAAGAACATGTCATCCCACAGCTTGATTCAGAGCAACAAAACATACGGGCTGGTTTATTTTTCAGGACAATGCCTTGACCGATCAAAGTCAACCTGCCTGATATAAAAGTTAAGCAAAGCAAAGCGTGGCAAGTCACCATTAATCAGCATTATTGGGTGCATACGCCATGGCAACAACCCAACCAATCAGAGTCCACTCGCCAAATGATCAGCAGTCTCATGCAGTATAAATTGACGCCCCCACCCCCATCTTAGTGTTTCTTTTGATTTGTCCTGATGAGAGCAAGACAAAAACAAAAGTTGATTAAAAATGTTTCCTTTTTCAGCTGTATTCAGGTACTGTTCAGCCAAATGACTCTCAATGACCTTCATTGGCAGGAAATTGGTTGGGGAGTGATGAGTGTGAGTAACATGGAAGTGATAAGAAAAATACAAAAGAAAAATGGTGCTGAGCAATTTGCCAATTCCTTGAAGATATGATCCTGCAGTTCATCTCACTAGAGGTAAGTAATGTCTAAAATAATCTGCAATCTCTGAACTCTTATCTACCACAACAGGGATTCAAAGGGGAATTTTACGAGTTCTTTTTTATCTGCTTTGGTCTGATTTTATTTGATAAATCTAGTTTCTTGCCTCTCTTGAGATTGAATGATTTTCCAATATTTAAGTCATCACAAATTTGTGAGCAGGCTGGCTGAACTGTTTGGTTGTTTCATGTCTGTTCTTTGGTTTTCTTATGATTCAGCAGTGTATGTTATACTGAAAGTGATAAGGTGCTCTCTGGAGAGCAGCACACTATGGGGAAAGGCAAGGCAAGGTATGGTTAAAACCTGCAATTATGCTTTGTTTGCCTTTTAAAATGCAAACTTCTCACAGTCTGTATTGGATTTGGGCAGAATCAATGGGGCAAATTAATTCCCAGACAATGAATTACTGTTTACTCTGGTTCCCCTTGTGCATCAAGTGGGAGGATCTCCTCGGTGGACTCCAAAATATGCATATTGTCTGAACTGAATGCTAAATCCTGTTTTGAATCATGAGCTGCACCTGTAGCTACCCAGTAACAGAGGATTTAAAACTAACTTCAATGTGTTTGTAAGATTAGCATTTTAACATGTTTGAACCAATGCTTATTCAGCTTCCTAGGCACACAGGCCCAATCAAACCAAATTTGAAAATAGCAGACAATGAGTGACTAGTAAACATGATTCCATAATGGAGGACAGTGTGTTACTGCCCCAATTTACACAGCAAAATAGAAACTGACCAAAAAAAAGCATGATGCAAGGCACAAGTTTAATGCCAGACTATCTACAGATATTAGTAGAGAGAAGGAAAACATTAGGGCTAATTTCAGAGATAGTAGGAACTGCAGATGCTGGAGAATCTGAGATAACAAGGCATAGAGCTGGATGAACACAGCAGGCCAAGCAGCATTGGAGGAGCAGGAACGCTGATGTGTTGGGCCTAGATCCTTCAGAAGGTCTATGCCTGAAACATCAGTTTTCCTGTTCCTCCACTGTTTGGTCTAGTGTGTTCATCCAGCTTTGCACCTTGTTATCTCAGGACTAATTTCAGATTAAGTTTGACAGTGTCATTAGAGTCATAGAATTGTACAGCATGGAAACGACTTTGGTTCAACTTGTCCACGCTGACTAGATATCCTAAATATATCTTTTCCCATTTGCCAGCATTTGGCCCATATCGCCCTCAACCCTTCCTATTCAAATACCCAACCAGGTGCCTTTGTAAATGTTGTCATCATACCAGTCTCCTCAACCTCCTCTGGCAGCTCATTCCATACATGGAGTGGACTATACTGTGTTCCCTTCCCCAGCTACACTTGTTGCTGCAAACTTATGCCTAACCTTTTCGGTGCTGACCTTTGGGCAAAATGTCTCCATCCTGTCTAACTTTCCTTATTTTAAAAGCATAATTGTGAAACATAGTTGGGAAATTTGAAAGATAAGAAGATATATGAAAAGTGTAAAAGTACAACATTTGACTCTGGATGTTATGCCTAGAATGTGGTAAAAGGTGAATGGAGTAAAGTGCATCACTGAGCATGTAAGTGTTTTCAATGTTTGCAATAGTCTCCTCCTGGTTTGCTCTTCTATCAATGGAAGAGGCTGTGAGGGGGCGTCTTCACTGACACTGATCTGTTATCTTCAAATCTGAAATCAAAATACTTTCCTTTTTTGTTTTGGAATTTGAATGCCCCTATCTACAAACTACATATTGATTCCAGACAAAATCTATTTGTAGGGAAAAGGTGAGTATTCTTCAAAGAAAGAGCTGTTTAGCTGAAGATCAGATTGTTATGATGTTTTAGACAACATAGAACATAGGACATAAAACATAGAAAAGTACAGCACAGTACAGGCCCTTCGGCCCACGATGTTGTGCCGTGGAATAATCCTAATCCAAAAATAAAATAGCCGAACCTACATTTCCTCAATTCACTGCTGTCCATGTGCATGTCCGGCAGTCGCTTAAATGTCACTAATGACTCTGCTTCCATGACTACCACTGGTAAACTATTCCATGCGCTCACAACTCTCTGGGTGAAGAACCTCCCTCTGACATCTCCTCTATACCTTCTTCCTAACACCTTAAAACTATGACCCCTCGTGGCAGTCAATTCTGCCCTGGGGAAAAGTCTCTGGCTATCGACTCTATCCATGCCTCTCATTATCTTGTACAACTCGATCAGGTCACCTCTCTTCCCCCTTCTCTCCAGAGAGAAAAGTCCGAGCTCAGTCAACCTCTCCTCATAAGACAAGCCCTCCAGTCCAGGCAGCATCCTGGTAAACCTCCTTTACACCCTCTCCAAATCCTCCACATCTTTCCTATAATAGGGCAACCAGAACTGGACACAATATTCCAAGTGTGGTCTCACCACGGTTTTGTAGAGCTGCAGCATAACCTCGCGGCTCTTAAACTCGTTCCCCCTGTTAATGAAAGCTAAAATGCCATAGGCTTTCTTAACAACCTTATCCACGTGGGTGGCAACTTTGAGGGAGCTATGCACTTGAACACCAAGATCCCGCTGCTCCTCCACACTGCCGAGAATCCTGCCTTTAATCCTATATTCAGTATTTAAGTTCGACCTTCCAAAATACATCACCTCGCATTTATCCAGGTTGAACTCCATCTGCCATTTCTCAGCCCAGCTCTGCATTCTGTCAATGTCTTGCTGAAGCCTGCAATAGCCCTCGATTATTAACAGCACCTAACCTTTGTGTCATCAGCAAACATACTAACCCACCCCTCAACCTCCTCATCCAAGTCATTTATAAAAACTACAAAGAGCAGAGGCCCAAGAACAGAGCCCTGCGGGACACCACTCAGCACTGACCTCCAGGCAGAATACTTACCATCTACAACCACTCTCTGCTTCCTGTCAGCCAACCAATTCTGAATCCAGACAGCCAAATCACCGTGTCCCATACCTCCTGACTTTATGAATGAGCCTGCTGTGGGGAACATTATCAAATGCCTTGCTGAAGTCCATGCACACCACATCCACTGCTCGACCCTCTCGTGACTTCCCCAAAGAACTCAATAAGATTGGTAAGGCATGACCTGCCCCTCTCAAAGCCATGCTGATTCCCTTTAATCATGGTATGCTCTTACAAATAGTCATAAGTCCTATCCCTCAGAAAGATCTTCACCAGTGGCTTAGCAACCTCCTTTCTCCCTTCCCGGAGCAACCTAGCATAAATCTGGTCAGCCCCTGGGGACTTATCAATCTTAATGTTTGCCAAAATTTCCAGCACATCAACTTCCTCAATCTCGATCTGGTCAAGGCTGTTTTCCTGCTCCTCAAAGTTCTCATTCACAACAAGGTCCCTTTCCTTAGTGAAAACCAAAACAAAAAACTCATTTATGGCTTCCCCTATCTGCTCAGAATCCACGCACAGGTTCCCTATGCTATCCCTGATCGGCCCTACCTTCTCCCTGATCATTCTCTTATTCCTCATGTATGAGTAAAATGCCTTTGGGTTCTCCCTAATCCTTCCTGCCAAGCCTTTTTCCTGCCCCCTCCTGGCCCTTCTCAGTCCACTTTTGAGCTCCTTCCGAGCAAGCCTGTAATCATCTAAAGCTGTGCTAGACCATGCTTCCTCCACCTTACATACGCTGCCTTTTTCTCTTTGAGAAGAAGCACCTCTGTACCCGTCATCCAAGGCTCCTTAATCTTACCCCTTCTTACCTGTCTCAGAGGAACAAATTTATACATCACTTGCAACAACTGCTCCTTAAACAGCCTCCACATGTCTGCTGCGCCCTTTCCGTGGAACAATTGCTCCCAATCTATACTTCCCAACTCCTGCCTGATAGCGTCATAGTTTCCTTTACCCCAGTTAAATATCTTCCCCTGGTAACTGCTCCTTTCCCTTTCCATGGCTATGGTAAATATGAGGCTGTTGTGGTCACTGTCACCAAAGATCTCCCACCACGAGATCTGACACCTGTCCTGGGACATTGCCGAGCACCAAATCCAAAATGGCCTCCCCCCTCATCGGCCTGTCCACATACTGAGTAAGGAAACCCTCCTGAACACACCTGACAAAAACGGCTCCATCCAAACCATCTGCACTGAGGAGTTTCCAATCAATATTGGGAAAGTTGAAGTCACCCATAACAACAACCCTGCTACGTTTGCACTTTTCAACAATCTGCCGGCCAACGAGTTCTTCGATCTCCCTACTGCTATTTGGAGATCTGTAGAAAACCCCCAGTGAGGTGACTGCTCCCTTGCTGTTCCTAACTTCCGCCCATACTGACTCAGTTGATAAACCTTACTCGGCAACCTCAGCCCATACCACCTCAGTAGATGAGTCCTCAAAGGTTGTTTCAGCCGCCGTTATACTGTCCTTGACCAACAAAGCCGCACCTCCCCCTCTTTTACCACCTTCCCTGACCTTAATGAAAGATCTAAACCCTGGAACCTGCAACATCCATTCCTGATCCTGCTGTATCCATGTCTCCGAAATAGCCACAACATCAAAGTCCCCGGTACCTATCCAAGCTGCAAGCTCACTACCTTATTCCGGATCCTCCTGGCGTTAAAGTAGACACACTTCAACCCAGCTTGCTGTCTGCCAGCATACTCCTTGACATTCAGCAAGTCTTTCTTTCATACTCACTTGCTAAATCTTGGTCTTTCAGTGAAATATTCTTGGTGAAATGTCCCATTGCTGTAATTCTGCCCAAACAGAGATTACCACTTTGAACTTTAAGCCAGGTTCATGACACTCCAGTTGACTTTTCTCACCAGGATATGTCTTCACTGAGTGGATTTCAAAAGTGATTCTCACACACTCTCTCTCTCCTTTTAGTAATGCAACAACAACTGTTCTAGCTCAGTTCACATAATGCTATGTTCTGGGGTAAAGCGCTCTCTGCACCTTTAAACCAAAAGTGAAACTGTTGGGTTCCTCTAGCTGTTTAATGTGAAAAGAAAGTTCTCTACACTGTCCCCATCAAAACCTCTCAGGACAGAACAGCCCGGAGTTAGATGCAGAGTAAAACTCCCTCTACACTCTCCCTACCAACGTATCTCACTATGGAAAATGTGATGTCTAAATGCAAGTTGTTGTTCAATGATCTACTGTCCAGGCACCATTTCTAGTTCCAGCCTCAGACTTCAAAGGATTCACTCCTCCTTCATATGCTTCAAATAATGTAGTTCTTGTGTAATATTTGCGATTTATTAATATAAGTAATTCCTGTAAGTCATGGAAGTTGCTGGAGAAATAGTCAATTATGTTTGCCTGTGTTGAGTTGAAAATTTTTTACATGAGCATAGCATCAGTAAAACCAGGCACAACTCAAGCACAATTTGATCAATTTGACCAACTGAATAATTGATCAAGTAACACTCAGTTGGAATGCCTGATCTAGCAAAAGCTGAGCCATCAGCTTATTGACAGAAGGCAGGCAATAACTATCTCAATGTTACATCAAACAGCCTGCTAGCCCACCTGGACTGCCATAGATTTAACAGCTTTACATAGGCTGCACCTATTGATATTTTCACTTCCTTAATCCCAAGCATGTTCCTCAGTGGCTTCACAATGATCCTTTCCTTCAAAATCAGACTGGTTTCAGACGCTGTCTAAGCAGGTATGCATTTCAAATGAACTGGATCAGAGGCAGACAGAATGAGCCTCCTCCTCCTTCTCTGTCTTTCTCCTCTAAAATCTTACATTCCTTTTCTACAAGAGATTGAGGAGAGTTTAACAACTGTGCTTTTAAAATAAGGAAAGTTAGACAGGATGGAGACATTTTGTCCAAAGGTCAGCACCGAAAAGATTAGGCATAAGTTTGCAGCAACCAACTAAACTTCGCATCAGGAGTGAACTTTAGTGCTGACTTTCAGTGGGGAGTAGAGTGGTTGGCTCAGTTTGAGAAATGCTTCAGTTTTTGGTTTCACTGTCTGCAATACAGATCGATGTAAATATTCCACCAACGTTCTCTGGGTAGCAGTGGCTAAGCTACTGAAAGCTATCCTGAAAATGAAAACACTTAAATGGAAATCATCTAAAGATGAGCCTTGAAGGTTTCCAGTGATGCAGCTGAGATTGCTTCTTTTGGCAGCTTGGAAATAGAAAGGACTGCAGGTTCTGGAAGTGAAAATTAATAAAATATGGAGCTGGAGGAGCACATCAGGTCAGACAGCATCTGAGGAGCAGGAAGGCTGATGTTTCAAGTCTGTATCCATCATCAGGACCTAAAACATCAACTTTTCTGCTCCTCTGCTGCCTGACCTGCTGTATTCCTCTGGCTTCACATTTTATCAACTCTTTTGGCAGCTTGTTCTGTTGTGGGATTGACCTTGAGGGGGCAACAAGGACTGTGCAATTCAAAGTGCTTCTCAACAATGGTCAATTAGACACTCCAAGTCATTTTCAGATGAAATCATCTCTTGACATTGTTACAAGTGATCTCCTCCTCACTTCAAGCCTTGAAGAGAGATGACGACAATTTTTGACAGTGAATGCACTTCCACAGACACACCACTTTTGCAAATGCAGAAGACATCCTGCTGTGAACTGGTAAGATCTTATTTTTCCAAATGCATTGAGCATACAGTTTACTGCAGATAATACACTTTTTAAAATAATTTGTTGAAGTCTTTTCAGTATATATTGAATAATGTTCCCTGATTCCACAGTTGTGAAGTTTGGACAAGAGGTTTTCATGTTAACTTTGCTAAATGTTTTTGAACAAAAACAGTATTTCCACCTGAGTTGTTTAATCTTCAAGTCTTGAAGCAAAGTGATCAATGGTAACTATGTTTCAATTGATCACTTCACCTCCAAACCATTTTGGCTACCAGGACTCTGAGATTCAAAGTGCTTCATGACGTGAGAATGAATGATTTTAAAAAAAACAGTGAGATACAGTCTGCAGATTTCTGGCTCATTTTATCTTTTTTAATATGCCACTGATATTAGCTTGTCTCCCCTGGTCTGAAAAGTAGCTGATGTTGAATAACTCAGCAGAGAAATCAGTAAATAGTGGAGCCAGTTTGTCTTCACTGTGGTGGCAGAACAGGATTAAGGGAATTCTCACGGGTGCTGTTCCTAAGAAGAATTGAAAATCTTCTCAGAAAACCATAAAGTGAATTTGGATTTGTAATTCCACTTGCTTACCTCCCTACTCACTCAGAGTGCCATGGGGGTCGGTGACTGTCTGGAACAGGCTGTCAGAGGTAGTGGTGGAAGAAAGTACAATATTTTTCATTCATGAAACATTTAGACAGCTACATGGATGGCATAGGTGGAGAGGGATATGGACCAAACACAAGCAAATAGGACTAGTTTAAATTGTGAAAACTGGGCTGAAGGGTCTGTTTTCATGTTGTCAACCTCAATGACTGACACTAAGTATAGCTGTCACTATCAGAATTCAGCTACCTGGGGCTGTGTGACTACAGTCTGAAACATACACCACTGTACACAGTGCTGATTGCATAATTACTTTAATTATTTGGTCATAAACAGAATAAAAAAGCACTGAAAAATATTATTCCATGCTAATCTGGAACTGACGTTATAAAACTGGAAAAGTCTGACCTGCTTATGATGGTCTAACCATAAATTACTCATCAAGGATTGATTAAATCCATGAATTAGTTTTTTTGGAACGCAGTAAAATATGAAGTTATGAAGCAGACATTATAGCAGGCATTGATGACTGTATCGGCGCCGCCTCTTCCTCCCCAGAGGAGCTCGAACAGTTCATCCACTTCACCAACACCTTCCACCCCAACCTTCAGTTCACCTGGGCCATCTCCAGCACATCCCTCACCTTCCTGGACCCCTCAGTCTCCATCTCAGGCAACCAACTTGTAACTGATGTCCATTTCAAGCCCACCGACTCCCACAGCTACCTGGAATACACCACCTCCCACCCACCCTCCTGCAAAAATTCCATTCCCTATTCCCAATTCCTCCGCCTCCGCCGCATCTGCTCCCACGATAAGACATTCCACTCCCGCACATCCCAGATGTCCAAGTTCTTCAAGGACCGCAACTTTCCCCCCCACAGTGATCGAGAACGCCCTTGACCGCGTCTCCCGTATTTCCCGCAACACATCCCTCACACCCCGCCCCCGCCACAACCGCCCCAAGAGGATCCCCCTCGTTCTCACACACCACCCTACCAACCTCCGGATACAACGCATTATCCTCCGACTCTTCCGCCATTTACAATCCGACCCCACCACCCAAGACATTTTTCCATCCCCTCCCCTGTCAGCTTTCCGGAGAGACCACTCTCTCCGTGACTCCCTTGTTCGCTCCACACTGCCCTCCAACCCCACCACACCCGGCACCTTCCCCTGCAACCGCAGGAAATGCTACACTTGTCCCCACACCTCCTCCCTCACCCCCATCCCAGGCCCCAAGATGACATTCCACATTAAGCAGAGGTTCACCTGCACATCTGCCAATGTGGTATACTGCATCCACTGTACCCGGTGCGGCTTCCTCTACATTGGGGAAACCAAGCGGAGGCTTGGGGACCGCTTTGCAGAACACCTCCGCTCAGTCCGCAACAAACAACTGCACCTCCCAGTCGCAAACCATTTCCACTCCCCCTCCCATTCTCTAGATGACATGTCCATCATGGGCCTCCTGCACTGCCACAATGATGCCACCCGAAGGTTGCAGGAACAGCAACTCATATTCCGCCTGGGAACCCTGCAGCCTAATGGTATCAATGTGGACTTCACCAGTTTCAAAATCTCCCCTTCTCCTACTGCATCCCTAAACCAGCCCAGTTCGTCCCCTCCCCCCACTGCACCACACAACCAGCCCAGCTCTTCCCCCCCACCCACTGCATCCCAAAACCAGTCCAACCTGTCTCTGCCTCCCTAACCGGTTCTTCCTCTCACCCATCCCTTCCTCCCACCCCAAGCCACACCCCCAGCTACCTACTAACCTCATCCCATCTCCTTGACCTGTCCGTCTTCCCTGGACTGACCTATCCCCTCCCTACCTCCCCACCTACACTCTCTCCACCTATCTTCTTTACTCTCCATCTTCGGTCCGCCTCCCCCTCTCTCCCTATTTATTCCAGTTCCCTCCCCCCATCCCCCTCTCTGATGAAGGGTCTAGGCCCGAAATGTCAGCTTTTGTGCTCCTGAGATGCTGCTTGGCCTGCTGTGTTCATCCAGCCTCACATTTTATTATCTTGGAATTCTCCAGCATCTGCAGTTCCCATTATCTCTGATACTATTATAGCAGGCCAACTGATTTTCTGTGTGTGGCTTGTACACCCACAGAAGTTAACTGGCAGGCAGAGTCACAACATTGTATACACACAATAGTGCCCTTATAGGTAAGCTCTCTTAAAGACAAGATGCGCATAAAACATGCTGAACTGTCTGGCATTCACTCAGGTAGAAAAGAGAATGCTGAGTGATGACCTATGGATGCCTTTATGAATGTGATTAGTTTTGATAGGGTAAACAATGTATCCACTTGTTGGAGAGTTGAAAGCCAGTGACCCAAAATTGAAGGCAGTCACGTATAAATTCACCATTGGTCCCTGGGTTTCTCATGAATCCAATCAAACTGTGGAATGGCTATGACAAGGAATACTTGGAATCATAGAATAATTATAGGTTATAATATGGTTGTTCAGCCCATCATTTTCATACTAACTCTTTTGAAGAACAATCAGCTAATCCATGAAGCTCATCTTTTCATCACAGTCCTGAAAATGGGATTTCTTTCCATTATCTACATTTCTTTTGAAGCCCTGATTGAAAGCTCCACCACACTATTGGTCAATGCATTCCAAATCCTGATCACTCAACATAAAGGAAAGTACTGCCTTGTCTCTCTTGCTCCTTTTGATAATGCCAATAAATTAGTGACCACTTGTTCTCAATCCTTCAAATGAGATTGGTTTCTCCCTCCCTTTGTAGGTTTGAGCAGCTCTATCAAATCTCCTCATTCCCACTTCTCTGGGAAACCAGTTTCAGTTTCTCCTCCAATCTGTATTCATAACTCAAATTCCTCATTCTTGGAATAATTGTTATAAATTACTTCCACATTCTTTCTGAAGTGAATGTTCAGAATCAGACACATTATTCAAGTTAAGGCCAAATCAAAGTGGTTTGCAAAGGATCATTATAACCTCCTTGCTTTTGTACCATAGACCTGTATGTATAATGGCCAGAATCCTGTCAGCTTTATTAATCATCTTCTCAACCTACCTGGGCACCTTCAAAACTGAAAACCAAGTGCTGGGCAACCTTACCATGTCTGGCCCTATCTGTAGGGAGAGAAACAGAATTAATTCTTTGATAATAAAATGTGAGGCTGGATGAACACAGCAGGCCAAGCAGCATCTCAGGAGCACAAAAGCTGACGTTTCGGGCCTAGACCCTTCATCAGAGAGGGTCTAGGCCCGAAACGTCAGCTTTTGTGCTCCTGAGATGCTGCTTGGCCTGCTGTGTTCATCCAGCCTCACATTTTATTATCTTGGAATCTCCAGCATCTGCAGTTCCCATTATCTGATACTAGAATTAATTCTTTATTCATTAACAGGATGAGGGTGTCGCTGGCCAAGCAACACTTATTGCCAAGCCTTAATTGCCCAGAGGGCAGTTCAGAGTCAACCACATTGCTGTGGGTCTGGAGTCACATATAGGCCAGACCAAGTAAGGTTGGCAGTTTCCTTCCTTAAAGGACATTAGTGAACAAGCGGGGATGTTCCCACAATCAACAATGGATTCATGGTCATCAGTAGATTCTTAATTCCAGACATTTTATTGAATTCAAATTCCACCATCTGCACTGGTGGGATTTGAACCTGGGTTTTGAGAACATTATCTGGATCTCTGGATTAATAGTCTTGTGATAATACCACCAAGCCATCGCCTCCCCAAGTTTTGGGTTCAATATGCATCATCTTGATTGATTATACCCCACAGAATTTTACCCTTTATCATACCACCTTTCTGCCTGCCAAGCTCATAATTCCTGACTTCTCTGAATTAAATTTCATCTCTGGGCCAGGTTGAGTGTATGTAGGGGGCAAACTAGCTGGGTCAGTAGTGAGAAGAGAATAATGTATCAATAGGTGATATGAAGCCAAGTGGAGAGATTCCTATATGGTGAATAGGAAAGACATGGATGAGAGGGGCAGAATAGTCTGCTTCTGTGCTGTACATCTCAATGAAAGAATATTGGCCCAACTGTTCCTGTCTCTGGACATTGCTCAAAGATTTAATTGTACATAAGTTTACAAATCCAATGGGCCATTGTTCAGCATCTGGAACCCTAAAGAAGAGCTCTCACTCTGACTTAGAGATTTGAAATCTGGTCTAACTGCTGGGCAACTCTAAATCTGACTCCTCTAACTCTCCACTTTGCCGTTCCCCAATCACTCGTGCTGACCCTTTGACTTTCGATCCCTCCCTCCCTCTCCCTCTCCCTCTCCCCCTCCCTTTCCCCCTTCCTCGGGATAAAAAGCATCATACAGAAGTTTAACAGTGGATGAAACCGAAAGTTATAATTATAAAACAAGTCTCAAGCTAGATTGACTTGATTCTTTTCTCCCTAGAGCTTGCTGTTAAGTGGAATTGAATGTCAAGGAAAGCAGTTGAATGCTGAGTTGATCAAGAACATCTGGCCAAAAATAGATTTAGGATTTACAGAGACAGTTGGAGTTTTTCAGGTGTCTGACTTGATTATCTTCCTGTGATAAGGTGATAAAGACATTGGGCCAGCTCTAGGCTTTTCTTGTTGTTGAGGAGAAATCCAGGCCTAGGTCTGTATCCTAGATGGGCCTCACATCAAAGAATAGCTATAAATGTAGGCAAGTTGCTGCTGGAGTAGAATCATACAGTACAGAAAAGGCCCTTCATCCCATCAAGTCTATACCACAAAAGCTTCACTAAATCTACAATAGGCTCAGCTTCCAGGAGTTGATATAAACGAGATGAAATTCACCTTAAGGACACTTCTACAAGCAAACCAGGAGCCAAATTTTAGGTTATTTATTTTTATTGAGCGCCTAGTTAAGATATTGGAGATAGAGGATAAAAATTCAGTCACATTGTTTTAATCAATGTGACAGTGAAGGGTCTGTCTCTTATCAAAGAGCCGCAGGAAGGCAATGCACAGGAACAGGGAGAATGCACCAGTAGTGGAAGGGTAGGGAAGAGGCAGTTCAAGCCAAGATGTCAGCCAATGAGATCTCTAGAAACATCCTGAACGAAACTTGGCAATCCTAGACTATCAAGTCTGAGTTTGTCGCTCCTTTTGAACCATTTGTGCCAGTGCTCAAGGTTAAAGTCGCTCCCAAAGAATCAGTAATCAATTGGCATGCTTTATCAAAGCTATTAATTATCTGTGGACCTTGTGAATCACATGCTTACATGGTGCAATTATACCAAGTTACTTGCCATGATTAATTTAGGGTCTGGCAGCACAGATGAATTCAAGTTCTAAGGAAAAGTTAACGGCACTGGGTTTGTTTTCAGTTGTTTGTAACTTTAAAATTTGAGGTTACTAAGAGAATTGACGAAGTCATAAAATGACAAAATCAGAATCACTAATGTGGAAGCAGGTCATTCGGCCCATCAAGTCTGTGTTGACCCTCCGAATCCAGACCCAATTCCCACCCTAACCCTGGAACTCTGCATTCAACATGACCAATCCACCTAACCTGCACGTCTTTGAACTGTGGGTAGAAACCAGAGGAAACTAATGCCGACACAGGGAGAAAGTTTGTGTGAAGTTTGCACAGACAGACAGTCTCCCAGAATTAGAGTTGTACCTAGGTCCCTGGTGCTGTGAGGCAGCAGTGCTAGCAACTGTTCCCCCTCAAAATATTCAACTTCTAGATTGACAGACAACTTCAATACTGAGCTATCATTGGTGGGTGATGGGGTGCAGTAGGAGAGTGAAAACAAAGCACATTTTCTGATTATTCAAATCAGTAGTATATTTATTGCCTGGTTGAATCTGAATTCCCTCAAAGCAGAATAGCTGCCAGCAGGTCAGACCAGCATTGGCCATCTCTCTGAGATAAGAAGGGCAGGTCAAGAAGATCTGACAATAAGAAAGTTGGGCGTCGGTTGAGGATGATAGAATCTGGGATGGTGGAGACAGCAATTTCTTGTGGACACGAAAGAGGAATCTTTCTTCTCTTGGGCCCCCTCAAAGATGGTTTTTTAAAATCCAGATAGAAAATTCTCGTCATCCCTTGATTCAACAGCTGACCCTCTGGAAGAGACCAATAACAAAACCACAACAATACTGTAGTAATGTAGAAATTGCAATGCAAGAAAATCAAGCCCATTTAATTTGTCTTCTATAACTCTGATCGTTTCATGATATGATACATGAAGTTATTGGCTAATCTGAACAATCTCTATTTCTCTCAAGTAATCTACAACAAAGCTCATCAGGAGGCTAGAGGAAGTCAAGTTGGAGAGATTGGGGAACCATACGTCAAAAGTCCCAAGTGCTGCTCCCCCATTGTGTTTCAAATTGCTCATTTTCATACCAAAATATTAATTTCAGAAATAAATCCATCTAATTGGTATCTGTGTGAATCAATACCAACTGCTTTCAACATCTCTCCAGGGACCCTGCTTCATTGATTAACCACTAGCTCATTGAAATATTTTGTTTCTGCAGTTGGTGAGACTGTGTTTTAGAGAGAAGGGCATAGGAGAATGAATTATTTTTCCAGACATTAACTTTGATTTTACCATATTTAAATGCAGGACATCCCCTAGGACATTACTGTTCTGGAAAAAGTTGAAAAAAAGAACTTGCCATGGCTTCAGATATCTGATAGCTTTAGTATCCAGGAACTGTATTAAGAGAGGTTTTATTGTGTCAAAGAATTACATGCAGTTAGGCAGGAGCTGTTTAAGCTGCAAGTGCTTCAGATGTTCCCTATTACCAACACCAAAATACACACCAGTGTAACTCAGCCTGAAAGGAAAGAATTGTATGTACGTACTGACTCAGTGCTTCACTACAGCTTTGTTAAAAAAATTTAATACAAAGCCACACCGGGCAATCTGACGAGTGATTAAAAGCTTCGTTAAAGAGGCCTCTTCCAGGAGAGAGAGGGGTTAGAGAGTTTCAAGAAGGATTCCAGAACTTCATCCCTAGGCAGTTGAAGGCTCAGTACCAATATTGGAGGAACTAAAATAAGGAGGTGGGGGAAGTCCAGTGTGCCATTGTAGTCCAGGAAGCAGTTGCAGACATAAGGCATGTTCAGGCCTAGAGGAAGTGGAAGAAAGGGGTAAGAATTTAATGTATAACTGAATGAGGAGCAATGTTTTATATCTGATGAAGTCCTTTTGAAATGTAATCACACCTGTAATAAAGGAGATACAGCTAACAATTTGAGCACAGCAAATTCCCTTAATCAATTTTCACTGATACTGGATGAGGGCTATAATCTAACACAGGACAGAACTCCCCTACTCTGCTTACGAACAGCATGCTAATTTTTTTTTGTCGAGCAGGAGGAACACAGCAGGCCAGGCAGCAGAGGAGCAGAAAAATTGGCGTTTTGGGTCAGGACCCTTCTTCTGAAGGTGAGTCCTGACCCAAAACGTCAACTTTCCTGATCCTCTGCTGCCTGGCCTGCTGTGTTCCTCCAGTTTCACACTTATCTGATTCCAGCATCTGCAGTTCTTGCTATTTGTTTTCTTTTTTAATGCCCGTCTGAAAAGGCAGCTGAAGCCTCTGCTTACTGTCTTATTGGAAGGTCAGCAATTCTCGTCATCTAGCACTCTCTCCATCTCTGAAACAGGACTTGACCTCTACTAGCCCAATGTCAAAAGTAAATCTCTAGGTTGCAACATTTTATTACTTTTTGGGCTTTAGCACATATTCAATGTTAAAAACTCCCTCTTTACAGGGGTATTAGTAGCAGAGACAGACACTGTTCCTGCAACAGTAGCCTCTTGACTTTGCTGAAAGCTTTGCAACACCTTTTGTACAGTACAAGGTATTGCATTTCACTAGAGAGGTATCAAGGTGCCAGAAAATGTTCAGGCTTGGGTTGAGATTAATATTTTGAGTTGTGACTTTTGTTTGGGGAAATTAAAAATATAATACCCTGACGTACCTATGAAGAGTTTGCTCCTAAGCTCTATCGTAATGGTTATAACTAACTTCTTCACAGATTTTAATCAGACTTGAAATATGAAGAGAAACTGCAGGTTGGGATGACGGTATAAAATATTTATTAAATAATACCAAATGAAGTTGGGGTGTGGGGAGGTGAGTGGATGAGGTAATTGATTTCTTACAAGATCTTCCACTTCTGTCCAGAAATTGCTCTTTTTCCCTTGCAAGAATCAACAATGAGGGAGTTATGACTAACAACAGGGTAGGGAGAGTTTGGATGGTGCAGGGTAGGAAAGAGCATGGTAGGTTCAGAGAGGAACGGGCATTGTAGGATGAGAAGATATGTGCTCTGAGAAAGAGCCCAGCAATGTGATACAAGCCAGGTCTGGATGTTGTGGAGTGGTCAAGATGGACACAGGCTACACTGAGCAGATGTTGGGGAGAGCAGACAAGGTAAGCTTAGTGTGGAAAAAGGTGAGTCTGAATGAGAAACATTGTTTGGGATTAACTTCACCTGGAATCCTTCCATCGTGTTCCTAACTGTCAATTAAGGAGTTGTCTTATTTCTACACAATTATGGACAGGTCACTTGAGTGAGGACATCAGTGATGATTGAGGGGCCTGTATTAAAAATGTAAGTGACTATTTCTTTTTTGCCTCCTTAGATATCATTCGTTCATATCAACATTGCCTGATGTTTAATTTCTCCGGGTTCTGTTACTGCTCATCTGCCCATGCACTTAGAATCCCAGCAGGATTGTAGAAGAATAGGAGCAGGAGCCGATTATTTGGAACATTTGAGTGAGCTCCACAGTTCAGTCAGATCACGGCTGCTCTGAGCATGGCTTTCAAACCACTTTCCTACATTCCCTACCATAACTCTTGACTTAGGGGGAGAAGCAATGGTTTAATGGTAATGTTGTTGGTCTAATAATCCAGAACCTCAGCCTAATGGTCTGGGGACATGAAGTCAAATTCTGCCATGGAAAATGGTGAAATTTAAATTCAATTTTTAAAAAAAATCTGGAATTGAAAATCTTGGCACCAGGTGGCCACTTTTTTTTGTTGTAAAAACTCAGCTGAATGACCAATGCCCTTTAAGGAAGGAAATCTGTTGCCCATACCTTGACTAGCCCACTTGTGGGTTCCAGCCTCAAAACAATATGGTTGAGCCTTAACTGTTCTCAGGGCAACTGGGGATGAACAATAAATCATGGCCTAGCCAGTGATGCCAAACTTGAATGAATTAATGAAGGGGAAAAAAAGATGCCCACGCAGATCAGGTTCTAGCCAATGACCCTATCTCCTCTGCTGTACGTGGGATATTGTCTCAAAGATCAAGGATCCACAGAAGAAATTCCTTGTTGTCGTCTTGAATGGGAGACCCACTATTTTGAAACTGTGTGTTCTTATATGTTCTCCTCATAACGAGAAAAGTTCTCTCTGCATCTTTGCTACATTATTAGTCATGGATGATGCACACTTCACAGTCACTTCTTTCTTAATGGAATATATTCTTAAGCATTATGAAAAGTCTCCTCAAAAATCTGACGTTTCTCTACTGTATTACTATCTAACCCGTATTATATTCTGCTTTAGCCAAAACACACTTCATACCCTTGTAAGGACCCCACTAGATTCAGACCCATATTTCTCACACTCAAACTGTATGTGACAATCTATATATAGTAATCATCTTTAATCTTGTAGAACCTTTATGACATCATGAATTGATCCTGTTGCATTACACATTACCATTTGACAAACCATGGGATTCACCTTCTGAAGGTATTGAGACAATGACATCATTGGCTATAATTTCTTATGAATCCCTACTCTGCGAACTCAGCTAAAAATATAAACACTGCAAGAGATTGAGGAATCTTAAACCAAAAATTCATGTAAGAATATTTCACTCCATCTCTACTTTCTCTTTCAAAGATCCTCCAATGTTTGAACTATATGGAAAGATTACATGGATAGGGTTTGTATTCCCTGAATGTAAGGGATGTTTTAATCTAAAAGGAATTGATCAGATAGAAACCTTTTTTCCACTGTAGCATTTCTTGAAAAGCAAGACAAAACTGTGAAAGTGCAGGTGGGAATAGGTTAGAAAACACTTTCACAACAAAAAGAATTGTAGATCTGTAGAACTTGCTCCCATTAAAATAAGACACTTACTCAAATCATAATTTAAATATGAGGTTGATAGATTTTTCTTACTAGTCAGGATAATACAGTATATGAAGCTAAGGTAGGTGAATGGACTGAAGAATGAGATCAGCCATAATCATATGGAATCTCAGAACAGGCTTGAGAGGATAAATGACTTCTTCCCTGAACAGGACAGGGACTGGGAAACATTTATTTTGTTCCAAGCTCCCATTGATGCAGTTTTGTCTAGCTGACAGTTATTCCACTCCATCAAAAATTTTGCTGCTGGCCTGTAACATATATTATTCAAATTTTCACCCCTTGTTTCAGGTCCCAGCATGGCCTCACTCCTCCCTATCTCTTTCTGCCAGCCCCTCAGCCCACAGGATGAACTGTGCTCTTCGAATGCTGGACTCGTAAACATCCTTGATTTTCATTGGTGGCTGTGCCTTCTGCTGTCAAAGTCCCAAGTTTTTGAATTCTTGAACTTCCCTTTTTTCATAAATTGGCAGATGTTTTTACTGCACCCCAACTATGAGTCCACTCCGAAAGTGCTCTTTGAGCTGTAAAGCACTTTGGAGAATTTAAGGCTGTGATATAGTTGTAATTCTCTTTTTCTTTTTAAATTGTATTTCCTGAGCTTGAGATGTTTAAGCCTATAGAAAACATTTAAAAGGAGCCATCTTCCTGATTTTTTTGTATCTGCAAACAGTTTAAAGTCTTAACTGAACAAAGATAGCAGTCTCCCATCCATAATGTGTCTGTAATTGGTGTTAGGAATACTTGATGTGACTGTGCCAACTCTTATTGTACATCCCAGCATGTAGCAAGGATTGTGTAACTTTCCTTTGTAGAGGCTCCTCTATTATAGACTCTCATGCTGCGATGTGCTATGATTGTACCAGGCAAAAAAGCACTGAATGCAGAGCAGCTAAACCAGTGATCCACCAGGTTTCAAAGGCAGCACGGTCACTATCCCGATACTATCTGATTTGTTACAAAGTGAGGTGCCTGTGTCTGAGGTAAAGCCTGCAGGGAGACAAAGGGAGTTAAAAGCATAACTTGGTAGCTGAAGTTCAGAAGAAAACATTGTTTAGAGCATTAGCTTTATTCATTGGTTCACATCAATCTGCCATATCGAGACTGGCTTTTATAGCTAGTCCATTGCTCACTTTCCAGAGGGGACAGGTCCACATGTTGCTTTTCTTTCCCATTTGTGTAGATTAGATTCTCTACAGTATGGAAACAGGCCCTTCGGCCCAACAAGTCCACACCGCCCCTTGAAGCATCCCACCCAGATCCAACCCCTATAACCCCCACACCCCTGAACTCTACGGGCAATTTAGCATGGCCGATCCACCTAGCCTGTACATCTTTGGACTGTGGGAGGAAACTCTCACAGACATAGGGAGAATGCACAAACTCAACACAGACAGTTACCCAACGCTGGAATTGAACCCGGGCCCCTGGCGCTGTGAGGCTGCAGTGCTAACCACTGAGCCACTGTGCCGCCCTTGCAGACAGTTCCTGGAAGGACAGTTCATTAGAGGTTTTCATCCATTAGTAATGACCATCTTCAGCTGGACTGCCAGATTCTCAATGGACGTCCCCATTACCTACCCCTCCCATTCATCCTTCTCTAATTCATCTTTGTACCTCTCTTCCCCCCCAACGTATTTCTTTTCCCTCATTTTCTGATCTGTCGGAGATCAGCTCGACTTTTATTTGAGATGAAATTGTAGGGAATAACTAACATGCGATATGAATTTCTGGATTTGCAGGCGTTCTGTGCCACATGCAGTTGGGTAAGTGCATTCATGGATATTAACACAAGTGGAAGAGCTTGAACAGACTTCCCCTATGATGATGATAAAACTGGAAGGGACATCCAACACTGAAGTAAACTCTGGAGATAATGGAAATACACCATTCCCATCAATCCTCACTAACATCTGACTATAAATGTCAAAGTTAGCAGAGTTGTCACAGACTAGTCAAAAGGCATTTTGGCATGGCCATCCTCAACAATTTATAGCAACAGTGTTGCCAATGCTGCCATTACTAGCCATGGGCATATCTTGTTTTGCTGGTACAGTAGACCCTCCAGATGTGGCAGCACAGTGGCACACTCTCAGGAGGGAATCTCACTGGGAGTATTGAACATTGGCTCCTGACCCCAAAGAATCATGGCATCAGATCGGATATGGAATAGGAAACTTCAATCTTGTTGATTACGTGCAACCTTACATACCACCCCACACCCCCCCCCCCCCAACCACCAAAACCTGCTTCTCAGCTGCTAAGTTAATACTCTTATATGTTGTACAATAACTGGAGGAAGTTGGGCCACAGAATGTCCCCAGGGTGGGGGACTTCAATATCTACCAGCGTGTGTTACTTGGTGGCAGCACTACCGACTGGGGTGGCCCAGGCTTAAAGGACAAGTCTGCCTGAATGAACCTGTAGCAAGTTGTAAGAAAACTTTTCCAAGAGGAAAAATCCTATTTAATCACATCCTCATCAATCTGCTTGCTAAAGGTACATTGATAGGTCCATGAAGTTCTGCCTTTACATTAACAATACTTTCCATTGTATTGAGGACATTAACATAATTCTGAATGGGATAGAATTCAAACCGATATAGAAACTTAAACTCTAAATTTTATTCAGTTCTTATCTGTGACCTCATGCCCTATAAAATAAATCTCTTTCGGCCATTAACATTCAGTCAGGAGATCAACGCTGGTCCAATGAAGTGTGTAAGAGTGTGTGCCAGGAAGTGTTAACTTGGTGAATGTACAAAACTGGAATGCTGAACGTAGTCAGCAGCAAGTGGTAGAAAAGGCTTCATGATCCCACAGCCAATGAATCTGATTGGTTCAAACCCTTTATTTCATACACAGGCAGTCCCTGGGTTGTACATGGGCTCTGTTCTTAAGTCAGTTCACAAGTTGATTTGTATGCAACTCAGAACATATTGTGGGCAATGTAGCTATTCATAAGGATAGGAAATGTTTGTAAGGCGGCTTTTTAAACTTGCGTCCCTGTTTTGGGATGTGTTGATAAGTACAAGCGTTTGTAAGTCGGATGTTCGTAAATTAGGACGCTCTGCAGCTTTACTTTAAGAACGTGACGTAGCGGTGCTGGTGTTGGACTGGGGTGGACAAGGTCAAAAGTCACATGACACCAGGTTATAGTTCAACAGGTTTATTTGAAAAAATTAGCTTTTGCAGTCCATCTCCCTCATTAGGTGATGGTGAGATAGGTGGCATCAGACACAGAATTTATAAGCAAAAGATCAAAGGGTCATAGAACTGCTGCGAATGCATTGGATAAACTTAAGATGGCTATTAAATCTTTAATCAGTTAGGAAGGAGATGCCGGTTTTTGATGATTGATGTGTGAATCCCAGATTTTCTTTCAAGCCACGGCCTCAAGATAACAGTTTTATCAGTTCCCTCAGTACACCTGGGATGACAGGTCAGATCAGACAATGCATTTTAAGTATGAAACATTGTTTAGAATCTGTCTGTGTTTTAACTTGGAGTCAGACTGTTTGTTTTTATTTCCAAAGTAGGAATTTATAAAATGCCACATTGTCTACAAATTTGTGTGCATTTTGAACAAGATAGGATGTATTCCAAACTACAAATCATCTGCAAACGCAAAATCTGCCCATTGATTAGTTTGTGTGGCAGTCACACCTGTAGTGTGACATGAACCCAAGAACCCAGTTGAGGCTGTCATCATGGGTACTGAACTTGGCTATCAATCTCTGGTGACTCTGCATTGTTGTTCATCCCAAAATCTGTCGTAAAGGGTGTTTACCTGAAGATCCTAGGCCAAATGACCTTGACCGCTGAAGTAATCCCTCACTAGGAGGGAAGATCCCTGTCTGGCAATTGTTGAGCAGTGTCCATTCATCTGTTTTCATAGTGTCTGCATGCTTCCGGCAATATAGCATGCCTGGGGCTTTCTTGCCTGCAGCATATGAGACCACATTGGCTGAGGCACATGAGTATCTGCTGTGCACGTGGTGGGTGGTATTCCCATGTGTGGTGATAGTGTCCATGTTGACAATGTGACACTTCTTGATGAAGTTACCATGACAAGGTTGCACGATGTTTGCAGTAAACTACCCACCCTTCAGGACAACAATAGCTGAAGGTTTGGTTTTTTGAAGGTGAGAGGTGGGGTGTAGGGAAGATCTTGGCAAGGTGCTCATTGTCCTCAATGTGCTGAAGGCTGCAAAGAATATGGTGTGGTTTCTTTGCTCCCAGGACATACTAGATGATGAAGAGAACCCATCAGCTGTATCCTGTCTCTGCCTTCTGAGGAAGTAATTACAGTTTGTTTTTGCTGTGGCATGTTGGAACTGGCAATCGATGGGATACAATGCTCAACTCATTGTAATGAGAGCCTCCTTCACCTTCAGGCGCCCCATGTGTTTGTCCTCATCTGAACAAATCCTGTGAATGCAAAGGGCTTGTTCATAGGGTTTTAATACTTACGATGGAAGCTCAAGAAGTGCAGCATCATGAGGCTTGTGGTAGAGTGAGGTATTGGGGTGCCTGTCCCTGATGCAGATGTATGTGTCCAAGAATGAGACTGATTCTAAAGCGTAGTCCATGGTTAGTCTAGTGGGATGAATCTCGCTATTTTGTTGCTTCAGTGATCCCTTGCCATAAGTCCAAAGGAAGAAAATGTCATCAATATATTTGAATGGAATTGATTAGAGGTCCTGTGCAACAAAAGCAACAAAAAATAAGTTGCTGGAAAAGCGCAGCAGGTCTGGCCGAGTTAATATTTCGGGCCCAGTGACCCTTCCTCAGACCTGATGGTGGCTGGGAAAACCCCAGTTTATAATGCAGAAAATGGGGAGGGGTAGGGAGTAAGTGATAGGATAGAACCCAGAGCGAGAGAGAGAGAGATAGTCAGTCCAACTATGTTGTGCTTGGGTGACATTTTGCACTGCCTTGTGAGACCTGATAAACCTGGCGATTACATGTTCTCTGATGGCTCGAGCATTCCTGTCAGGGCCAGGGCAGCTGCACTTCGAACAGGTCCAATTCAACTCCGTTTTTGCTGACTCCCCAATGGATCTCTGTTAGCTGATCGGGTTTGTTGGTTGTTTCATTGGGCTCACTGCTGACATCGTGGAAGAATTCCTGCAGTCTCTTCATCTGATGAATTCCCCTGTGTCTGCCACAAGACCAAATGGGGTCCCTTTTGGTGGTGGGACAGAAGTTGAGCCCTTGGCTGAGAACTCCGATCTTGTCCAGTTAAAGGGTGTTGTCCGATAAGTGGACAGTGGGTTTCCCTGTGGTGGAACCATTTTTATGTCTGACCTGAGATGTCACCTCTGGTATACTGAGAAAACCTTTCATTATCTTGGGGCAGTAACTGGAAATAAATTCTGGGATTTGCATATTAATCAAAACCTGCATCTTCTTGTGGAATTCTGGAATTCATTGCTGCAGAGTGCAGTGGAGGCCAGGATGTTGGATGCCTTCAAGGCAGGGATCGACAAATTCTTGATCTCAGAAGGAATCAAGGGCTATGGGGAAAGTGCAGGGAAGTGGTGTTGAAATGCCCATCAGCCATGATTTAAATGGCAGAGTGGACTTGATGGGCCAAATGGCCTTACTTCCACTCCTACGTCTTAGGGTCTTATGGTCTTCTCTCTAACTGCTTAAAGATTTAACAGCCATCTTAAGTTTGTTCAATATATTTGCAGCAGTTCCATGACACTCTGATCAGTTGTTTAAATTGTCTGATAACACCTGTCTCACTAACACCTCAAGGGGCAAGAATCTGAAAGCTCGTGTTTTGTACAAAACCAGTTACTACAACCTGGTGGTGTGTAATTTTTGACCTTTATTGAGAACAGCTACTGAGCATGTCCAAATGGGCCTATGTCTTAGTGACATCAGATCATATGATACCACAGCCCTGGTCTGTACAGTACCAGGGACATCCTCTCTTACCATCCTTTGTGCCATGACTCAGCAGTTCTGAAGCTTCAGAACTATGAGAAAATCATTAATGTAATGTCTGGTTTAAAACCTGTAACACCAAGTTGTAAAAGTACTTCTGACATGAGGTTTGAGTTTTTTCCTTTCCTCCTTCACAGGATGAAGGCATCGCTGACCAGGCAGAATTTTTTGCCCATCCCTAGTTAAGCAGATGGCAGTTCAGGGTCAACCACATTGCTGTGGGTCCGGAGTCACATGTAGGCCAGACCAGATAAAGATGGCAGTTTCCTTCCCTGAAGGGCATTTGTGAACCAGATGGATTTTTCCAACAATCGGGAATAGCTTCATGGTCATCGTTCAATTCTTAATTCCAGATATTTTATTGAATTCAAATTCTACCATATGCCATGGTGGGTCTCTGGATTAACAGTCCCACAATAATACCATTAGGCCACTTTGTCCCCCTGCTCTTCAGAGGGTCAGTGTGGACTTGATGGGGTGAATGGCCAGCTTCCACACTGTGTAGGGATTCTATGATCTGAGTTGATGCAGGTAGTTGTCAGTTCTTTGGGTTGCTTCAATGTTGATTTTTATCCCAGCAGTGTTCAATCATAAAGGGAGGCATTTAGAATTTGAATAACCAATAGGTCCTCCTTAAGGTGTGAGAATTCAAAGCTTCTTGAACTGGAGACAGAACGTTGATGTAACTAACTTCTTTCACTGGATCTATTGACTAACTAATATGTGAATATGGGGGATATGATTAGTAAATTTGCAGATGTCACCAAAATTGGAGGAATAGTGGACAGCAAAGAAGGGCACCTCAGGGTACAACAGGACCTTGATCAGATGGGCCAATGGGCTGAGGAGTGGCAGATGGAGTTTAATTTAGATAAATGTAAGATGCTGCATTTTGGAAAGGCAGATCAGACCCGAACATTAAGAGCTTGTGCTCTTAATGTTAGGGTCCTTGGGAGTGTTGCCAAACAAAGACCTTGGATTGCAGGTTCATAGTTGCTTGAAAGTGGAGTTGCGGGTTGACAGGGTAGTGAAGGAGGTGTTCAGTGTGGTTGCCTTTATTTGTCAGTGCACCGAGTGTAGAAGTTGGGAGGTCATGTTGCAGCTGTACAGGACATTGGTTAGGCCTCTTTTGGAATACTGTGTGCAATTTTGGTCTCCCTGCTATAGGAAGGATGTGGTGAAACTTGTAAGCATTCAGAAAAGATTTACAAGGATGTTGCCAGAGTTAGAGTTTGAGCTATAGGGAGAGGCTGCATAGTCTAAGGCTATTGACCCTCAGTCAGACTGAGGGGTGACCTTTATAGAGGCTTATAAAATCATGAGGACTGTGGATTTCTTAAATAGATAAGGTCTTTTTTCCCAGAGTGGGGGAGTCCAAAACTAGAGGCATAGGTTTAAGGTGTGAGGGGAAAGATTTAAGAGATCCAAGGGGCAACTGTTTCCGCAGAGAATGATGTGTGTATGGAATGAGCTGCCAAAGGAAGTGATGGAGGCTGATACAATTATAGCATTTGGAAGGCATCTGGATGGAGTATATGAATAGGAAGGATTTCGAGGGATATGAGAGAAGTGCTGGCAAACTGCAATAAATTAACTTATACTACCTTTTCGGCATGGATAGGTTGGACTGAAGGGTCTGTTTTCCGTGCTGAACATCCCAAGACTCTACGACTAGTAGTCGTTTAAGAGATAGTAGGAACTGCAGGTGCTGGAGAATCTGAGATAACAAGGTGTAGAGCTGGATGAACACAGCAGGACGAGCAGGAAGCTGACGTTTCGGGACTGGACCCTTACTAGTAGTTGTTTTGCTTTGCTTGAAATAAAGATTGACTGGGGGAAAAAAAAAATTGGAAAGGCCATGGGCAAAACATCTTGAATCAGTCACTACTTCCCAACGAGGAGGCAGGAAAAAGAGAACGAGGTTACCAAGGAGCACAATAGGAAATGTTGTAATAGTAAGAGAAAGGAGTCTTCACTCATTTACAGGACTGTTTCTGCTCAATCCACTTATTGGAGATGCTTCCAATTATTAAACCACAGCAACCATTGGAGTTGCTAAATCTGATTTCAAGTTTCAATCCCTTCGTTTGGAAATAGAAACTTTAGACGTCACAATCCTAGAGACTTATCAAACTTCCAGATACATATATACCTTTCATCCTTCAATGTTTTTAATCCTTGTATTTGTATTTTAATAACATGATCACATTAGCTTGCATAAATGCAGCAGTGGCTTTAAGTACAATGTGAAAGCTTTGCTGTGGTTCTTTTTTAAATTGAAACACTCAAGCTTAAAACAAGCTTTCCAGATTTTTTTAATCCATGGCCAACTCTGATATAGCCATGCGCAATAAAGCCCATTAATACTCAATGTAGATCTAATGCTTCTATATTGTGATAATAGTGGACAAACCCACAGAACTGGAGATAAGTGATATAGAGCACCTGTAGTGAACCCAGTAGCAATAGTGTTATAGATGAAGGATGAGACCCACTGAACAATCTGACAATGGAAGGGGGGAAAGCAGACCAGCAGCGGCATCATGCCGTGATGAGGGACATGAGGTCAGACCTGATCACCAGAGCATTCCGTTCCAACGCAGATACTCCAACTGGAGATGGACTGCAATCTGGGTGAGCAATGATTTCTGCCCTAGCCCACCTGACAATTTTCTGAATAATTCAGGGCTACTGGGCAGGCTGACCAAGGGTGGAGTCACTAGAGGGTGTAGAACTGAAATGGCGTGAAGGCAGCAAGTGGGGGAGTGCATTATTTTGTCAACATCTAGAGATGGCAAGAGAAATGTCTACAGGCAGCAGAAAGCCATGAATGCAGTTACAGCAGCCTCATTTCATTACAAAAGACCACAATAAGAAATTGAGAAATTATCAGGTTACCACTTCACTGTGGGGCAGAATGTTACTGTTACAAAAAACGTTAGCCTTCCAGTAGTTCAGGTCATTTCCCCTTCATGTACTTGAATTTCTGCGTGCATGTTTGTGTACACAGTTTAAACATAAATGGATGTGTAAATGGTCACATGTCCATTGCATGTGAGTTTGAATCCATGCACATACATGTCTGGATGGCTGTCTTTTATTTTTATGTTTTTAATTCCTCTTCTTTTCAGATTGTGGACTGAAATGGAGAAAGGATTGTTTAAAACCATGGATTGTGGAAATGATTGGACTTTCTACAAGCAAGTTACCCAACATTCACTGTAAATGTAACTGACACAGTTGTTTGTTGATGTGCTAGGGGTGGGGAATGCTGTTACTGACAAACTGGAGCCAAGGAGGGAATAGGAGGGGATATCTAGCTGCTAAGAAGTTCATTGGTCTGTGAAATAGTGGCCAATTATCAGCCTGCCAACAACTGTGATTGGCTCCCAAGTAACTGAACAGTATGAGGTTGGTCATGTCTGGTCAGAAGCCATCGGCTAGAGCCATACAGCATAGAAAGAGACCCTTCAGCCCAACTTGCCAACACTAACCATGTTCTGGAACTAAACTAGTCCCACTTACCCGAGTTGGACCATTTTCCCCCTAAAATTTTCCTGTGCCTGTGTAAATATCTTTAAACATCGTAACTGTACCAGAATCCACTTCTTGCTCTAGAAGTTCATTCCACACAGACCACATTTTTTAAAAGAAGTTGCCCCTCGTGCTCTCTTTAACATTTTCTCCTCTTCCCTTGAAAGTATGCCACCTAATGTTCAACTCCTCTGCCCCTGTCATTCACTAATTCACTTTATCTACCCAATCAGGATTTAATAAACTCTAAGGTCTCCCCTCAACTGTGTGTAGAACCTGTGAAATAGTGTGCAGACTAACGTGTAGTAAAACCGCAAAATTACATCAGTTTCGATTTCAATGTGATCCTGCCTGACTCTGATGGATCCTTCCTGCAAATATCCATTGAGCAAAATGCATCAAAAAATAAACCAATGTGCCATTCAAAAGTAACTTGTGAAAATAATATTATCCTTTAAAATATTAATGTCTTTCAGTTGATCCAGCACATCTCAGTGTGACCAACCTTCTTCTATATCATCCCCTGTCACTGATCCTCCTGTAGCCTGTGAAAACAAAATTGCACAAAGGCATAAATTTTTAATAATCGGATTGTGTTAGAATCTCAATGACTAAAATTCCTGCCTCTGTAACACTGAATAAGGAGTTCTGAGCTTTCTTATAAATATAAAAATGTAAATTTTGTCTTTGACTACAGAAATGAATCTTCACTGGAACACAGTTTCTCTGACGCTGCTCCTCACTCATTCCCCAAAGGTGTGATTCCACCACAGGTTAGCTGCCCATGCGCAGACTTTGAAGGCCCCAAGCTAAAAGTATTCAAGAGCCTTGAACTTGCAGCTCCTGCCTCTGAACATCAGTGTCACCATTTCTGCAGCAGGTGGGTTGAAGGGAAAAACATGTGCCGTATTTTGGACATGTCTGAGAGCGGCAATTGGATATAAAATGATAAACTGTCTTCAATTTGATGTTCATAAGGAGGGAGGAAAATACAACTTGAGTGAATTACACCTGAGGAGAAAGGCAAAACCTCATGGAGTTCCAACAGAGGGGGAGTGCCCTTTTCAATATGCTTCCTTCCACCAAGCTGCTCTTTGGCAGAGGTATGGAGGCATTGTGTTCTTCAGGATCGGTAAAAGTAGACACAATTGTGTGTAATAAGTGGATAAACTCATTAGAACTATAAAGCTCATTGCCAAAGGTGCTATCAAGGAATTTAAATGTTCTTCCCTTAACATTTTAATTCAAATATTCTAAGTGTTGAAAAGCACCGCTTGTTGTTTCACTCTATATCTATTTAAACAAGCATTAGTGGTGTCATTATGGGATATAATAGGGATGGGAAGAGGGGAATATGTCGACAGGGAGTTGTAAGTATATCATGACTAAAGTAGGAACAATGCATGGATAATCACGTCCCACTATTCTTTAAGTCATCACTAAATCAATGAACATATAAAATCCCAAGGAGACTGCAAAACCCAATCTATCTGACTGCAATGCAACTCAGAAGCCTTCACGCCAGGTATCTTAATTGACATTGAAAAAACTCGATTTTATTGTAAAACACTTCATTTTAACAAGATTGGTGAAAAGAGAGGGTTTCAATTTGCATGACTTAAACCCTTTGATATGCTAAACCAAATACACTCTCTCAACCGTGATCAAGACAGATGGCTGAACATACATTCTACTGGTGAATAAAGAATATAGACAAGATAAACACATTATGAAGATCAGCAATTAGAAATCTCATCTTCCCTGGTATTCCTTTCGACTTTAGATATCAACATTTCATCTTCACTAAACACTGATGGTCATCCTTCGATTTGAAGGCTAAACAGATGAACTTAATTCTTACCTTCACATCTGGAGTGCCACACAACACAATGGGGGTCATTATCACTGTGCTAAATAGGACAGACTTTGCACAGATCTAGGAACTCAACACTGGGCATCCATGTGCTGCTGTGGGCCATCAACAGCAGCAGAATTGTACTTCAGCATAATTTGTAACCTCCTGGCCCAGCGTATCCCCCACTCAACCATTACCATCAAACAAAGGGATCAACCCTGGTTCAATGGAGAATGCAAAAGGGCATGCCAGGAGCAATACCAGGCATATCTAAAAACTGTCAGCCTGGTGAAGCTACCAAACAGGACCATACACATGCCAAAAAGCATAAGCAGCAGGCGATAAACAGAGCAAAGCGACACCACAACCAACAGATTAGATTGAAGCTCAGCCGAACCACATCCAGTCATGATGATTAACGGACAAAAGAACTGTGAATCCTATAAAGTAGGAACAAAAACAGAAGTTGCTGGAAATGCTCAGTAAGCCTGGCAGCATCTGAAGAAAAAATCAAGGTTAACATTTTGGGTCTGTTGACCCTTCCTCATGACAGGACTGTCCAGGCAGACCCTTTGTTTCAGCCTGCTCCTGCCCCACAGAACTCATCTCTTCCTACCTTGACTCAGCCTTCTCTCCACTGGACCACTCCCTGCCCACATACATCCATGATTCCTTTGATGCTTTATGCTGGTTTCAAAACTTCCTACCTCCTCTTTACCATGGATATACAATCCCTTTACATGTCCATTCCAGGCCAGGAGGCTTTTAGGGCTCTCCCCTTCCTGGAACAAAGACCTGAACCATCCCCAGCCACCACCACCTTCCTTCATTTGGCTGATTTCATCCTCACCCTCCATAACTTCTCTTTTCAACTCCTCATTTTCTACAGCTCACTGGGATGGCCATGGGTACCCATATGGGCCCTAGAAATGCCTGTCTCTTCCAGGAATATGTTGAACATTCCTTGTTCCAGTCCTCCGGGTGCTCCGGTTTCCTCCCGCAGTCCAAAGGATGTGCAGGCTAGGTGGATCGGCCATGCTAAATTGCCCATAGTGTTCAGGGGTGTGTGGGGTGTTTCAAGGGGTGTGTGGACTTGTTGGGCTGAAGGGCCTGTTTCCACAGTGTAGGGAATCTAATCTAATAGGTATCAGGAGACACTCTTCACTGTTTGGAGTCATACTGAGCACATAAAATAGTTGTGGTTGTTGGAAGTCAGCCATCTCAGATCCAGGACATGTCTGCAGGAGTTCCTCAGTGCAGTCAAAGAGCACCTGACTCTCCAAGATCTGCCTATCATCTACAAGTGCAGAGTATGATGGAATATTCCCCACTTGCCTGGGTGAATGCAGTTCCACCAGCACTCAACTTTTACACCATCCAGGACAAAGCAATTGCCTGCTTGATTGGCACCACATCTACAGACATCCACTCCCTCGACCACTCCTGCTCAGGAGCAGCATTGTTCACTACCCACAAGATAGTTAAACCCCAGATGCTGGAATTTGAATTCAATAAAAGAAATCTAGAATTAAGGGTCTAATGGTGACCAGGAAACCATTGGCAATTGTCCAGGATTTTCCTGACAATGTCCTTTAGTGAAAGGAACTGCCATCCTTACCTAGTCTGATCTACACTTGAATCCAGACCCACAGCAATGTGGTTGAATCTTAACTGACATTAGGGATGGGCAATAAATGCTGACCTAATCAATGATGCTTTCATCTCGTCAATGAATTTTTAAAAAGTTATTTTAGGCATGCATCCTTTTCTACAGGAGGAGTGGAAACAGGTGGGAAGAAGCTATTGAGGTTATGGGGTTTTGATGCTGTCAGTTGCTGTGAAGGAATAGAGTCTCTACTGCAGTGTTTTATTGACTGACCTGGAATTCGGAGCAAAGTAATAGCGAAGACTTGTCTCTGTCACACAGTTTCTAACATACTTTCTAACCACAGTGGAGTGCTTCCCAAAATGTCAGAGTTTCTATTGATTTTAGTTTCCTGTAAGTTGCGAGAATAATAGTCGCCAGGCAGTCGGTACAAACTCAAAACTCTCATTTTCAGACCAAAGTATTCTTTAAGTGAACTGCAATGACTTGTGTTCTTGTCAAAAAAGTATATTTACCACAGAGATAAAACTGAAGGTTCATGAGTGTGATAAGTACCTCATATGAGAAAGTAAGAGGAAGCCACACCAATCAAAACATAATGGTTAATTATCACATCTTGAACTGGCTTTCACACAAAGGATAGTGTGAAACTCTGCCCCAGAAGACTGCAGATGTTGGATTAATTAGAGTTTTCATAGAATCAGAATAATACCAGCAAATGTATGAGGAGCTGGATAAGGCCATTCCGTCCCTGAAGCCTGCTCGACCGTTCAGTGAGATCATGGCTAATCCAATTGTAGTTTCAACCATAGTATATGCAAGAAGCCATTCGAACCATCATGCCTGTACTGGCCTTTTCACAGAGCTATCCAAGAAATAGCTGGGGCATTAGCAGATACCTTCTCATCCCCTTTGGCCACAGGTGAGGTTCTTGAGGACTGGAGATTAGCCAATGTTGTTCCATTGTTTAAGAAAGGAAGCAGGGATGGTCCAGGAAATTATAGGCTGGTGGGTTTGTCTGTGGTGGGAAGCTATTGGGGAGGATGCTTAGGGACAAGATTTTTGCACATTTTGGTTTTAAAAAAAAAGTGTGACAGGCAGCATGGTCTAGTATGAGGAAGGTCATGTCTCACCAACATGGTTGAATTTTTTTTTGAAGTGGCAAAGATAATTGAGGGAAGGACTGTGGATATCGTTTATATGGACTTGAGTAAGGCATTTGATAAAGTTCCACATTGGATTGTCAGATTGGTACAAAAACTAAAATCACATGGGATTTGGGGTGGGCTGGCTAGGTGGTTACAAAACTGGCTTGGTCACAGAAGACAGAGGATAGCAGTGGAAGGGTGTTTTTCAGAATGGAGACCAGTAACTAGTGGTGTTCCACAGGGATCAGTCTTTAGTCCTCTGTTAATAGTGTGTATATATAAATGATCTGGAGAAAAATGCGGTTTGTCTGATTAGATTGCAGATGGCATGAAGATTGGAGCTGCTGATCATGCCAACAAATTATGAAAGAATACAACAGGATATAGATAGATAGGCAACTTGGGCACAAAAATGGCTGATAGAGTTTAATCCAGACAAATGTGAGGTGATGCATTTTGGAGGATCAAATGCTGGTGTAAATTACACTGTAAATAGCAGAACCCTTGGGAATATTAACATACAGACAGATCTGGGCATGCAGATCTACAGTTCTGTAAACGTGGCAACACAGGTGGCCAAGGTGATTAAGATGGCACATGGCATGCTTGACTTCATCAGCCAAGGCATAGAGTGCAAGAGTTGGCAAACCATGGAGCCTGGAACACAGTCAGAAGAAGTGGTGGAAGCGGGCGTGTTGGTGACATTTAAGAAACATCTGAATGGTTACATGAGTAGGGAGGGAATAGAGGGATATGGACCAAATAAGGTCTGAAGGATCTTTAGTTTAGTCAGGGCATAATGATTGACACATGCTCGGAGGGCTGAAGATCCTAAAACAGGAGCAAAAACAAAGTTGCTGGAAAAGCTCAGCAGGTCTGGCAGTATCTGGGAAGGAAAAAGGAGTTAACGTTTCGGGTCCGGTGACCTTTCCTCAGAACTGATGGTAGCTCGGAAAACATCAGTTTATATGTAGAAAGTAAGGAGGTGGGTGGGGTAGGGAGTAAACGATAGGATAGAGCCCAAAGAGAGAGAGAGAGACAGTTGGACAGACAAAGGAGTTGCTAACAATCAGGCTGGGAGGGTGCATATTTATTACTGGGAATTGTTAGTGAATCTCAACGGGGGTTGTGTAGGGGCAGGCTGTGTGGTAACAAGGCCTGATGTATGGGGTCGGGGGCTGGGACAAGGGACAGTTTAGGCCCTAAAATTATTGAACTCAATATTGAGTCCGGAGGGCTGTAGGGTCCCCAAGCGGAAAATGAGGTGGTGTTCCTCCAGCTTGTGTTGGGCTTCACTAGAACACCGCAGTTAGCCGGAGACAGCGATGTTGGCGGGGGAGCAGGGTGGTGCATTGAAGTGGCAGGCAACAGGTAGTTCAGGGCTTTTTTTTCTTGAGCAGAAAAGGCCCTGTCCCTGTTCTGTACTTCTCTTTTGTTGCTTTGTTCTTAATATCATTCCTCTACTCTTTCCTTAGAATACTGTAAATGATCCCTTTTTAACAGTTTGGAACGGCAACTTCTCTGCCCAAGACTACAAAACATTAGTGTTGTGGATGCAGCCCAGTACATAATCAAAAACCCTTCTGAACCTGGTTACACTCTCTTCCATTGGGCAGAAGATATAAAAGTTTGAAAACATGTACTAACAGATTCAAGAACAGCTTCTTTCCTGCTCTTATCAGACTTTTGAATGGACCTCTCATGTATGAGAGCTGATCTTTCTCTGCACCTTGTCTGCAACTGTAACACTATACTTTGCAATCCATTCTATTACTTATTATTATTCCTCCTGTTGCTTATTCCTTCTATTACTTATGTATGGTATGAATTATCTGTTTAGCACGCAATACAATACTTTTCACTGTATCTTGGTACATGTGACAATTGAAAATATGGAAACAAATTGAACAGTAACTTTTGATAGGGATTTGATTTGTTTTTTTTAAAGTGGTATTTTATAGAAAACTACAATGAACTATAACAGTTTCCACATGCTGTCTGATGAAGGGTCAGCTTTTGTGCTCCTGAGATGCTGCTTGGTCTGCTATGTTCATCCAGCTCCACACTTTGTTATCTTGGATTCTACAGCATCTGCAGTTCCCATTATCTCTCCACATGCTGTCTGTGGGGTTTTGCCAAATGCTCATAATGTCTTCCAGCTGATCTGATGATTTGGTCCTTGTGGTATCACAATGATGACCACAACCAGCACCTTTATGGTATCTGGCAACTTTGCATGTCGCTCAGGGCAAATGTTGCTTGAGGTACTTTGATGTGCCTTTTTCTGGACTTAACAAATGATTAGTGGCAAAAAGTGCACATCCCCACATTCTCTACAGAAGAGACACTGGTCATAGTAACCAAGCTTCCGAATGCATGTTGGAAAAGTCATTAGACTCTCAGCAGCTGTACCTTTATTTCCTTTATTCATTCACGCGCTAAAGGTGTTGCTCACCAGACAGCATTTATTGCCCATTCCTAATTGCGCAGGGGTAAGTTCAGAGTCAACCACATTGCTGTGGGTCTGGAGTCCCATGCAGGCCAGACCAGGTAAGGTTGGCAATTTTGTTCTCTGCAGGACATTCTTGAACCAGATGGGTTTATGGTCATTGTTAGACTCTTAATTGCAGATATTTATTGAATGCAAATTCCACCATCTGCCATGGCAGGATTTGAACTTGGGTCCCAGGAGAATTATTTGGGTCTTTGGATAAATAGTCCAGCAATAATACCACTGGGCCATTGCCTCCCCTTGAAGCTGAAACATTAGGTTCCTTGCTAACTCACTGTCTCCAACCTCTGACTTTGTGTGACATGAACGGAGTGGTCGGCATTCAATGCAATTTGAACATTAACTCCTTTAGAACCATTACCTTGTACTACATCTCATTGTTAGCTTGTTTCCTATAAGTAACCCATCTGCCACTATCCCATCTCCCTCCAATTCACTGATTTCACAGAAGCAAATCGTTTACACTTGGCACAGAATGTAATCTCTGTTAACGAGGAATCATTGAGTTCTCTTGCTTGTTGGCCCCTGGCCTTGATTCTGATCCATAGATTAATTTACTGTCGAGGGATCTCAGATAACCTTTTACAGAGGTCATTGACATCAGTCCATTTGCTCTCCTGGAGGATCCTACTCTCCTGAAATTCACTTGCAGTGAAACTATTCTCTCTTAACTCAGTTAGTTTCCCCAAATATCATTAGGGGGACTTTGAAATTCCCTGACTGTCTATCAGGGAAGCCAGCTGTTCTGTTGAAATGTTCTTTCTCCTTTTTTGTGTCCTGGATTTTTTGCAACCCTGCTTTCTCTTGTCACAGACGCTGCTCGACCTACTGAGTTTTTCCATCAATTTCTATTTTTGTTCCTGATTTCCAGCATCTGCAGTTCTTTGGTATTTTTGGTTTGTGATTATGCTGGAACTGTATGAAACAATAACAAGGCTACAACTGGAGTACAGTGTGTAGTTATGGTTCACTACATTATAAGAAGGATGTGATTACACTGGAGAGGGTGTAGAAGATATTCACCAGGATGCTGCCTGGGCTCAAGATTCTGACCTATGAGGAAAGATTGGATAAGCTGGGTTTTTTTTTCCTTGAGAGGGGATGTGATAGAGGTGTATGAAATTATGGGGGATGTAGATAGGATATCCAGGAAGGAAATTTTTCCATCAGTGGAGGGGTCAGCAGGTAGGGAGCATTAATTTAAGAAGACAGGTAGAGAGCTAAGAGGAGAATTGAGGAGAAATGTTTTCATCCAGAGAGTGATGGGAGACTGGAACTCACTAAATGAACGAATGGTTGAGTCAGAAATTTTGGCGACTGAGGGTCCTTTCAAACACAATGGGTGTGATTCTTTGGGTGAGGATAAGAGGTCATGTTGGAATCTCCCCTGTGGAGGTGGCATCATTGGCACAGATACAACAGAGACAGAAAAAGCTGAGAATGGAATGGTGGGCTTTAAAGGAAGCAGGGTGTCAGAAATCATACTCCACACTTTTATAACAGCGCAAAACTATCATTTTTAAGTATTTTCAGTTCTGAAGAAGAATCATTGGGAATGAAACATTAGCTCTGTTTCTCTCTCTACAGATACTGCCAGTCCTGCTGAGTTTCTCCAACACTTTGTTTTTAGCTGTGAGCCAGACGGCTTTTCATGTTCTCATTATGCTGGTACATGTTAGTCTTTGTTCCTATATGTCTATCATCACTGTGCTGTTCCAAGTGTAACCCTAACTCTAACCCTAACCCTGTCATAATGCAGGAAATCAGCTGCCAACTCACAAACAGCAAGATCCCTAACCATCAGCTGATAACCAACTAGATTACCTGCTACTTGAAGCTCCAGACAGCCAAGAGAAATGATTTACCTTTCTTCAAAATAGTTCTGCAATATATTTTAGCTCTACTCGAGAGGGTAATGGTGTACTCAGTCAAATGTCTCATCTGAAAGGCAGCACACCTGATTGTCCATGACTGAGAGTGCTGCGCAGTGAATATCAACTCAGACTATGTGATGAAACAGAAAAGGGAAATACAGGCAAATCTCGAAATCTGGAAAAAAAAAGTCACCAAAAATAGGATGAAATACTCAGTGCATCAAGCTCAAGTCATTGAAGGACTACATTCTACAGCCCCCTGTCCTCACTCATGGGCTCAGAATACCATTTCACCAACATCAAATAACTCCCCAGCAATTTCTGTTTCTGTTTTTGAATAATTTTTAACCATCATCCCAATCTTGTCAGAATGTGCCCAAACTCAAAATGGAAAAAAAATCAGATTTAGCCAACAGTCAGAGGAACTGATGTAAAAATGGTTTTCCTTTAAATATGGAAACTTTGTTTTCATGTTGTTTCATAATCCTTCGTACTGATCAGATCCAGCCTGCTTAAGAATCTGCAATTGAGAAAGCTTTTCTGTTTTTAAAGTGACAGAATGAACAAACTGGACCTCAGTGATCATAATTTTTTAAAACTTTTTCAAAATAAATTGTAATTAAAAGTTCAGAAGAAAAACTTTGTTTTCTGAATTACTAGGCATAAAAGCAAGTGACCTTGCAGCAGAGGTTCGGATTTGAAACCCAGACCTGTAGTCTATATTTTCATGGGGCAAATCAGGGCAGGAGTTACACACTTAATGGTGGCGTCCTGGGGAGTGTTACTAAACAAAGAAACCTTGGAGTGCAGGTTCATAGTTCCTTGAAAGTGGAGTCACAGGTAGATAGGGTAGTGAGGAAGGCTTATGGTGCGCTCGCCTTTCTTGGTCAGTGCATTAGGTACAGGTGTTTTGAGGCCATGCTGTGGCTGTACAGGACATTCGTTAGGCTATTTTGGAATACTGCATTCAATTCTGGTCGCCCCGATGTGAAACTTGAAAGCATTCAGAAAATTCATTTATAATGATGTTCTCAGGGTTGGAGGGTTTGAGCCATAGGGAGAGGCTGAGTAGACTGGGACAATCTTCCCTGGAACGTTGAGAGGTGATCATATAGAGGTTTATAAAATCATGAGACCATGGATAAGGTGAATACTCAAGGTCTTTTCCCCAGAGTGCGAGAGTCCAAAATTAGAGGGAATAGGTTTAAGGTGAGAGGGGAAATATTTAAAAAGATCTAAGGGGCAATGTTTTCATGCAGAGGGTGATGGGTGTATGGAATGAACTGCCAGAGGAAGTGGTGGAGGCTGATACAATTACATAATTTAAAAGCTATCTGAATGGATATGTGAATATGAAGGGTTCAGAGGGACATGATCAAATGCTAGCAAATGGAACTAGATTAATTAAGGATATCTGGTTGCCATGGACAAGTTCGACCTAACAGTCTGTTTCCATGCTGTACATCTCTATGACTCTGAGTGTATGGGGTTTGTAGCCTGAGTATGGTTATCATTGTAAGTGAGATCCGTGCTGTGGGTGGGGTCAGTGCGCGGGATGTGGCTCACCTTGTGGAGGCGGCTGGTGCAGTGAACAGAAACTTATCTGGATGGAAAGATAGACAAATCAAAGAAATTGAGGAGACTTGTGTTTTAATCACTAAACACCGCAGAAACTGAAACAACACCAATAAGTAATTCAAAAGCTCAGTAGACCTGTCAGCATCTATGGAAAGAAACAGATGGGATGGTTCATTAATTTTGACCAACCAAACAATTGTATTGAATAGCAGGGTGGGCTAGAAGGGCTGAATGGCCTACTCCTGTTCCTATGTTCATAACTTCACAGATTTTGCCAGATTTGGGTGGGCTGTGGTTTTTGAATACCCATCACTGCCACATAAATGCTATCATCCATTAACCTGGGTGTATATCTGGGCTCAGATTTTAGTCTCCTGGGTCGTGAATGTGGAGGGAATTCACAGAAAGATTGTTTAAGCAAACCTCTGAGTAAATCACCCAAAAAATACAGGCTTTCCCATTTACTTACCTAACAGTAGGAATGACTGCATTTACAGTCACTGTTCCTTAGTCGGAGAAGCTGCTGTCCTGACCAATACCCATGAAATCTGCTGGAATACACATGGACCGCAACACAGGGTTACAGCCCTTGTTATATCTAAAGCTGAGATACATATATTCTTGATCAGTCAGGGATTAAAGGGTTATGGGGAAAGGGCAGGAAATTGGATGTGAAGAGTGTTGGATTAGCAATGATCCTGTTGAATAGTGGATTATGTTCGCCTAGATGAGAAATCTATTTCAGAGACGCGGTCAGGGGATACAAGAAGATGCAACCAAACGAGAACCATGTATAACACACTGGCAGCACCTGGGAGGAGTGGGCCAGACACTTCCATGACTGCAAGCACATATTCAAAGCTCATAACAAGAGTAAAGATTCTTTTGTTGTGGGTAAATCACCACAAGTTACCTGTATTAAAACCGAAAGAACCGCAGACGCTGTAAATCAGGGACAAAAACAGAAGTTTCTGGAAAAGCTCAGCAGGTCTGGCACCATCTATGAAGAAAAAAATCAGGGTTAACGGTTCAGGTCCAGTGATCCTTCCTCCGAACAGTCCTGAGGAAGGGTCACCAGACCTGAAATATTAACTGTGATTTTTTCTTCACAGATAGTGTTCGACCTGCTGAATTTTTCCAGCAACTTCTGTTTTTGTTCACAAATTACCTTTAATTCGACTACTTATTAAAGAATCTCACAGTCAATCAGGTACTGAAACAATGATTTAAAATTTATTGCATGTGACAACCTAAATATGACCCCTCAATTAAGGAAGTTAAGCCCCATAATTCAACTTGGCTATTACCAAGTTAATGGTGGAATCTGGCCAGGATTTCACCAACAGAATCTGTCTCTGGAAGTGTCCAGGGTTTGATTCTTATGCACTGTTATTCTTCATGTGTTCTGGTCCTGACTTATTCTGGTGTTGGATTCTTATTCAATCTTCTGTCTTTCTATTTTGTACATTATTGAAGATTTAAAAGATTCATTCAACCCCAACATTGATTATTCTTTCAGAAACTTCAAGTCAGTCACTTGCCTTCTTATTAGAAGTAGCTCCCCTGTTCCTTATTACATTTGGGGTTAGCTGTCTTTTTGAAAACACAGATTTTCCTGCAATTAACCCTTTAATTCTTCTGCAGAACAATCCTTGTCCTTCATGCCGATAAAGCATCTGGTTTAGCAAGCATGTTTCAAGCAGTTTTATTTCTGTAATCCCACCAAGACATGGCTAATTGCTTTCAGTCTCAGTGTAACAGCTTGTCTTTGTCCCTTTCATCTCAGAAACAGTTTATTCATTTTTGCTGATTCTTTTAACCCATGAAGGTATTAAAGTTGTGAAGTTTACATCCTCGCATTATGTAGAAAAAACTTTGACCAGGAGGTGAGCAGGCAGCAAAGCAACAGGCAAATGAAACAAAGCTGGTGCAGCAGGCAGTAAAGAAGGCAAACGGAATGTTGGCTTTCACCAATTTTTGTAGCATATGTGATTCACTAGTCTTGATCTAATCAGCATTATCAGATCAGTCATGATCTCGTTGAGTCTGTTCCACCATTCAATGGGCTGAATGGCCTTTCTCTGCTGGAAAAGCTCAGCAGGTCTGGCAGCATGTGTGGAGAAAAAGTATCAGTTAACGTTTCAGGTCCAGTGACCCTTCCTCAGAACCCTTTGCTCATTCTGAGGAAGGGTCACTGGACCTGAAACGTTAGCTCTGATTTTTTTCTCCACAGATGCTGCCAGACCTGCTGAGCTTTTCCAGCAACTACTTTGTTCCTGATTTACAGCATCCACTATTCTTCTTTTTTGTATATTTAGCCTATCTCTGCTCCTGCACCTTATGGTCTTATGGTTTTATCGTTAATGTAAGGGATCCGGCACAAAATCCTGTCCTATTCCACTGAATACAAGTTTCCAGTCACAAAAATGCCTTTTCTTACACCATCCATTTTGGATCCACTTTGCCAAATTTGGCCTGGATCCTGTGAGTCTTGATCAGTCTGCTATGCGAGACTTTTAAAAGACTTACAAGAACAAAGCCAAATAATTAGATGTTTCACCACCATAAACGTGCTGTTGTTGAGTTGTTGATGGGACAGATCTCCCAGTTTTTGCACCATCCATCACTTATCACAGGGAGGTGATGGTCTGGTCGTATTATTGTTGGACTGTTAATCCAGAGACACAGATCATGTTCTCAGGACCTGAGTTCAAATCCCACCATGGCAGATGGTGGAATTTGAATTCAATAAAATATCTGGAATTAAGAGTCTAATGATGACCGCGAATACATTAGCGATTGTTGGGGAAAGCCCATCCTTACCTGGGCTGGCCTATGTGTAACTCCAGACCCACAGCAATTGCCCTCTGGGCAATTAGGGATGGGCAATAAATGCTGTCTAGCAGTAACACCCTCATCCCATGAATGAATAAAGGAAAAAGAATAATGCAGGATCAGATCGGCAGTGTTTGTCCTGACGCTTAAGTTTACACTTGGTCAGCCTAATTTTATTCTTGCTCAATCTTTCAGTTGTGGTTTTATAACACTGACTGGCTTGTAGAACACCTCAGAAGGTAGTGAAGAGCCGAACCACATTGCTGTGGGTGTGAAGTCACATGTGGGCCATTCAAGGTAAGGATGGCAGATTACATTCCCTAAAGGACATTAGTGAACCAGACGTAACGCAGTGCAGAGCTGGATGGACAGAACAGGCCAAGCAACATCAGAGGAACAGCAAAGCTGATGTTTCAGGTCAGGATCCTTGTTCAGAAATGACCTGAAACGTCGGCTGTCCTGTTTGTCTGATGCTGCCTGGCCTGTTGTGTTCGTCCAGCTCCACACTGTGTTATCTCAAAATCCAGCATCGGCAGGTTTTACTATCTCCTAGTAAACCTGATGGTATTTTTACAACAATCAGCAGTTTCATGATCTTCATTACTGAGATGAGCTTTTTATTAATTAATTGAAAGTGAGCTCACTCATTTGTGTTGGTGGAATTTGAACTCCGGTCTCCTGTATTAGGATGAATAATCCAGTGACATTACCACCGGTCTATCATATTGATATTTAACTCCATGGATCCAAAGACGTAAAAACAAAAGGCAGTGGACAGTTATGTTCCTCAGGACTATGTGATGTTAACAGCCATTCGGGAATCCTACACAGGATACTGCCCACATCACCAGCTGATCTACTGACAGTTCAAAGGCATCCCTCAGCCAAGTCTGCACTCAATAACAATGTCAGACTGAACTAAATTGTGTTGAACAACTTGTAAGATGTGAATGAAGAAATGATTCTCAAGACATTCCATTTGAAGTAACCCTTCCTATTCTAGATTGTTCTTGTAAATATTCTTCCAGGAAACTATTGCATTAACTGTTTTCCACGTAGAAGGGGCAGGTGCTGGGGAACTTTTTTTTTTGTTTTGGAGGAATATGAGGCAAATGTGAATGGAACTGAGGGAGAGACTAGCCACAGTTACATTGAAGGAAGAGGTCATGCTCAGTGACCTCCTCCTGTTCCTACTAATCAATATTGGGTTATGTTTCGCCTTGAATTGAGATCACAAGAGATGCCTCCAGAAAACGCAAAAGAAGGATGTTTTCATTGTGCACTTAAAAATAAATAAATGGAATATGAAATTCTGAGCCTGCATCATTTGCTATTGTTTCTATGAGGCTCCACAGAGAAAGAACAGAGAGTGCATGTTCACTGGCGGAATGAAACAAGGCCCAGTAATCTTTTTTTTTGTTGTTTGAGGGATAACGCTTGGCCAGAACACCAAGATGTCCTACGACTGCAGTTCTTTCAGTGGTGCTATGATATCTTGCACAAATTTTTTGGGAGGTTAGTCGGCTTAGAGGACAAGGTAGGCCTAGGGTATTGTGGCTGGGCAGGAGTGTAGACTTGTGGTATGGGGGAACAGGGTAGGAGTTGGAGATGGTGTCATGGTGCAAAGTGAAAAAGAGTGAATTTACAGCCCCTTCCACACATGACAAACATGCTGGTGGGGGTCTGTAAAATCTGCAACATTGGAGCACAGAACAAGTAGCCATTTGGCACAATGAGTTTCAAAAATGTAAGTCGCTGGAAAAACTCAGCAGGTCTGGCAGCATCTGTGAAGAGAAGTCAGAATTAACATTTTGGGTCTAGTTATCTTTCCTCAGTTCTGAAGAAGTTAACAATGTGGTTAAAAAGGCATTTGCCACGCTTGTCTTCATTGCTCAACCCTTTGAGTATCAGAGTTGGTACATTATGGTGAGGTTATATGGGACATTGGTGAGCCTCTTCTGGGATATTGTGTCCAGTTCTAGTCACCCAGTTACAGGGAGGATATTATTAAGGTGAAGAGGGTTCAGATCAGATTTACCAGGATTTGTTGGGTGTGGAAGGATTGAGTTATAAAGAGAGGCTGGACAAAGCTGGGACTATTTTCATTGGAGCAAAGGAGGTTAAGAGGCAACCTGATAATGAGAGGTAAAGATGGGGCTGATAGTAATTACCTTTTCCCTAAAATGGGGAATTTCATGACTAGAGGGCACATTTTTAAGGTGAAGGGAGAGAGATTTTAAAAAAGACATGAGGCCAGTTTTTTACACATAGGCTAGATTACATGTGGAATGAAATTCCTGAGGAAGTCGTGGATGCTGGCACAGTTACAACATTTAAAAGGCACTTGGATAGGTCCATGAATAGGACAGGTTTGGAGGGAAATGGGAAAGGAGCAGGCAGGTGGGGCTAGTTTGAAATTATGATTGGCAAGGGCTTGCTGGACTGAAGAATCTGTTTCAATGCTGTATGACTCTGTGACTGCATGCTTCTGATTTACAGCATTCACAGTTCTTTCAGTTTTTATTTTGCACAACGAGTTCATCAAGTAAAGAAGGAGGTGAGGAAGCTGAAGAATGTGGAGGAATCTAGGAAGAGGGCTCAAAGTGGTATGGGGGAGTTGCTCCTTCAGAGGGCAGCAGAGATACAACAGGGTGAATGGCCTCCTCTATAATAAATATTTGTGATTCTACAGACCAGAATTTTTTTAAAAAGTGTGTGGGATCTTGATCCAGCATTCATGCCCCAAATTCCTACAGACCCTATTTTCACTGGGAGCAAGGACATTATTCTACAATGTGCGGGCCACAAACTGATGAGGAAAATGAGCTAAAAACAGCAGCTTGGAGATAGAAAGAACAGCAATGCCGGAAATCAGAGCTGATACAGTGTGGAGCTGAAGGAACACAGCAGGACAGGCAGCATCAGTGTAGCAGGAAAGTCGATGTTTTGGACCTACTTCATCAGAACTGGGTCAAACATCAGCTTGACTTTGTCAATCCCATCTAAATCTAGCATAACCATGTATACCTCGAGCAAATCTTCCCTCGGTATCCTTTGCTCAAAAGACATTACATTCAGCTTCTCCAGTCACAGCTTCTGGTTCTCCTTGCAACATCATATACTTCCTGAAGTGTGACAACTAGAAATGGACACAATTCTTTTACTGCAGCTGAAACAGAGTTCAGCATAACATTCCTGATTCTGTATCAATGTCTTTGTTTATGAATCTGAGACTACATCTGCTATGCTCACTAATCTCACAAAGTGTTTGGTATGCTTGCTTTTATTGATCAGTGCATTGAGTACAGGAGTTGGGAGGCCATGTTATCACTGTACAGGACATTGGTCAGGCCAACTTTGGAATACTGCTTTCAATTCTGGTCTCTCTGCTACAGGAAGGATGGTGTGAAACTTGCAAGGGTTCAGAAAAGATTTACAAGGATGTTGCCAGGATTGGAGGGCTTGAGCTATAGGGAGATGCAGAATAGACTGGGGCTATTTTCCCTGGAGCACCAGAGGCTGAGGGGTCACTTTTGTAGAGGTTTATAAAATCTTGAGAGGCATGGATAGGGTGAACAGCCAATGTCATTTCCGTGGGGTAGGGGAGTCCAAAACTAGAGGATTCTATAGGTTTAAGATGAGAGGGGAAATATATAAAAAAAGTATCTAAGGAGTAACTTTAATGCAGAGGGTGGGGCGTGTATGGATTGAGCTGCCAGAGAGGAGGCAGAGCCTTGTACAATTACAACATTTAAAAGGCATGAGGTACATGAATAGGAAGGATTTAGAAGAATATGGGCCATTTGCTGGAAAATTGGACTAGATTAGTGAAGATTATCTGGTCAGCATGGATGAGTTGGACTGAAGGGCCTGTTTCTGTGCTGTACAGCTCTATGATTCTTCAACCTGCCAATTCCAAAGATTAACGCAGCACGGTGGCTCAGTGGTTAGGACTGCTGCGTCACAGCACCAGGGACCTGGGTTCGATCCAACTCTATTCTGATGCACATGAACACCAGCCCCCTTTGCTTATGCATGGTCTTAAGTACTGTCCTGGAGGCTTTGAGCTTTGTGTCTTAACCAAAGACAGTGCCTTCATAAGACCATGAAATAAAGAAGTAGAATCAGGCCATTCAGCCCATTGAGCCTGCTCTGCCATTTGGTCATGGCTGATAGCTTTCTCAGCCCCTGTAACCTTTGATCCACTTATTAATCAAAAGCATATCCATCTCTGTCTTAAATACACTTGGCCTTCACAGCCCTCCATGGCAATGGGCTCCACAGAGTCACCATCCTGTAGCTGAAGAAATTCTTCCTCATTTCAGTTCTAAATGGCCATCCCTTCACCCTGAGCCTGTGGCCTTGGGTCCTATTTTCTCCTCCTAAAGGAATCATCTTCTCCACATTCACTCTATCCAGGCCTCTCAGTATTCTATAAGTTTCAGTCAGGTCCCCATCATCCTTCTAAACTTCTCTGGCACAAACCCAGAGTCCCCAACCGTTCCTTACATGATAAACCCTTGGTTTTTGTAAACCTCCCGTGAAATGGCTCAACGCCTTACCCAATGCCAGGACAATCTTCTTTAGATATGGGACTCAAAACTTTTTTTGTTCATTCACAAGAGGTGGGCATCACTGGCCAGGCAGCATTTATTGCCCATTTCTAATTTCCAGTTGGTTTTTTCCCTGACAATTGGCATTAGTGAACCAGATGGGTTTTTCCCTGACAATTAGCAGCAGTTTCATGGTTGTCAATACATTCTTAATTCTAGTTCTTTTTCTTTCAATGAATTCAAATTCCTTCACCTGCCATATTGGAATTTGAACCCATGTACCCAGAACATTAGCTGAGTTTCTGGATTAATAGTCAAGCAATAATACCACTAGGCCATTGCATCCCCTTAAACTGCTCACATCTTTCCAAATGCAGTAATTGAGCATTTCCCAGTGTTGTCACAAAAGGGTAGAATCCAGTTAAGCCCCAAGACTGGAAATGAGGTAAGTGGGAGCTATCTGTTCAGCAGGAGGCAAACTGTCACCTTCCTGACAGTGGGGTGAAAGTTGGGTATTGATTTGGTGGATGATTGAGGATGGAATGCATTTCTCAGCAGTAAGAGTAGCTTGAACATTTTTTAATGTATTTGAATGTCATGCTAATTAACATGTCATTAAGATGCAGCTTCATCAGATTAAATTGTAAGTTTGGAACAGAAAACAACAGACACACCTTCAGATTCACACCTGGTTAAAGCATTGTCCAGCTGTTGAGCTTTTTTTCCTGGTGTATTTGGAGGTATCAGCTCTCTTCATCCTGTGTGGAGATCTCTGACCTCCCAGGCCAGAGGAGGTATTGATGCACTGAGATCAGTGGCAGCTGTGGAAAGAAAATCGCTGACCTAGGGAGATGGGGTGGTGGGGGGGGGTGCAGTGAGATGGCTATGAAAGGGGAACAGGGAATGATTGTCGAAGCTTAAGGAGACTCATTGGGATCAGAGAGAAGGAAGGCAGACACACAGGGAGGGTCAATGTGCAGAGACAGTGAACTAAACATGGCAGGAGATGATGGTGCTGTGGGAATGTCACTAGATTGGTAATTTGGAGGCACAAGCTTATGTTCTGGGAACATGATTTTAAATCCCACTGAAATATTTGAATTTAGTCAATAAATCTGAAATTAAAACTTGCTGAATGGCAACCATGATATCTGAATCATTTTTAGAAGTGGCCACCACACAGTAATTGTGGAGATGAAATTCTGTCTTAGTTGTTGAAAAATATCCTTTATTGTGTTGCGCAGCACTACCACCATGTTAAATGAGGCAGATTGAACAGAACTAGGAACTCGTGAATGATAACATTCATGATGTACTTCAGTGGCAACAGAACAAAACTCAACCTCAAGACCCAACACACAAGATTACAACAGACAAGGCTATGTGATGGACAATTAAACAAATAACATGATTATAACTCCATGAATAAACCCGTTCTCAATGATGGGGATCCCAGAACTTCCAAGTAGAAGTCAACGCTAAGGTATTTGTAACAATCTTCAGCTAGAAGGAACAGTGGCTGAATCTCAGCCTCCTCCAGAGGTCCCCAGCATCATTAATGCCAGTCTTCACCCAATTCAATTCACTCCAGGAGATATCATGAAATAACTGTAGACACTGGATACAGAAAAGGCTATGTGTCCTGATGACTTTCTGGCAAAGGTACTGAAGATTTGTGCTTCAAAAGTAGACATTCCTCCTGCCACACTGTTCCAGTAAAGTTACAACACTGGCATCCACCTGACAATGTGGAAAATTGACCAGGTGTGTTCTATGGCAGGGCAAATCTAACACAGCAACCTGGGGGTTCCAGCAATGTTGACAGAACTTACTGCATGACCTATAGCATTGACCGTCTCAAGGGGAAATGAGATGAAATGGTGTAATCCAATTGGAGATGGGTAACTAATGGTGACCCAGAAAGCAAAGATGAATGAAAAAAATCCGACTGGCTAGCTATCATCTAATTAACCATCATAGCCGGTAAGTATACCTCAGGAGAGAAACATCACCAGCCAATTGTCAGGACACCCGTGCAAGAAGTAGATTCTCTCAAAACATCAACCGCGATTGTATTGTGCAGTCTCAGGAATGGGTGACGAACCTTCTGACCTGTTGGGACCTGTTTAACCACCTGCGGCACAGCTACTGCCACTTATGATCATCTTACACCAAATTGGAAAATACCGCAAAGAATGTGACCTGGCTTTGTACGAATGTTTTGAAATTCATACGAAGAATTTATTCAATGGTGATATTCTCAAACAACATTACTACCTGCCTCACAGATGATAAAATGTGAGGCTGGATGAACACAGCAGGCCAAGCAGCATCTCAGGAGCACAAAAGCTGACGTTTCGGGCCTAGACCCCTTCATCAGAGAGGGGGATGGGGAGAGGGAACTGGAATAAATAGGGAGAGAGGGGGAGGCGGACCGAAGATCTTCGGTCTGCCTCCCCCTCTCTCCCTATTTATTCCAGTTCCCTCTCCCCATCCCCCTCTCTGATGAAGGGTCTAGGCCCGAAACGTCAGCTTTTGTGCTCCTGAGATGCTGCTTGGCCTGCTGTGTTCATCCAGCCTCACATTTTATCATCTTGGAATCTCCAGCATCTGCAGTTCCCATTATCTCTGTTACTACCTGCCTCACAGCTTTTATTTCTTTGAATGTAGGTCATTCATGATTTCTTTACTACAGAGGTTTTAATTTGAAAAGTTGTTTTTGTTCTTTTTTTAATTTTACGTTTTCAAGCTGTAACAGAGTGTGGTTAATGTAATAGTGTGTCCTAATGCATTCCCATTAACTGCTGAAACATGGGAATCAGTACATCAATAGGTAAGGACCTTTATTCAGTTTCTAATGCTATGGTGATGTTGTTCCCATATACTGCTCTGCAAACCTCTTTTTTGCTTATTAAGGAAAAATCAATTATCTGTACATTATGTTTCTCAAAAGACTGAGTTAGGTGTCGGCATTAAGTTCTAAATTTAACTTTTTATATCCTTTGTGAATTAGGAGTTGAATTAAAAGTCTTATAAATATTCAGTTAAGATTTTGATACAATTTCATTTCCCCTGTCTCATTTTTTCCTTTCCTTTCAATTATGCCTGTGTGTGAAACAGGTCAGTCTGTTAACTTAAAAAAGGTGGATGCAAGGTAGGGATGAATGGAGGAAAGGATTTGAGAGCTGGGCTCATTCAGCTTTCTTTGCTGACACACTAAATTCAGGTGCAGAGATGAACACTGTGATGAAATATATGTCTACTTTTGAAGCTTCTATTTTTTTACAGGTTGTTATCCAGAAAATTTCTGAGATAAAAATCAAACATCCAGCAGTCATTTTTAGGAAAATGCACAAGGTGACTGAACTCAACAGCACTTTGTAAATGTCAGTGTGCAACTCTAGCTTTTCAGAATTGTTTTATTTTCCATCAAGTCTGTGTTTTGAAAATGTGAAGTTGCAATTATTTATTTGGAGGGTTAGTTATCAGAAGTCACACTATTTTGCCCAATCCTGACAATTGTTCAGAGCATCGGTGTTGACTCACGTGCAAGTCAGACTGGAAACATTACAGACTAGAAGGTCATGAAGCATAGACCACAAAGGGCCACTGTCATCTGTCTATATTTTAGGCTGTTACACAGTTTGAGGGGCATCACTCTACATCAGGTATCAAAATCATCCCTTTCTGAAGGCTGCTCTTGAGATTTCAAGATAATAAAGTGTGGAGCTGGCTGAACACAGCAGGCCAAGCAGCATCTTAGGAGCACAAAACCTCAGCCTTCCTGCTCCTCTGATGCTGCTTGGCCTGCTGTGTTCATCCAGCTCCCACATTTTATTATCTCCGGATTATACAGCATCTGCAGTTCCCATTATCTCTTGAGATTTCAAGGTTCGTTTTATTTTTGGATTCTACTGGCTCCTTTCTCATTCTCCCTAACTTGTTTCATTAGGTGATGCAGTCACATAATGAGATTACCTTCTATCAGAAATATTTAGATTCATACAGGAGTAGAATTAGAAGTTTCATTTCCCACATACCGACACATATTTGGAGCACTTTCCTGTGTCCATCCCACTCCCTGCATTGGGTTGCCGGTCTGTAGTTGTCAGCCTCTCTTCAGTTTGGACAGCAGGATAACTGCTCACCTTCTCTGCAATTAGAAGAGCAACTCCTCAAATATGTTGACTGCTCCACAGAGAGGGCTAATGTCTCTGTGATTTGTCACCTCCTGAGTGAATTTTCCCAAATATTTTGAGGATGATTTTGTCTTTTATCCCTTTTAGCACTGACATGTATGGAACATAGGACAAGACAAAGAGGTGGCCGTCCATGAGCGATCATAGACAACATATAGATTAAACCCAGGCCATTCACATCAGTCTGCATCACACTCTGGCCAAATGAGCTCAGCAATCTCCAAAAAAGAGGCCCATAAACATTATTTCCTAGTGCGAGACACTAATCAGCTCATTGTTTGAATGCACTGTATCATAGAGTCATACAGCATGGAAACAGACCCTTCGGTCCATGCCAAACATAATCCTAAACTGAACTAGTCCCACCTGCCTGCTCCTGGCCCATATCCTTCCAAACCTTTCCTACTCATATATCCATCCAAACGTCTTTTAAATGTTGTAAATGCATCCACCACTTCATCAAGAAGCTCATTCCACACGTGAACCACCCTTTGCCTAAAAATTTACTTCTTTTTAAATCTCTCTCCTCTCACCTTTAAAATGTGTGCCCGGTCTTGAAATTCCCCATCTTAGAGAAAAGATGACTACCATCAACTCCCTCTATACCTCTCATTATTTTATAAACTTCTCTCAGATAACCTCTCAAGCTTCTACACTCCAGTGGAAAAAGTCACAGCCTATCCATCTTTCCTCATAACTAAAACTTTCCATACCCAACAACGTCCTGGAAAATCTCTCCAGCTTGATAATAATCCTTCCTATAACTGGCTGACCAGAACTGGACACAGTATTCCAGAAGAGGCTTGAACAATGTCCTGTACAACCTCACCATAATCTTCCAAATCCTATACCCTAAGGACAGAACAATGAAGGCAAGCATGCCAAATGCCTTTTTAGCCATCCTGGGCATACATGATGCAAACTTTAAAGAATTATGTACCTGGTTCCCTAGGTCTCTCTGTTTCACAACACTACCCATGGCCCTACTATTAATTGAAAAGTTCCACGCTTGTTTGTTGGACCAAAATACAATACCCCGCATTTATCCAGATTGAACTCTTTCTGCCAATTTGCAGCCCATTGACCCTTTTGATCAAGATCCTTTTGTAACCTTTGAAAATCTTCTTCTCTGTCAGCTCTGCAACCAACTTTGGTGTCATCCAAAAACTCCATTGATTGACCCACAACCAAAGTCAGACTCACAGGTCTAAAGTTCCCCGGTTTCCCCTTACAACCTTCCTTAAACAAAGGTATAACATTAGCCACCCTCCAGTCATCAGGCACCTCGCCCATATTTATAGATGATGCAAATATTCCTGCAAGGGGGTCTTGTAATTTCCTCCCTTACTTTCCAAAGCATTCTGGGATACATTAGATGAGGTCCCAGAGATTTATCCAACTTTATATTCTCTAAGAACTCCCGAACTTCCTCTTCTGTAGTGTGAACTGTTTTTAAAACATTAAAGCTCATTTCTCTGCATTGTCTAGACTCCATTTATTTCTCCCATTTCCTGATGACCTCCTTGCTCCCTGAGTGAATGGGAATGGGGACTACAGCAAGAATGGCTGGCTGACTGCAGCACCATGGTGCAGGGAGCTATTCAAGTTGGGGAGAGAAGAGAAATGTAATTGTAATTGGGGATAGCATAGTTAGGGGGCATAGACACTGTTCTCTGTGACCAGGATTGAGAGTCCTGAAGGTTGTGTTACCTTTCTGGTGCTTGGGTTCAGGATATCTCAACTGGGCTGCAGAGGAACTTGGAATGGGAAGGGAAAGATCCAGTTGTTGTCGTCTATGTTGGTACAAATGACACAGATAAAACTGGGACGAAGGTTCTGCTAAGGGAATATGAACAGCTTGAAGCTAAACTAAAAAAAACAGAGCCAAAAAGGTCATGATCTCTGGATTACTACCTGAGCCACAAGCTAACTGGCACGTGGTCAATAACATAAACCAGGTAAATACTTGGCGATTGGTAAAGCTGTAAGCTGTTTCCTTAAGCTGCCTTCAAAATTTGGATTGCTCTTTCTGCCAGACAATTGGACGATGGATGGTATGGAGCTGCACTTATGTGCCAAATGCCATTCAACTTTAGCAAATACTCAGATTTCCTGCTGGTAAATCCCATTGTCTGTGACCACAACTTCCAGAATCCTGCCTATCACCAAAGATACTTGCAGCTTTTCTATCAGCAGAGATCCCAGCACTGATCCCTGTGAAACACCACTCGTCACCGCCCTCCATTCCGAAAAGCATCCTTTCACTGCTACCAGGATGTTGCTGGGTATGGAAGCTTTGAGTGATAGGGAAAGGCTGGATGGGCTGGGATATTTTTCACTGGAGTGTAGTTGACAGGAGACCTGACAGAAGTGTATAAAATAATGAGAGGTATAACTAGAATTGATAGTAGTTGCTTTTTTTTTTGCCCTTCGCTGGGAAATTTCCAGACTGGGGGCACACTTTTAAGATGCGAGGAGAGAGATTTAAAAAAGACATGAGGCATTTTTGTTACACAGAAGGTACTTCACATGTGGAATGAACTTCCTGAGGAAGTGATGGATATAGGTACAATCACATTTAACAGACATTTGGGAGGATATATGAATAGGAGAGGTTTAGAAGGATATAGACCAGGAGCAAGCATGTGGGACTAGTTTAGTTTGGGATTATGTTCGGCATTAACTGGTTGGACCAATGGGCCTGTTTCTTTGCTGTATGACTATATGACACTCCCCTCTGTCTCATATGACTAAGCCAGGTCTGTATCCAGCTCACCCCGGTACCATGTGACTTTAGCTTTTGTTCCAGTCTGCCATGAGGGACCTTTCAAAGGTTTTACTGACATTCATGTAGACAACATCAAGTACTTTTTCCTTATCAATCATTTTCATCACTTCCTCAAAAAACTTAATTAAGTTAATGAGGCACGACCTCCCCTGTACAAAACCATGTCGTCTATTGCCTATAAGTCCTTTTGCTTCTAAATGCTTATAGGTCTTATTCCCGAGAATCTTTTCCAATAATTTCCCTACCACCAAAGTCAACCTCACAGGCCTGTAATTCCTGGATTATCCCTGCTACCCTTTTTAAACAATGGGACAACATTAGCTATTCTCCAGTCCTCTGGGACCATACCTATGGCCAAAGCGATACAAAGATGTCTGTCAGTGCTCCAGCAATTTGTTCCTTTGTCTCCCTAAATATTCTGGGATAGATCCCTTCAGGACCCAGGGACATTGTCTATCTTAATACTTTTTAAGACGCACAACACTTCTTCCTTTTTATTAGCAAGTTGGTTTAGAAATTAAACATTCCCTTCACTGAGAACATCCTCCACCAATTCCTTTCTTTGATGAATAATGATACAAAGTATTTATTTAGGGCCTCACCTACCTCTTCTGGCTCTGCACATACATTCCCTCCTTTGTCCTTGAGTGGGCCAACAATTTTCCTGTCTACCCTCTGGCTTTTTATACATGTATGAAAAGCCTTGGGATTCTCCTCAATCGTGTTTTGCTCACGACTCTTCACGACCCCTTTTAGCCCTTCTAATTCCTTGTTTAAGTTCTTTCCTACTTTCCTTATATTCTTCAAGGGCTACATCAGTTCCCATTCTCCTCAAACTTGTGTATGCTTCCTTTTTCTTCTTGACAAGGTCAGAAAAACCTGGTCATGCAAGGTTCACATATCTTGCCATATCTATCGTTCATTCTCGCAGGAACACGCTACTCCTCAACTCTTATCAACTGCTGTTTGAAATACTCCCACATGTCCAGTGCGGATTTACCCTCAAACAGCCACCTGCAATCAACAAGCTCCAGCTCCCGCCTAACTTTGTTGTAGTTTGCCTTTCCCCAATTTAACATCTTCACCTGAGGACTGCTATTCATAAGTTACTTAAACTCACCATATTATGGTTGTTACTCCCAAAATGCTCCCTCACCAAAACTTCTCTCACCTGGCCAGGGTCATTTCCAAAAATTAGATGCAATATAACCTCTTCCCTCGTTGGACTGTTTGCATACTGTGTCAAGAAAGCCTCTTGAATGGTCTTTACAAATTCTGCTCCATCCAAGCCACTCGCGCAAAGTCAGTCCCAGTCAATACAGGAAAGTTAAAATGACTGACCACAACCACCCTGTGTTTTTATATCTTTCCAAAATCTGTCTACAAATTCTCTCCTCTGTCTCCCACTGGCTGTTGGGAGGCCTGTAATATACTCCCAGCATTGCCATTTCACCTCTTCTATTCTTAATTTCTACCCATATTGCCTCATTGCACAAGTCCTCTGATGTATCCTCCCTCAGTATAGCTGAGAGATAATACTTTACCAGTAATGCAACTCTCCCTCCCTTTTTACATCCTCTTCTGCCACACCTGAAGTATCTAAATCCTGGGATATTCAGCTGCCAGTCCTGTCCCTCTTTCAGCCAAGTCTCCGTGATCGCAATAAAGCCAATGCTCCAAGTGCGAACCACAGCTCTGAGTTCATTTACCTTGTCAACGGTACTTCTTGCATTGAAACATACAAATATCAGACCATCTCCCTTGCTCTTTTCAACAGCATTTTCCTGCCTGTTGTCAATCATGTTTGCCCTGGTTTCTACTTCTCCTTTAATTTCTGCACTGGACGGATGCCTTTAATTGCACAAACAGCGTTCAACCACCAACTTCTGTCTCCTGTCACTAAGCCAGTTTTGCGTCCAACTTTCAATTTGCTTTTACCTTCAATATATTACACAAACATAAAGATTTTGGAACACAAGGTGAAATACAATCCCACCAACCCCTGAAAAATACTACTATACTCACACCAGAGATAATTCCTTTCGCAATCACAATTATTGTGCTTGAACGAACTGCAGTTTCAAGTTCAGTCTTGAGAATTTGGATGCCTCTTCTGTGCTTTGCTGCAACTGAGTACCATCTTTAATAGCTTCAAATAACCTCCTTATGGCTTTAGCCAAACACATCTGGTCCAGAAGTGTAAAATTAAACTCCTTACACCGAGGGAACCGATTTCTTCGCTGTTCTCAATTATTTTCCTTTCTCAGGAACAACTGTTTCCTACATCCAACTTCAGCTAAGACTTCTGTGAACTGTCAAACAGAAGCACTGAACCCTTTCTTCCAAGCTACTGATATTGCCCCTTTTTTCTGCCCTTATTCATTCAGGAGATGTGAGCCACTAGCTTAGCCGGCATTTAATTCCCAGAGGGCAATTAATGCCCAGCCAGCATTCATTTCCCATCCCTAATTACCCAGAGGCCAGTTCAGGATCAACCAAATTATTGTGGGTTTGGAGTCACATGTCGATCAGACCAGGAAAGGATAACAGATTTCCTTCCCTGAGGGATATTAGTGAATCCAATGAGTTTTTATGACAATTAGCAGTGGCTACATGCTTGCTTTAGATCAATTTGTTTAAAATTTCAGATTTTTCTTTTTTAATTGAATTCAGATTCCACCATCTGCCATGGTGAGACTAGAACCCACATTCTCAGAACATTTGCCTGAGGTTCTGGATTGCTAACTCACTATGCCATGGCCTCCCTCAAAAGGAAGAAAAAAGACTCTGATCTTCTACACTGAAGGTCTACAGCACAACTATTTACTTTATTCACAGTAAAAAAACTTTTCCAATGAAAACACTTCCCCAGAAACTCTCTCTCGTTCTGTTTTTGTAAGAAAATCACCATGGCAACAGGAATGCTTACCAGTTAATCATTAAACCCCTTCAGACACATAGAATAAAATCAACATGACACTAACTCAAATCCCAACTCTAAAATAAATGGTTTCAAAAATGGATAAAGTACATATCTTACATCACAGAACCCTAACTGAGAGTCAGAGATCACATAACTGTGGAATGAGTTCCACTCAACTGAACTGTTAATGACCACTTCCATCTCAATGATTTATAGAGGAGGCTAATGGAAGGGAATTGGCTCAGTCAAATTTGGCCTGCTTTTTGTCTACAGTGCAGCTGGTAATTTTCCACACATACACGTGATAATTTTCCATTTTGTCATACAGACAGCATAAGGTCAGACATGGGGATGGTCACTGATGATTGCATCATGTTCAGTCATGTTTGTAAGTCCTCAGAAGCTGAATCAGCCATGTTCAAACAGAAAATCTTGACAATATTGAGGCTTGGGCTGTAAAGTGGCAACTCACACTTGAGCCACTCAAGTGCCAAGCAATGTTCATCTCCAGTAAGAAACAACATAACCATCCACCCTTAACATTCAAAGATTTTACCATCACTGAATGGTCCCTTATCAACATTCTGGGAATTACCATTGACCAGAAATTCAACTAGACACACCACATAAATATAATGGCTACAAGAGGAGGTCAGAGGCTAGGAATAGTGCAGCAAGTATAGTTGACAGTATGGAGGGCTGTTGTAGGCTGCAGCGGGACATTGACAGGATGCAGAGATGGGCTGAGAGGTGGTAGATGGAGTTCAAACGGGATAAATGCGAGGTGATGCATTTTGGAAGGTCAAATTTGAAAGCTGAGTACAGGATTAAGGATAGGATTCTTGGCAGTGTGGAGGAACAGAGGGATCTTGATGTGCAGATACATAGATCCCTTAAAATAGCCACCCAAGTGGACAGGGTTGTTAAGAAAGCATATGGTGTTTTGGCTTTCATTAACAGGGGGATTGAGTTTAAGAGTCGTGAGATCTTGCTGCAGCTCTATAAAACTTTGGTTAGACCGCACTTGGAATACTGCGTCCAGTTCTGGGCGCCCTATTATAGGAAAGATGTGGATGCTTTGGAGAGGGTTCAGAGGAGGTTTACCAGGATGCTGCCTGGACTGGAGGGCTTATCTTATGAAGAGAGGTTGACTGAGCTTGGTCTCCTTTCATTGGAGAAAAGGAGGAGGAGAGGGGACCTAATTGAGGTATACAAGATAATGAGAGGCAAAAATAGAGTTGATAGCCAGAGACTATTTCCCAGGGCAGAAATGGCTAGCACGAGGGGTCATAGCTTTAAGCTGGTTGGAGGAAAGTATAGAGGGGATGTCAGAGGCGGGTTCTTTACACAGAGAGTTGTGAGAGCATGGGATGCGTTGCCAGCAGCAGTTGTGGAAGCAAGGTCATTGGGGTCATTTAAGAGACTGCTGGACATGCATATGGTCACAGAAATTTGAGGGTGCATACATGAGGATCAATGGTCGGCACAACATGGTGGGCTGAAGGGCCTGTTCTGTGCTGTACTGTTCTATGTTCTATGTTTTATGTTCTAAGTAACCTACCTCCTCATTCTCCAAAATCTGTCCATCCTTTACTAGGCACAAGTCGGGAGTGTGATGGAATACTCCCCTCTTGCCTGAATGAGCACAGCTCCAACAACACTCAAGAAGCTTGATACGATCCAAGACAAAGCAGCCCCCTGATATGCAACATGTTCACAAGCATCCACTCCCTCCACCTTAGTCACAGCAGTGTGTACCAGCTACAAGATGCACAGCAGAAATTGATTAAGTTCCCTAGACAGCAACTTCGAAACCTACAACCACTTCCTTAGAGAAGGACAAGGGCAGCAGACAGATACTTGCAAGTCAGAGATAATGGGAACTGCAGATGCTGGAGATTCCAAGATAACAAAGTGTGGAGCTGGATGAACACAGCAGGCCAAGCAGCATCTTAGGAGCACAAAAGCTGACATTTCGGGCCTAGGCCCTTCATCAGAGATACTTGCAAGTTCCCCTCTAAGCCAGTCACCATTTTGATCTGGGAACATATCACCATTCCTTCACTGTCACTGAATATAAATTCTGAAATTCCCTCCATGAGGGCATTGTTTACACCACATGAACTGCAGCTGTTCAAGAAGGCAGCTCAGCACCTCCTTCTCAAGGGCAACTTGGGATTGTTAATAAATGCTGCCCCAGACAGTGATGCCCACATCCCGTGAAGGTAAAAAAGATAACTGGGCATCAGTTAGCTCATTTGGCTGGATGGCCAGTTTGCAATGCAGAACCAGCGTGGGTTCAATTCCAACACTGGCTGAGGTTACTATAAACAAGTTTCCTCTACCCTCCCCTCCCCTTGTCTGAAGTGTGACTGAACCTCCAGGTCACCACACTTCAGACAAGGGGAGGGGAGGGTAGAGGAAACTTGTTTATAGTAACCTCAGCCAGTGTTGGAATTGAACCCACGCTGGTTCTGCATTGCAAACTGGCCATCCAGCCAAATGAGCTAACTGATGCCCAGTTATCTTTTTTACCTTCACGGGATGTGGGCATCACTGTCTGGGGCAGCATTTATTAACAATCCCAAGTTGCCCTTGAGAAGGAGGTGCTGAGCTGCCTTCTTTGTGTTTCTCTGTGGTACAATAGCTCTACTGAGGGCAGCACAGTGACACAGTGGTCAGCGCTGCTGTCTCACAGCACCCGGGAACTGGGTTCGATTCCATCCTCAGGTGATTGTCTGTGCGGAGTTTGCACATTCTCCCTGTGTCTGCCTGGGTTTCCTCCGGGTGTTCCAGTTTCCTCCCACAGTCCACAGAAATGTAGGTTGGGTGGATTGAACATGTTAAAATTACCCGTAGTATTCAGGGATGTGCAGGATGAGTTAGCATGGGAGAATGCATGGTTACAGGGATAGCGTAAGGGGGTGGGTCTGGGCAACATGCTCTTCAAAATGTTAGTAAGGGCTCAATGGGCCAAATGGCCTGCTTCCACACTGTAGGGATTATATAATCCTAACTCCTTCAATTCTGTTATTCTAAGCTGGAACCAATATTCTGCAACAGTGCAGTATTCCCTCAGTTCTGACCTTCTGACAGTGTAGTGCTTTAATCATTTGCCTCTGTAAGATCACAGCAGTTCCCTACAATCAAACCCTATGACAATGCACAAATACTGAGTCATCATCATTGATGTTCCCTCTTCCACTATCAGTGTGTGTCTATAGGTGGCTGTAAAGACTGATGTGGCTACTTCAGGCTCTGTTACACTTATGGCAGGTGGTGGTCACAAGAAGAGGTGGGTGGGCATTGGTGTGGCAGCCTTCTGTCTTTTTAGCCTGGCTTCCTTTTTTTCCTGAAGGAAAGTCTCAAGGTGCTTGACACCTTCCTGGGTGCTTCTTCTCCGCCTTGGATTTTCTGGGGCCTGCAATTCCTTGGTTTCTGTGGGAACATGACACTTGGCCAGTGAGACCTTGAGGGTATCCATGAAGCATTTCCTCTGCCCACCTGGGACTTACCTGCTGTTTCGAAGCTGGGAGTAGAGTGCCTGGTCGGGGAGTCTCGTGTCAGTCTTGTTGACGACATACAGAGCCCACCTCAGCCAATCCAGGGTGGTCAGTGCCTCGATGCTGGGGTTGTTGGCCCGGTTGAGGACCCTGGTTTGATGCATATTTCTTCCAAGCAGGATCACCAGATCTTGTGCCGGTAGCATTCGTGGTACTGTCCCAGTGCCTTAAGGTAACTGCTGTATACAGTCCACATCTCAGAGCCATTTGGAGAGCAGGAACCACACAGCTCTGTAAACTATGATCTTGGTGTTGAATCTGATGTCGTTGCCCTCGAACACGGTTTCTCTCAGGAGGCCGAAGGCTGCACTAGCACATGGAGGCAGTACTGGGTCTCTTCATCAACAGCTGCTTTGGCTAACAGGGCACTCGCAAGGCTCTGGAAGTGGTCGATATTCTCCAAGGCCACCCCATGAACCTTGATGACTCCACAATGCCAGGCCAGGCTAGTAAAGGACCCTCATCTCAGGCCTCCGGACTGCCCCCAGGGCACCACCCTGACATTGTGATGAGCTCTTAGACCTGTTCCTCTCAAAACTGTCCCCACATCTCTCCCTCAGCGCTGACCCAGTCTAAATGCAGTTCTCTCTCTGTACTGTTCCTATCTCACTGCAGAGCTCGCTCAGTGCTGTTGTATCAATGAGATTTTTTTCCTGCATTTAATAGGCCAGCTATGCAATGCAGTTAAAAGCCAACTGCAGGTTTGTGTTGCCATGGATTGCTGAGCTCATGAGGGAGCCTTGGTATTCTTTATAAATACAATTTTGCAACAGATTTTTTCCTCGCCAGGCAAAACTTGATGCCTGTTTTCTTTTCACCTCATTATCCTACACATAAAATACAGCAGGCAGGTTTTACTTGAATCAGCAGGGGGCCCTGCGATGAACGACATGCTCAGTTGATTTTCCATCAAGCAGATTCATCTTATTCCTTCGCCTGTCTTACTCTCTAGCTCTCTGTTTATCTCTCACTCTCTATCTCACACTCTCGCTGTCAATCTCTCTCACTTTCTACCTCATTCCATCGTCCTTGTTTGTTTTACTCCCTTCCTCTCTCCACCTAACTCACACTATCTCCTCCCTCTCTATCTCATTATCTCTCGCTGCCTGGACTCTGCTTATGGTGCGCAGTTCCCTGATATTTAAGAGAGACTTGTACTCTAGTCTGATTTGTCGGGGCTCACTAACTCTGTGGAACATCCGCATTAGCCTTTAGCTGACCCCAACTGGAAATGTGCAATTTCTGAAACAGTCCAAGGGTGGAGGAGGCAATGAAATTATCACAACAACTGTGATAACCACATATGATAGGAGAAGACCCCACATCCCCCAGCTCAGGCCCCTCCCCACATCTCCCAGCCCAGCCCCCTCCCCACACACCTCAACCTAACCCCCTCTCCATAAACCCCAGCCCAGCACCCTCCCCACATACCCCAGCCTAGCCCCCACCCCACTCCCCCATTCCAGCCCCCTCCCCACACACACCAGGTCAGCCCCCTCCTTAGACCCCCAGTCCAGCCCCCTCTCCACACCCTCCAGCTAAGCTCAATTTCCATCCCTACCCACAACCCCTAGCCCAGCCCCCTCTCCATTCCCGCCAGCCCAGCCCCCTCCCCACACATCCCAGCCCAGCCCCCACTCCACTCCCCGATTCCAGCCCCCTCCCGACACACACCAGGTCAGCCCCTTCCTTATACCCCTAGTCCAGCCCCCTCTCCACAGCCCCAGCTCAGCTCAATTCCCACCCCTACAGACAACCCCCAGCCCAGCCCCCTCTCCATTCCCGCCAGCCCAGCCCTCTCTCCATAACCTCCCTCCCAGTTCAATCCCCACCCCTCCCTACACCCTCAGCCCAGTCCCCTATCCACAAACTCCAGCCCAGTCCCCTCTCCATACCCCCAGCCCAGCTCAGTCCCCACCTCTCCCCACATCCCCCATCCCAGCCCTCTCCACATACACCCCAGCCTTGCTCACTCCCTACAAACCCCAGCCCAGACCCCTCTCCATGCCTGCCAGACCTTCATCCTCTCCACATCCCCCAGCCCAGCCCCCTCCACATACTCCCTAGCCCAGCTCACTCCCTACAACCTCCAGTCCAACCGCCTCCCCATCCCAACAGACAAGCTCACTCCCCACCCACAGACCAGCCTCCTCCCCATTCCTCCAGCCCGGCTCAATCTCCAACCCTCTTCACCTCAGCCCAGTCCCTTCACTGCTCCCTGCCAGCTCAATACCCACCCCACAATCCCCAGCCCAGCTCAACCCACCCCAGGCCAGCCCCCTCCTCATCTCCCCCAGCCCAGCTCAATCCCCACCCTTCCTCACCCTCAGGCCAGCTTTCTCCCCACCCCCAGCCCAGCTCACTCCCTATCCTCAGTCCAACTCCCTCCCCAACCCCAACTTCACATAGCCCCACCCCTGGCTTGGCTCGTTAACCCACTCCCAACATTACTCAGGGCAAAGATACCAGGACAAACCTTAAGGCAAACTGAAGGCACAAGGTGAGCTTTCACCAGTGTTGTACACAAACTGCTCCCCAGAGGTGACATCCCTGTCCAGAGGTGCCCTCCCTGGTCTGGAACTGACTGCCCTGTCCGGAAGTGACCTTCCTGTCCGAAACTGACCTCCCTGTCCTGAAGTGCCCTCTCTGTGAGAGCCGACCTCCCTGTCTGGAACTGATCTCCTTGTCAGAGCTGACCTCACTGTCTGGAACTGACCTCCCTGTCCGGTACTGGCCTCCCTATCAGAGCTAACCTTCCTGCGGAGGATGCACATGGGCCCTCTGTTGAACAGCTGTTTATCTCTAGAGCTAACATTATGAAAACAGATTGTCCTCCAGCACCCTGTCACCCTTCAGCCCTTGTGATTGTCATTTTGCAGCATTTGAGATCTTGTTTTGTGCATTTTGGTCACTACATTTTCAATGGTTACAATACTTCAAAAAGCACCAAATTGGCATTGAAACACTTGGGAAATCCCAGGGTTGTGAACTGTGTAATATTAATGCATTTTTTTGCGGGCTGGTGGTCTTTATCCTTAATTTTGCAGATTAATCAGTCCTTGTTGTTTTGGGTCAGTCTGAAGTTCCAGAGGGAAGGGAAATACAAAACAGATATTTGTCCATGAGGATTAACATAAATAGAAGGAGGTCAACACAACGGTATTTGTATGCATGGTTTATAAAATGTAGTGCGATCATTATTCATGAGTAATGCATTATGAATAAATGTAATTCTGCAGATTTGGTGACAGCTTTTAATATGCACTGCATTGAATTTTACCCAACACCACTTAAAAAATCTTTCAGGATTTTGTGCAGTGGGACATGAGCTCCTGTATTTCATTTTCTCTTCTCTAAATTTCAATTGATTAGAAAGTTAACAGATTTGCAAAGAGAAATGAGGGGAACATCACCAAGACAAAATAATTCTCCTTCCTTCGTCACCGCTCCTCTCCCCACCCAAATCATCATTGCTACAACTCCATCCCCCACCCCAACACACACACACGCACACATAAATTCTTCATCTTGCAAGATTAATTATTAATGCTAAGGTCTGGAAACTGAAGAATATAACTCTGAACATCTTACCAGCCAACAAAATATCCTGTACAGAATTTGTTCTATTAAAAATGTATGTAACCTTCTATTGTGAATGTTTAAGTGAGTCAGGCTCAGAAATATTCCTCGGATGAAGAAAGTTTGGATCAATGTGTTTGTACTCGGGCAAATTTCAAATTGAAGTAGAATTTGTTCAGGCAGTGACTCAATTTCTTTCTTTTACATGGCTGCCCTCTTTCCTGTGGGTTTGCACAGCCCCCAGTGAGTAGGATGGAACAGAGATTCATACAATAACAGCAGGCAGTCCCAGGTAATTGGGCCAAAGAGCCTGTCCTCAGAAAGAAGGACAGAGGGAACAGGAAAGAGGAAGACCAACATGAGACTTGAGATTGGAGAGAGACACTCAGGAAAGTTAGAGTGAGCAACTGATTGGATGGGAGAATGAGAATGCGGACTTTGAAGTCACCAGGTGTATAATGGTTGTCTTAGAAGATAGTAATCCAGAGACCTGTTCAGGGACTGAAAGATATAAGTTCAAATCTCACCGTGGCAGCTAATGGAATTTAAGATCTGTCAACTCAATCATCTCAGCGATAGTGACCATGAAACTACTGGATTGTTTACAAAATCTCCTGCAGATTAGAAAATGGTCTGGATAACATGTGATGCAAACCTATCACAATGTAATATCCTTTACTTTGTTCTCTGAAGCTGCTCAACATCTCACCTGGTTACATTCAAAGCACCTTAAAAGAGTCTATTCAAAATAAACTGGACAAACCACCCTGTTTGGCAAAGACTCTAGAATCAAGAAATGTACACACTGCCACTGACACTCAGCAGGAGCAGCGTGGACCATCTTAAAGATCTACTGCATTAACTTAGTAAGGCATCTGCAAGAGCCCTTTAAAAGCTGTGATCTCTACCGTTGAGGAGGTCAGCAGATACATGGGAACACCACTACCTGCATGTTCCCATCCAACCTAATGACCATCCCGACTTGGAAATATATTGCTGTTCCTTCACTGCCACCAGGTCAAAATCCTAGAATTCCTCCCTAAGGGCATCGTGGATCAACCTACAGCACTTGGACTGCAGCGGTTCAAGAAGGCCACTGTTTTCTCAAGGGCAGCTAGGGATAGGCAATAAATGCTGCCAGCTAGGGATGTTCATGTTTCGTGAGGGAATTATTTTTTAAAAAATACCCATTCTGTTTATCAAGACTGAGCCTTTCATCTGCAGAAGACTTTGTGTGGACATCCTTTGCCTTTTGGTGTCAATAACATTGAGTAATATCAACAAGTCATGGGTGTGACTCTACCCAAGGCATGGGAGGTGGTACTTGCAAATGACCACAATATTGTAAGATGTTTAGCGCAGTCAACAGCACTATCATCCAGAGGAAGTTTTAAACATTCATTCCACAGGGTGAAGGGCTTGTCATATGAGGAGTGGTTGAGGACTCTGGATCTGCACTCGATGTAGTTTAGGAAAAAGAGGTAGGATCGGATAGAAAGTTGCAGGGGGTCTGGGCAGACTAGACTAGACATGGAGAAGATGTTTCCACCAGTACTAGGAGATACTAGGACCCAAGGATACAGCCTCAGGGTGAAAGGATAGCCCTTTAGAACTCAAATAAGGAGGAATGTCTTCAGCCAGAGGGTGGTGAATCTGTGGAACCTATGGTTACTGAGGGCTATGGTGGCCAACTCATTGAGTGTAGTTAAGACAGAAATAAATAGGTTCTTGATTGTTAAGGGACTCAAGGGTTACAGGGAGAAACAGGGAGAAAGCGGTTGAGAACCATATCAATAATGATCAAATCGTGGAGCAAAATTGATGGGCTGGCTGGCCTAATACTGTTCCAATATCTAATAAAAGTCTTATGGTTATATTAAATAGGGACATAGGAACAGACCCAACAAACCTATTCTGCCATTCAATGGAATCCTGACTGATCTGTGGCCTAACTCCATGTAGCTGCCTTTGGCCCATATCCCCTCATACCTGTGTTTAACAAACAATTATCTCTCTCAGATTCAAAATGAATAATTGATCCAGCATCCACTGCCATTTTTTGAAAGGAGTTCCAAATATCTCCCTCCCTTAAAGTATAGATGTGCTGCCTAATCACAATGAACAGCAAAGTCAAAAGAATAAAGAACTGTGCAGCCCAAGAACAGGCCTTTTAGCCTGGGTCCGTCTGTTCCCTGCCAATTCATATATCTGCCAAGGTGTCTCTTAAATACTGCTGCTGTGTCTGCTTCTAGCACCTCTTTCCAGCAGCACATTCCAGGCACCTATCATTGTTTGTGAAAAAACCTGCCTCTCACATCTCCTTTAAACTTCCCCCTTCTACCTTAAACCTATGTACCCTAACAATTGACATTTCTTCCCCGGGAGAAAGACTCTGACTGTCCATTTTATCCATGCCTCCGATAATTTTGTAAATTTCTATCAGACCACCCCACAGTTTGATGATGCTGCGACTTTGAGAGATGTGTTCTGTCCACATGTCTTTTAGAGAGAGAGAGACTGGAGGCAGGTACCAAGCAGTCCATGAGAAGACAAACAACTTCCGAACCTTGGTTTTTTTTTAAAGTTGGAACAACAGAAGCAGCCTGAGTGGGTGTGGTCAAGCTCTCATAGATCCAGGATTTGTAGTTAACCTTCAGCAGTTGACGCTGGAAAATCGGCAGAGTTGGAAAGGCAGTCACTCTCTCCTGGCTGCTCCACTCTCTCTCAGTTTTCTGAGTTTTCTCTCAGAATTTGATGTTCTTTCTGCCAGGATCGCAGCACTGCATGTGAAACAACCTGTTTTCTGATTTTGCTTTTTACTGAGAGTGTGTTTCTGGGATGTTACTATAGTGGAATAATCACTATTTAGTAACAAAATAATCCAATATTTTGTTAAGTTTACAATATAGTCGTTATTTCAAGTTCTTTCTTTCGCTCCATTTTAACTATAGTGTTTCAGTAAATTGTGTTTTGCTTAATGTTGAGTAGTTGGGCAAATTGAATTGTATCTGGAACATAGCACCTTGCATTTACCTTTGAAAAAAGAATTTGCTGGCTTCTTAATATATTTTGAGGGGATTTGGTTTTGTCTATAAGACTCAGCCCCTGACGTTTATGTGAAAGCAAACCAAGTTTGTCAATCTCTCCTCACAGTTAGTACCCTTCAGACCAAGTAACATCCTCCAAAACCTCCACACCCTTCTGGTAGTGTGGCAACTAGAACTGTACACAATATTCCAAATGTAGCTTTATTTTAACAACCACTCAATTAATCAGTTATTACCACAGCTGCAATACAACTTGCCAATATTTATACTCTGTGCACTGACTGATGAAGGTAAGCATGCTATACACCTCCTTGATCACCTTATCTGCTTGTGTTGCCTCTTTCAGGGAGCTGCGGACCTGCACACCTAAATCTTTCCATATGTTGATGCTCCTAAGGGCTCTGCCATTTTGGCATACTTCCTTCCTGCGTTAGACCTTCCAAAATGCATCACCTTGCATTTGAGATAACAAAGTGTGAAGCTGGATGAACACAGCAGGCCAAGCAGCATCTCAAGAGCACAAAAGCTGATGTTTCGGGCCTAGACCCTTCATCAGAGCAATCACCTCACATTTGTCTGGATTACACCCAGTCGTCATTTCTCCACCCAAATCTCTAGCCTATCGATATCCTGCTATTTCTCTAGCAATCTTCCTCATTACCTGCAGCTTCCCCAATCTTTGTGTCACCCTCAAACTTGCTGATCAGCCACCTATATTATATAGGCATTACACACAACAGGGCTCCCAGCACTGATCCCTACAGAACACCACTGGTCACAGATCTCAGTCTGCGAAATATCCTTCTACCACTACTGTCTGTCTTCTATAACTAAGCCAGTTCTGAATCCATCTCACCAGCTCACATGGATCCCATGTGACTTCTCCTTTTGTATCAGCCTGCCATGGCGAACCTTATCAAAGGCTTTTCCATGCAGACAACACCCACTTCCCTGCCCTCATCAATCATCTTTGTCACTTCATCAAAAAACTCATCCACTTCCTCAGGTTCCATGCATAAATTTTCTCTTTTGTCCATGAATAACTATTGTCTTGCCCCTTATAAACGTATAAAACACCTTGGGATTTTTCTTAATTCTGTTTATCAAGGACATTCTATAGCTCCTAATAGTGTGGATTTTGGCCAATATTAGCCTGAAGAAATCTTCTACTGTACAAAGACCATAGGCATCCAAAGAACAGGAAGTGGAAAATTTCCAGTCTAAAAACAATGAGTGTATCTGTAATTGTTCAGTATCTCAAAACCACACTGAGTCTGTCAGCTTCTATGAATTCAACAGTCAGCATTTAAACAGTGTACACCATTAAATTCAGTTTTAATTAACAGAAATTAGGGAGTATTTCTATAAAGGAAAATAGGAAGGTAGAAGTAAAATACGTTCTGTTTCAAAAAAAACAAAACTGCCTATTTATGTTCATGGACTCTGGGTATCGCTGGCTGGCTCAATTTCTATAGTCTGTCCCTACTTGCCCTTGAGAAGGTGGGGGTGCGCTGCCTTCTTGAACTACTGCAATCCATGTGCTGTAGGTTGACCCACAATGCCCTTAAGAGGATTTTGACCCAGCAACATTGAAGGAATGACGATTATTTCCAAGTCAGGATGTTGAGTGGTTTGGAGGGGAAATTGCCGGGAATGGTGTTTTCATGTAGGTGGAAGTGGTCATAAATTTGATCAGTGTTGTCAAAGAATCTTTGGTGAATTTCTGCAGTGCATCTTGTAGACAGTACACACTGCTACTTACTTACTGAGCATCAGTGGTGGAGGGAGTGGGATGTTTGTGGATGTGGTGCCAATCAAGCAGCTGCTTTGTCCTGGATGGTGTCAAGCTTCTTGAGTGTTTTTAGAGCTGCACTCGTCCAGGCAAGTGGGGAGTATTCCATCACACTCCTGAAAAATTAATAACAACTCTTTATTAGCAACTCATCCTTATTATCCAGGAATAGAACTATAATTACAAAATTTAAATAAAATTTTCTAAAAAAAGTAGCACCATTTAACACAACTGAAGTGACTGCAGAGCATACACTGAGCACATTTATAAACACTTAAATAATTTCCTGCCGTAGCATTCAAGTAAATTATTTAAATATGTGAAACCACAATAATGAAATGTTACGACAATGGAGAAACATATTACATCTCTAAGCAGATTAAGAACAAAAATATCTTACAGGGAGTTAAACAGGTTATATGGAAGAGATCATATAAAACAGAATTGCTTCAGGATTTCAGAAGATGTACAGAGATGAGCAAGTGAACATTTTTTTAATTCTGTAGGAATAGCAGATCATATTTCAAAATAACAATTTAAGAGAAGAGACAAGTGTCTTTGGTGGTCCTGTAAGGCTATTTGACAGTAGGTTTAGGTCTGCATTAAATACCGAGTGTAGAATGGAAAGAGCAAGATTTGACTGAAGAACGTATCTTCCAGAACTGCCCGTTGGCAATTTATTGACCTTTACTCATAGGCAGAATTTTGTCATTTTGGTGATTTGCAACCAGAACTAATTCAAGACAGAACTGTCATTGGAATTTCTGATTTATTTCTTTCAGACAAGTTATGATCAAAGAGGATCTGAGATTGGAAAGACCTATTTAGATAGAGGCATTTGATAAGGTTCCCCATGGTAGGCTCATTCAGAAGGTCAGGAGGAATGGGATACAGGGGAACTTAGCTGCTTGGATACAGAATTGGCTGGCCAACAGAAGACAGCGAGTGGTAGTAGAAGGAAAATATTCTGCCTGGAAGTCAGTGGTGAGTGGAGTTCCACAGGGCTCTGTCCTTGGGCCTCTACTGTTTGTAATTTTTATTAATGACTTGGACGAGGGAATTGAAGGATGGGTCAGCAAGTTTGCAGACGACACAAAGGTCGGAGGTGTCGTTGACAGTGTAGAGGGCTGTTGTAGGCTGCAGCGGGACATTGACAGGATGCAGAGATGGGCTGAGAGGTGGCAGATGGAGTTCAACCTGGATAAATGCGAGGTGATGCATTTTGGAAGGTCGAATTTGAAAGCTGAGTACAGGATTAAGGATAGGATTCTTGGCAGCGTGGAGGAACAGAGGGATCTTGGTGTGCAGATACATAGATCCCTTAAAATGGCCACCCAAGTGGACAGGGTTGTTAAGAAAGCATATGGTGTTTTGGCTTTCATTAACAGGGGGATTGAGTTTAAGAGTCGTGAGATCTTGTTGCAGCTCTATAAAACTTTGGTTAGACCGCACTTGGAATACTGCGTCCAGTTCTGGGCGCTCTATTATAGGAAAGATGTGGATGCTTTGGAGAGGGTTCAGAGGAGGTTTACCAGGATGCTGCCTGGGCTGGAGGGCTTATCTTATGAAGAGAGGTTGACTGAGCTCGGTCTCTTTTCATTGGAGAAAAGGAGGAGGAGAGGGGACCTAATTGAGGTATACAAGATAATGAGAGGCATAGATAGAGTTGATAGCCAGAGACTATTTCCCAGGGCAGAAATGGCTAGCACGAGGGGTCATAGTTTTAAGCTGGTTGGTGGAAAGTATAGAGGGGATGTCAGAGGCAGGTTCTTTACGCAGAGAGTTGTGAGAGCATGGAATGCGTTGCCAGCAGCAGTTGTGGAAGCAAGGTCATTGGGGTCATTTAAGAGACTGCTGGACATGTATATGGTCACAGAAATTTGAGGGTGCATACATGAGGATCAATGGTCGGCACAACATTGTGGGCTGAAGGGCCTGTTCTGTGCTGTACTGTTCTATGTTCTATGTTCTAGGTTGAAGCTGAAATATGGAACCAGCAAGACAGTGCGATGGCAGTGGAACAGGAATCGAGTTCAAAAGATTATCTGACTTTGTCAACCACCTAAGGTTAAAAAAGCATCAAAACATTACAGGATAGATCAGCACAAAACATCTTCAAATTCTTTCATACTAGAAAAAAATATTACAGATATGGAGTCAAGAAAAGCTTGTGGGGGAATGGGCGTTGTGCAAGACAGATCATACCTAAAAGTGGATTTGGTACGGTTACAAGACATTTAAATCAGTACATGAATAAGAAATTTCTTTATTCATTCATGGAATGAGAGCATCACTGGCCAGGCAGCATTTATTGCCCAACCCTAATTGCCCAGAGGGCAGTTAAGATTCAAGCACATTGCTGTGGGCCTGGAGTCACATGTAGGCCAGACCAGGTAAGAACGACAGTTTCCTCCCCTAAACGATATTAGTGAACAAGTTGGGTTTTTCCAACAGCCGACAATGGTCATCATTAGATTCTTAATTCCAGGTGTTTATTGAATTCAAATTGCAGTATCTGCTGTGGTGGGATTTGAACCCAGGTGCCCAGAACATTATCTGGATCTCTGGATAAGATTCTAGTGATAATGCCACAAGGTCATAACCTCCCCAATTTTTGGAGGGATATGGGCCAAGCACAGACAGATGGGGTTAGTTTAGTTTGGGCTTAATGTTGGCATGCACTGTTTGGAACAAAGGGTCTGTTTCTGTGCTGTATGATTCCATGACTCTATGGCATACTCAAATAAACTCTGCTCATCAGGATGTAGAGGAACATTACTTGGGGGGGTGGGGGGCCTAAGCAATGCAGTTTGGCCAGTTCAATTGTGTGTAGCAGGAGGTTTCAGTAGTGGTAATGTGTACTTCACCTTAACTATTGCCTGAGGACTGTCAAAATGTCACCATGTATATGAAATTTAAGGTAACCAACTATTAAATAACGTGTAATAAACATATTCTGTCTATCAATACTTAGACGATCTTCTGTCAAAGACTTTGCCTAAGCTTCCTTCCAACATTGTTTCAGCAACAATCAGTTGTATCTGGGACTGCACGGTGGCTCAGTGGTTAGCACTGCTGCCTTACAGCGCCAGGGTCCCAGGTTCGATTCCAGCCTCGGGTGATTGTCGGAAAGTTTGTACTTTCCCCCTGTGTCTGCATGGGTTTCCTCTCACAGTCCAAAGGTGTGCAGGTTAGGTGGGCTGACCATGGATGGAGGGTAGTGCAATGAGAATAATGAGGTTAACCAGGTGGACCTCATAGAATATAAGTAACCTGAGTGGGGCCGTTAATCTGGACCAATAAGGGACTCCTGGCTGTCAGAAATAAACAGGAGCATCAGACATGCTGTTCACTCTGAGAGGTGGCTCTGAGGGAGTTGGATCAGTGTCAAGGACTCTCCAGGTGTAAATAGACGGTGACTTAGTGATGGGATACCAGCCTCTGTGGAGTTCTTTCAGGTGGTCTGGGTGGACTGCTCCTATTCAGAGGACTAGTGCAGATTCGCTGGGCCATGTGGCCTTTTTCTGCACAATAGGGATTCGATGATTCTATGAACTCAGACCAATACCAAAAAGAAAAACTGGTGACACAGCATTAGATCATGGTAACAAAGTGTGGAGCTGGATGAACACAGCAGGCCAAGCAGCATCTTAGGAGCACAAAAGCTGACGTTTCGGGTCTAGACCCTTCATCAGAAAAGGGGGATGGGGAGAGGATTCTGAAATAAATAGGGAGAGGCAGATCAAAGATGGATAGTTGAGAAGCTCCAACTATCTTCTCTATCCATCTTTGATCTGCCTCTCCCTATTTATTTCAGAATCCTCTCCCCATCCCCCTTTTCTGATGAAGGGTCTAGGCCTGAAACGCCAGCTTTTGTGCTCCTAGGATGCGCTTGGCCTGCTGTGTTCATCCAGCTTCACACTTTGTTATCTCGGATTCTCCAGCATCTGCGGTTCCTATTATCTCTGACACAATTAGATGATGGTAGCTGCCAGTGGGCACCACAGATACATAGAAGAAGGGTTGCCCCCCCCCCCCCCCCACACACACACACACACACACACGGAACACCTCAATTGTGTCTTTGTTCTAGCTTTGTGTCCTCCTGGCTGACATCCCAAGTTCTACTGGCTGGTCTACATTGGCTGCTACTTTGGAAATGTTCTGATTTTGTTCTAATCCTTGTTTTAAATATTACCTTTCCCAAATTCTCTCAGTCCTACAATTCTTTGACACATCGTTTCTCCATCAATCCCAAATTCCACAATTGGCATCTGTACTTTCAGCTTCTGTGTCCTTGCCCTGAAATTCATTCCCTAAACGTCTTCGCCCTTCCCCGCCACAACTCCTGCCCTCCAGCACCTCCATCATTTGGTTCTCTTTCTGTCTTTAAAAGCTTTGATGAAGTTTGGATTACGTTCGCCGATGCATCTTTATGGGTACAATATCAAATTTTGTCTTTTAATGCCCCTTTGAAGCACATTGCAATGTTTTATTTTGTTAAACGCACTGCATTGTGGTGTACACGTATATATCAGCACACATGAGTACGTGTATATGTGCATTTGTTAACATGTGAATGTGAGTGTGTACACTTGCTTAGCATTTTAGGGAAGAAAATTCTGCTTTTACATTCTTCTCTGTGCAAAGAAATGCTTTTAGCTTCCACTCCTGAACAATTCATTCTAATTTTGATGCTGTGTCCTGTTGGTCTGGGTTCCACCATTAAAAGAAATTAATTCTCTTTATCTGCTGTATCTCATCCTTACATCAATTTAATAGCTCAATTAGATCAGAGCCTCAGCATTCTTAACTCAATAGAATACAAGCCAAATTAAAGCAGTCTGAGAGGTGAGAGCCAAATTAATTAAGGAAAATAAAACTGAAAAAGACCAAAATATACAACAGTTCGAGAGAGGATAATGACTCAACATGGTTAAGTTTGTTATTTTAGCTTAATTTGTCTTTAAAGTCCAACAGACTTAAGTTCGTTTGGGCTATTGATCTCAGCAGATACATCTTTGGAACTGAAGGAGTGTTACATTATTTGAAGGTGTCCTGCAGAGATGATGCAATATCAACATGTTTCACTGATTCAGCTGGGCATTAAGGGCCATTTCACATGATTTATAGAAGGTGAAGCCGTTGTCCTCATTGATGTGCTTCCATCAGCTAAAAACAAACTATAATCACAAATTGCATTTATATAGCCCTTATAACATAGGGGAGACATTTGAAGGAAGTATTGTGATTTTAAAGAAGGCGAGGATGGTCCAGAGAAGGAAAGTTTTGGAAACATAAAAGACAGGAACTTTCAGCACTTTGCTCAACCATCCACTCACTGCCTCCTCACTGACCCTCAGTAATAGCAGGGTGTACTGTCTACAAGATGCACTACAGTAAAGCTTCTCAGAAAGCACCTTGCAAATCCATAGCAACTGCAGTTCAGAAGGACAAGGAAAACAGTACAAGGGAGCTCAAAACTCTGCAACGTCCATTTATCATGCTGACTCAGACATAGTGTTGCTGAGTCTCAATCCTGGAACTCGCTCACGAAAGCACTGTAGGTTCAGTGCACCATGAGGAATGCAACAGTTCAGGAAGACAGCTGACCAACACCAACTAGGGATGCGTAATAAATGTTGGTGAAGCCAGTGATGTCAATGACCCCTGAATGAATAAAACAAAAGATCAGGGTGTTCTGCTACCTGAATGCCATTTCCCACACTATCTTCCCTAACCCCAGATATCTTTTTGTATCTAGAAATCTGTCAATCTCTGGTTTGAATATACTCAATGATTGAGCCTCCCAAGCCTCTGGGTAAGGGATGTCAAGGATTCGCCATCCTCCAAGTGAAGAAATCCCTCCTCTTCTCAACCCCAAGCAGCCTAGCTCTCACTCTGAGACTTTTGCACCAGTTCCAGACTCATCAATGAGGGGAAAGCATGGGCCGAATGGCTTAATTTCTGCTCCTATGTCTTATAGTCTTCTGGATCAATTCCCGTAAGAACAGTGAATGTTTTAACGAGAACAACTCTCAATTTTGTAAACTTGAGAAAATATAGACGCAGTCTCCTCAATCTCTTCTCATAAAACAATCTCGGGATCCCTAGGTCAGATAAGTATTGGCCAGTTAGCTTGCCGTCTATTATTGAAAAATGATTGACTCTATTATAAAGGATCTAATAGCAGAAATACATATTATGATCAACCACATCAGCATGGCTTCATGACAAAGAAGTCATGCGTGATAATTTTGCTAAAATTCTTTGAGGAGGTAACAAGCAGAACAGATAAAGGGAAAGCAGTACAGGTAACAGGGGTGGATTGGTGGCTCAGTGGTTAGCATTGCTGCCTCATAGCACTTAGGGACCCAGGTTTGATTCCAGCCTCAGGTAACTCTGTGGAGTTTGCATGTTCTCCTTGTGTCAGCGTAGATTTCCTTTGTATGCTCCAGTTTCCTCCCACAGTCCAAAGATGTGCAGGTTAGGTGGATTGGTCATGGAAAATGCAGAGTTGGGTGATAGTGTAGGGGATCAGTCTGGGTGGGATGCTCTTCAGAGGGTGGGTTTGGATTTGATGGGTAAGTGGCCTGCTTCCACGCTGTAGGGATTCTCTGAATATATTTGGATTTTCGGTTTGGTAAGATATTACACAGTAGTCTCCTTAATGAAGAGTTCATGGAGTTGAAGCTGGTATATCAGAATGGACAGAGGTTTGGCTAACTAATAAAAGATAGAGAGTTGGAAGAAAGGGAACATTTTTCAGGATGGAAACCTGTAACTAGTGGAGTGCTTCAGGGATCAATGCTGGGGCCAATATTTACAATATATATGAATGACTTGAATAAGGAGGGTGAATGCACTGGCACCAAGTTTGCAAATATTACATCGGATCCTCACAGTTGAATCATTGATATAGATTGTGAACAGCTGGTCAGTGTAGCTCCCTCACACATCACTGCTACTCAGTCCTCCTGCCTGTTCTTTCTGTTGACTAATCTTCAATTTTGCCCCATTCCAGATGCTCTAATTTGGCTGGCTCACCTCTTCACTGAACCACAGAATTGTTACAGTAAAGAGGGAGGCCATTCTACCCAACATGCCTGCATGGCCTCTTCTAATGAGCATCATTATTTAATACCAATCTCCTGCTTTATCTCCATGCATCATTTCTAACAAAATATCCATCCAATGCCCCTCTTGAATGCACCAATTGAGCCCTCCTCCACCATATTTCCCAGCAGTATCTTCTATATCCTAACTACTCGCTGTGTGAAAATGGTTTCTCATTTCACTCTTGCTGCTTTTGTAGATCACTGTAAATCTATCCCTTCTTGAACTTTACAGTTTACAAGTTTTAACAGCTTCTCCCTTTCTGCTCTATCCAGCCTGCTCATGATTTTGAAAACATCTATTAAAATCTGTTTTGTTGCTGATAGTCCCAATTTCTTCAACCTATATTCGGATCTAAAGTTCCTCATTCCTGGAACCAGTCTTGTAAATCTGTTTTGTGCTTTGTCTGGCACATTCATACCTTTCCTGTGAAGCAATATCTGATTGGTTCCTCTTTACCCATTCTGCTCGTAACATCCTGAAAAAAAGCATTTTAGAAATTATTTTCCTGTCATAAATCCATGTTGACTCTGTCCAAATCTATTATTATTTTCTAAGTATCCAGTTAACAAATCCTTTTAATTGATTACAGAATGTTCCCTACTATCGATGTTAGGCTGTCAATAGGTAGTCAGATTTGTCATTTCTCTAGTTTCTCTCTCCTTCCTTTCTTAAACATATTTGCTGCCTTTAATCAGCAGAAACTGTTGCAGAGTGTATTGAATTTTGAAACATGATCATTACCGTTCTACAGTCACCTCACTCTGAAGTGATGTCCTCAAATCAAACCAAATCAAATTACTCTGGATTCTCTGTCCACACATGCTGCCTGGCCTGAGAAATTCCAGCACTTTCTGTTTTTATTTTAGATACATTGTTTTCTGTCTTTTTGTCTAATTCATTAATATTGTTCAGAAATTTCTGAAATCAGAGCTAGGAACAAGGAGAATTAAATGATAATTCATCTTGTGGCTGTCTAAACAAGAAGCAGCCTCATTGCCCTATATCAAGATGCCAGCTCAGACGCTGCACTCTCTGCCTCAATAGACAATAGGTGCAGGAGTAGGCCATTCGGCCCTTCAAGCCAGCACCACCATTCATTACAATCATGGCTGATCATCCACAATCAGTATCCTGTTCCTGCCTTATCCCCATAACCCTTGATTCCACTATCTTTAAGAGCTCTATCTATTTCTTTCTTGAAAGTATCCAGAGAGTTGGCCTCCACTGCCTTCTGGGGCAGAGTATTCCATATATCCACCACTCTCTGGGTGAAGAAGTTTTTCCTCAACTCTGCTCGAAGAGGGTTCTCAGAATAAGAAGGTTGTGGTTTTATCCCAGCGTTAGACTGGTCCTGTGTGGAGTGGGATAGAACAATACAGATGACAGGTGGATACAGGCAGTGAGTTATTGTGTTTGGTGGGTGGTTAGGGTGGAGGGGATAGGTGAGTTGGAAGATGTACAGGTTGGGGGAGGAGAGATTTTAAAGCTGGTGAAGTCAAGGATGAACATGTCACTATAGAAGTGGGAGGGGGAGTTAAAGTGGATTTCAACTGGAAAGTGCATCCTCGACTGTCAGAGTGAGACCAAATGTAAACTGGAGGAAACACACCTCATATTTTTCCCTGGGAGCTTACAGCCCAATGGCCTGAATATTGACTTCACCAGCTGCAAAAGCTCTCTTCTCCCAACCTGTCCATCTTCCAACTCACCTATCAGCCATGGTTTAAATGGCAGAGTGGACTCGATGGGCTGAATGGCCTTACTTCCACTCCTACGTCTTATGGTCTTATGGTCTTATCTGCTCCACCTTTCCCACTGATCAACCACAATAACCCCCTACCTGCATCCACCTGTTTCCATCCCACCTGCGCTGCCCCCAGCCCCACCACCGTCTCTCTATTTATTTCTGGGGCCCCCACTCCTCTCCAAGACTGATGAAGGGTTTGGGCCCGAAACATTGACTACCCTGCTCCAATGATGCTGTCTGACCTGTTGCGCTTTTCCAGCTCACATCTATTGACCCCAGAGTCTCAAGCCAATAATTCTGACTCCTTGCACATTGCTGAGGGGGTGCAGCATCATCGAGTAAGCTGCCTTTTGAATGACACATTAAAACAAGGCCCTATCTACTTTAAAACAAAACAAAACAAGTAAACTGGAAATAAACAGAAACAGAAATTTAAGGAGAAAATTACTGCAGGCACTAGAATCTGTAATGAAAACAACAAATGGTGGAAATCACAGTGGGTCAGGCTACTTTCATGGAGAGAGAGCAAGTTAACGTTTTGAGTCTAAATGACTCTTCATCAGAGCTGAACGGAAGTGTGGAGGGGACAGCATTATACAATAGTTGGAGGATGATGGTGAAGGTTGTAAGGAGTGTGGAGTGCTGTGGGAAGAAGGATGTTGATAGTGCAGAGATGGGTCACTGGACTCACTGTTAACTCTCTGATGAATGGTCTAGGCCCGAAATGTCAGCTTTTGTGCTCCTGAGATGCTTTTGGGACTGCTGTGTTCATCCAGCCTCACATTTTATTATCTTGGATTCTCCAGTATCTGCAGTCCCCATTATCACTGTTAACTCTGTTTTCTCTCCACAGACACTGCCATACCTGGTGAGTTTGCTGTTTTTGGCTCTACTAACTTCTCAGCTCAATGTAAGAGATCCCTTGGCACTCTTCAAAGAGCATGAACATAAGCTTTGGGGTCCTGGGCCAATATTTAATTGCTTGCGAAACATCACTGAAACAGAATAAATAATCTTGTCATTATCACATCACTGTGTGTGAACTGATGTGATGTTTTTTTCACATTTGACATGATTCTGTTTCAAAAGCATTTCATTGACTGTGAAGTGCATTTGGACATTAAGAAATTGTGAAAGGAGCTATATTGAATACAATTCTTCCTTTTAAACTACAACAGTGAATGTACTTTGAAGCAATTTGCAGTCTGGGAAGGAGTTTGTTATCCAAAGGTGGGTGTTTAGTGCTGTTTGAGAACATTGTGGCTGATGCAGTAATTACAGACATACTGCATCCCCCGTGTATTTGTAGAAGGCAGCATCAAAAGAAAGCGGCAATGACCAAGGCTAAGACAATAATTAAGAGGTGGGCCTCGATGGAATAAGTCAATCACATCTGTTCTATTTAAATCGCATTGGAACAGAGTCTAATCCTGCCCACCATTTCACTGGCTCACACTTATCATTTCATCATAAATATTAATTTATCCTCAGCCCTACAACTAAAGAACTTCTTAATTAATTATTATCATCCTGAATTATTAATCATATTCAGTTGTGATTTCATTAAGGAAAACATTAATTTGAAGGGGAAATTAACTATTTTTAGTTATACTATTCGGTCTATCATGCCTGTACTAGCTCATTGAAAGCATGATCCAAGCAGTTCCACTCTCTTATTAACCCAGGACCGTTTTCCTTTTATAGCATTTGTGCAATTCCTTTTTGAAAGTTACTATTGGGATTACTTCCATTGCCTGTATGACAATGTATCCATATCATAACAGCTCCGCCCGTAAAATTAATTCTCCTGATCTCCCCTCTAGATCTTTTATTGATTATCTTAAATCTGTGTCCTTTGGCTATGGATCCCCCTGACAGTGGGAATTAAGCATCAGTTATTTGAAGTGTTTAAGATGAAGAAAAAGAGGGGCCATTCCAAAGACAAGGGGAGACAGGGCCGTGGTGATAATAACATGGGACTATAATCCAGAACACAAGATCATGGTCTTAAATCTAACCCAAGGCAGATTGTGAAATATTGCATTATATTAATATCTGGAATTCAAACCATGACCATGTAACCATTGCCAATTGTCTTCAAAGCCCTTCTGCACATCATTTAAGAGAAGAATATCTGACATCGATATGACCCCAGGCCTCTATATTATAGTTGAATCTTAATATCGAGGTTTGAGAAGACTTGTAGCTCAGGTTGAGTTTTTGGATGTGATTTTGCTCGCTGAGCTGGAAGGTTAGTTTTCAGACGTTTCGTCACCATTCTAGGTAACATCATCAGTGAGCCTCCGCTGAAGCGCTGGTGTTATGTCCCGCTTTCTATTTATCTGGTTAGGTTTCCTTGGGTTGGTGATGTCATTTCCTGTTCTTTTTCTCAGGGGATGGTAGATGGGCCCCAAATCAATGTGTTTGTTGATGGAGTTCCGGTTGGAATGCTATGCTTCTAGGAATTCTCGTGCATGTCTCTGTTTGGCTTGACCTAGGATGGATGTGTGGTCCCAATCAAAGTGGTGTCCTTCCTCATCTGTATGTAAGGATACTAGTGATAGTGGGTCATATCGTTTTGTGGCTAGTTGATGTTCATGTATCCTGGTGGCTAGCTTTCTGCCAGTTTGTCCAATGTAGTGTTTGTCACAGTTCTTGCAAGGTATTTTGTAGATGACGTTCGTTTTGCTTATTGTCTGTATAGGGTCATTTAAGTTCATTAGCTGCTGTTTTACTGTGTCAGTGGGTTTGCGGGCTGCCCTGATGCCAAGGGGTCCAAGTAGTCTGGCAGTCATTTCGGAAATGTCTTTGATGTAGGGGAGAGTGGCTATGGTTTCTGGGCATGTTTTGTCTGCTTGTTTGGGTTTGTTGCTGAGAAATCGGCGGACTGTGTTCATTGGGTAACCATTCTTTTTGAATACGCTGTATAGGTGATTTTCTTCTGCACTTCGTAATTTCTCTGTGCTGCAGTGTGTGGTGGCTTGTTGGAATAATGTTCTAATGCAGCTTCGTTTATGGATGTTGGGATGGCTGTTCCTGTAGTTCTAGAATCTTAGTCCTCATGGGCAGTAAATGCTGAGCCAGTAAGGCCCACATCTCCTGCGCAAGGAAGTGAAAGAAAAACTTCAGAGCACCAGATGTTGTTGGCCAGGGTCTTCATACATTGGGGAGTAGAAATCAGGAACGCTGTCCACACAAAAATCTGCTACAGCGGTCAACTGAAAATGTTATAGTGGAGATGAATGGGTTTTATGGGGTAAGGATATTATGGGTAATGCAGAAATTATGATAAAATAGTTCACCTGAACCATTTAACCTGAGCTTTAAATACAAGTGTAGAGTCACCTGAACTCTGACCCTTGTTGCAAAGTTGGGAAGAGCGCCTGTGGATTAGGAGGCAGGAAGTTAGAATTTGGGGTTTGTGAAATGCGAGGGAGGGGAAATCATTATGTGGTCCCTTTAATAGATGATGTGCTTTTTCTATGCTTAGAGATTTAAAATGTAAATCTGAGTAGCAACTTGAAAGTTTGCAAGTACAAAGAGAGCACCCGAGCTGAAACATTTGGATCGAAAGGCCATGCAGTTAGTAGGCCAAGCAGCAGTCTTTACCAAGACAACAGGCTTTTGAATTGTGAAGAAGGGTCCCAACCCAAAACACTGACCTTCTTACTCCACTGATGCTGCCTGAGCTGCTGTGTTCCTCCAGCTCCACATTGTGTTATTCCTGTTCCTCTGATGCTGCCCGACCTGCTGTGTTCCTCCAGCCCCACACTGTGTTATTCTTGTTCCTCTGATGCTGCCCGACCTGCTGCATTCCTCCAGCTCCACACTGTGTTATTCCTGCTCCTCTGATGCTGCCTGACATGCTGTGTTCCTCCAGCTCCACACTGTGTTATTCCTGTTCCTCTGATGCTGCCTGTCCTGCTGTGTTCCTCCAGCTCCACATTGTGTTATTCCTGTTCCTCTGATGCTGCCCGACCTGCTGTGTTCCTCCAGCCCCACACTGTGTTATTCCTGTTCCTCTGATGCTGCCCGGCCTGCTGCATTCCTCCAGCTCCACACTGTGTTATTCCTGCTCCTCTGATGCTGCCTGACCTGCTGTGTTCCTCCAGCTCCACACTGTGTTATTCCTGTTCCTCTGATGCTGCCCGACCTGCTGTGTTCCTCCAGCTCCACACTGTGTTATTCCTGTTCCTCTGATGCTGCCCGACCTGCTGCATTCCTCCAGCTCCACACTGTGTTATTCCTGCTCCTCTGATGCTGCCTGACCTGCTGTCTTCCTCCAGCTCCACACTGTGTTATTCCTGTTCCTCTGATGCTGCCTGTCCTGCTGTGTTCCTCCAGCTCCACATTGTGTTATTCCTGTTCCTCTGATGCTGCCCGACCTGCTGTGTTCCTCCAGCCCCACACTGTGTTATTCCTGTTCCTCTGATGCTGCCCGGCCTGCTGCATTCCTCCAGCTCCACACTGTGTTATTCCTGCTCCTCTGATGCTGCCTGACCTGCTGTGTTCCTCCAGCTCCACACTGTGTTATTCCTGTTCCTCTGATGCTGCCCGACCTGCTGTGTTCCTCCAGCTCCACACTGTGTTATTCCTGCTCCTCTGATGCTGCCCGACCTGCTGCATTCCTCCAGCTCCACACTGTGTTATTCCTGCTCCTCTGATGCTGCCTGACCTGCTGTCTTCCTCCAGCTCCACACTGTGTTATTCCTGTTCCTCTGATGCTGCCTGTCCTGCTGTGTTCCTCCAGCTCCACATTGTGTTATTCCTGTTCCTCTGATGCTGCCCGACCTGCTGTGTTCCTCCAGCCCCACACTGTGTTATTCCTGTTCCTCTGCTGCTGCCCGGCCTGCTGCATTCCTCCAGCTCCACACTGTGTTATTCCTGCTCCTCTGATGCTGCCTGACCTGCTGTGTTCCTCCAGCTCCACACTGTGTTATTCCTGTTCCTCTGATGCTGCCCGACCTGCTGTGTTCCTCCAGCTCCACACTGTGTTATTCCTGTTCCTCTGATGCTGCCCGACCTGCTGCATTCCTCCAGCTCCACACTGTGTTATTCCTGCTCCTCTGATGCTGCCTGACCTGCTGTCTTCCTCCAGCTCCACACTGTGTTATTCCTGTTCCTCTGATGCTGCCTGTCCTGCTGTGTTCCTCCAGCTCCACATTGTGTTATTCCTGTTCCTCTGATGCTGCCCGACCTGCTGTGTTCCTCCAGCCCCACACTGTGTTATTCCTGTTCCTCTGATGCTGCCTGTCCTGCTGCGTTCTTCCAGCTCCACACTGTGTTATTCCTGTTCCGCTGATGCTGCCCGACCTGTTGTGTTCCTCCAGCTCCACACTGTGTTATCCCTGTTCCTCTGATGCTGCCCGACCTGCTGTGTTCCTCCAGCCCCACACTGTATTATTCCTATTCCTCTGATGCTGCCTGTCCTGATGTGTTCCTCCAGCCCCACACTGTGTTATTCCTGTTCCACTGATGTTGCCTGTCCTGCTGCGTTCCTCCAGCTCCACACTGTGTTATTCCTGTTCCACTGATGCTGCCCGACCTGCTGTGTTCCTCCAGCCCCACACTGCGTTATTCCTGTTCCTCTGATGCTGCCCGACCTGCTGCATTCCTCCAGGTCCACTAGTAGTTGGTGTTTTTCTTTGATGACACCAAGATAGGTCTGAAAGTAATTCATCAAGAAGAGGTGAGGACTATAGAAAGGTATTAAAATGGGTTAGGTGGTTGAGCACAAAACATTTCAGATGGAGTATAATGAGGGAAAAGGTCAGATTGACAAGAATACAAAAACACAATGCAATTTAAACAGAGAGAAATTGCAGAACTAAGAGGTGCTGAAGGAATTGGATTTCATGAGACAAGAAGCACAGGAAGGCAGATTAGTGCTTGCACAGGCTAATGCTGTGGGGGTCTACTGGTTAGAATTCCACCATGACAGCGTGAACTTTAAATTTGTTTAAAAATTTTGGAATTTAAAAATTGTCTCAACAATGGAAAATATCGAACTATCATTGATGGCTGCTAAAAACCCACCTGCTAATTCATTGGTGACCTTTGGTGGAGGAAATATAGGATAACAAAGTGTAAAGCTGGATGAACACAGCAGGCCAAGCACCATCTCAGGGGCACAAAAGCTGATGTTTTGGGCCTAGTCCCTTCATCAGAGAGGGGGATGGGGAAAGGGTTCTGAAATAAGTAGGGAGAGAGGCGAAGGTGGATCAAAGATGGATAGAGGAGAAGATAGGTGGAGAGGAGAGTATAGGTGGGGAGGTAGGAAGGGGATATGTCAGTCCGGAGAGGACGGACAGGTCAAGGGGGTGGGATGAGGTTAGTAGGTAGGAGATGGAGGTGCAACTTGAGGTGGGAGATGGGGATAGGTGAGAGGAAGAACAGGTTAGGGAGGCAGGGACGAGCTGGGCTGGTTTTGGGATGCAGTGGGGGGAGGGGAGATTTTGAAGCTGGTGAACTCCACATTGATACCATTGGGCTGCAGGGTTCCCAAGCGGAATATGAGTTGCTGTTCCTGCAACCTACGGATGGCATCATTATGGCACTGCAGGAGGCCCATGATGGACATGTCGTCTGAGGAATGGGAGGGGGAGTTAAAATGGCTCGCGACTGGGAGGTCCAGTTGTTTACTGCGAACCGAGCATAGGTGTTCTGCAAAGCGATTCCCAAGCCTCCGCTTGGTTTCCCCAATGTAGAGGAAGCCACACCACGTACAGCGGATGCAGTATACCACATTGGTGGATGTGCAGGTGAACATCAGCTTGATGTGGAAAGTCTTCTTGGGGCCTGGGATGGGGATGTGGGAGGAGGTGAGGGGGCAGGTGTAGCACTTCCTGCAGTTGCAGGGGAAGGTGCTGGGTGTGGTGGGGCTGGAGGTGAATGTGGAGCAAACAAGGAAATATGCTGTTCATAGCTGGTATGGCTTACATGTGACTCCAGACCCACAGCAAAGTGGTGAGACTATTCTCTGAGGTAGCCAAACATCCAATCAGTTCAGGGCTAATTGGGGATGACCAACAAATTCTCGAGGAACAGCTAACATTTTGAAAACTTAGTTTGCACAGCAGCAAGTGAGGAAGACCATGGAATGTTGTTGTTTATTGCACGGAGAATTAAACATAAGAGTACTGACATTTGATACTGTTTTAGTGGGATCCACATTTGGAATACTATGTACAATTTTGGTCTCCTTGTTTGAAAAATTTTGTAATCATTATAGAACTAGTTCACGGACAGGAAGAAAGGTTTATTTTATGAGGAAAGTTGAATAGATGGGTCATTACCCTTTGGAATTCAGAAGAAATGACATCTGATTTTATTGAAAGGTATAAGATCCTGAGCAGAGTTGATGGGTTGATTTATTCAGGCCTGAGTTTGTTTGATAGACAAGGGAATCAAGGGTTATGGAGGCTGATTAGCCTATTACTGCTCCTAAAATTCAATGCTCCTGTGTTGATAGTGATACTCACATTCCATGAATGAATTAAAGAAAGCTGAAAGGAACAGTGGCAGTGTGTCTGGGTGATGGGGAACAGAGAGGTTGTTCTTCACGCCACAGGAAAGTATACAGTTCAGCTCTGGTGTAGTGGGACCACTGTTGTTGGAAGAGGGTGATGTGGGAAATAAAAATTGTCTCAAAGAATGAACCATTTTGATTAGAAAATTGAGGAGAGGCAATATAAAATGATGCAGATAGCTTTACAGGGAGTTGGAGACTGTTTGGACAGTAGGTGCTGGAAGCCACGGTTAGTAGATGTGAAGCTGGAAAAGCACAGCAGGGCATCAGCATCCAAGGAGATGGAAAGTCAATGGTTTGAGCTATAACCCTTTGTCAGGACTGGGGAGGGTGAAGGGGTCCAGAAAAAAATAGAGGGAAGTGGTTGAGGGCTAGGGGAATGGAAGGTGGGTTGGTGATAGGTGGGTGCAGGTAGGGAGTTAGTGTGATTGGTCAGTGGGAAGGGTGGAGCAGGCAGGTGAGTAGGAGGATGGACAGCTTAGGTCAGGTCAGGGAGGCGAGGAGGAGGGGGAGGGCTGGACATGGGATAAGGCTGGGGGTGAACGGATTTTGAAGCTGGTGAAACCAATATTCTGATGAAGGGTCTAGGCCTGAAACATCAGCTTTCCTTCTCCTGAGATGCTGCTTGGCCTGCTGTGTTCATCAAGCTCCACATCTTGTTCTCCCCAATATTCAGGCTATTGGGCTGTAACTTCCAGGGCAAAACATTAGGTGTTGTTCCTCCAGGTTATTTTTGGCTCATTCCAACAGTGGAAGAGGCACAAAATGGACACGTTGCCAGGGGAGTGAGAGGGGGAATTAAAATGGATGGCAACTGGAAGGTCGGGTTAGTTGGTGCATGCAGAGTGCAGAGCCAGTCCCCAAGTCTGAGTTTGGTTTCCCCGATATAGAGGAGGCCACATCAGGAGCAACAGATACAATAAATCAGGTTAGATGAAGTGCAGGTGAATTTCGGCCATATTTGGAAGGGCTGTTTGGGGTTTTGGATGGAGGTGAGAGGGGAGGTATAGGGGCAGGTGTTGTACCTCCTGTGGTTTCAGGGAAAGGTTCCAGGTGTGGTGGAGAAGTTGGTGGGAAATGGAGAGCTGACGAGGGAGATGTGGAATGAACGGTCCGAAACATTGACTTTCCTGCTCCTCAGGCGCTGTCGGACCTCTGTTGTGCTTTTCTAGCTCCACAACTTTACAGGGAGTTCAGGAACAGAGAGACCTAGAAGTGCATGTGCACAAATCAATGATAAATAGATCGAGTAAGTGCTCAATGAAGTATTGGAGACTCTCACAGATAGAAGCATGGTGTAGAATAACAAGGAAGTTATGGCGAACCTTTATAAACTGGTTTGATCCTAACTGGAATATTACATTGAATTCTGGGCACCACACTTTAGGAAGGATATATAAACATTAGAGTGAGCACTGGACAGATTTACAGATTATTCCCAGGGTTGAGAGAAATCAATGATGAGAATCAATCAGAGAAACTGGGATTGTCTCCTTTGAGCAGTAAAGGTTGAGAATAGATTTCATTTAGGTATTCAAAATGAAAATGCCTTGTCAACGTAACTGGTCCAATTGATGGCAATTCCAGAACTGGAGAATATTGATTTAAGGTGATTAGATGTTGACGTAGGAAATGTTTTCTTCATACAATGAGCAGTTATTTACCAGAACATAATAACTGCAAGTGCAGGGAAGGCAGATTCAATTGTGACTTTCCGCAGAGAATTGCAGAAGCACCTGAAATAAAACTACCAGAGTTTAGAGAAAAGATAATAGGTGGACAGGCTTGAGATGCTCTTGGACAGAAAGAGCAGTAACATAAGGGGCCAAATGGCCTTTCCCTGTGCTGCCACTATTCAATAAGTGTGTGATTCCAACTGAGCCTGAACCATGGGGAGAAAAGAGCAAAACCAAGCCTCAGTATTACCCACAGAAGTTAAAACAGTTACCAAAATACAAACGAGTTTTGAGAAGATTTGTAGCTCAGGTTGAGTTTCTGGATGTGAGTTTGCTCGCTGAGCTGGAAGGTCAGTTTTCAGACGTTTCGTCACTATTCTAGGTAACATCATCAGTGAGCCTCCGGTGAAGCGCTGGTGTTATGTTCCGCTTTCTATTTATCTGGTTAGGTCTGAAACGTCTGAACGTCTGAAAACTAACCTTCCAGCTCAGCGAGCAAACTCACATCCCGAACCAAAATACAAACCACGGTTGATTTGTCAGATAGACTCAGGTTAATGGAAAACACAGACTAGATTTCTATACCCTAGAAGAATTAGGATTTATTTAAAGTAAAGATCCTAAATGCAGGTAAACAATTATGAACAACATGTATAGGACGAGTAAGGAGATTGCACTTTCATGGTAAAGATGAAGTACTGAGGGCCAGGGAACTGGAAGTTTCTGAAGAGGTGGAATGCGTGGTTTGTGTCCCGGCTGTAGGTGGGAAGTGTCTGAACCAAGGGGGCGAGAATGGAGTGGAGGTGGGAAGAAATGAGTTCGGTGGAGCAGGAGCATGCCGAGACGATGGGTCGGCCAGCGTATCTGGGCTTGTGGATGTTGCAGAGCAGGTAGAACCGATCAGTGTGGGGCTGGGGGACTATAAGGCTGGAGGTGGTGGAGGGGAAGTCACCGGAAGTGATGAGGCACTGGACAATGTGGGAGACGGTGTTGTGATGGGCTGTGGTGGGGCCATGGTCATGGGGGAAGTGGGACGTGGTGTCAGAGAGTTGGCATTCAGCCTCAGTGACATAGAAGTCTGTCCTCCAGACCAGCACCACCCTGCCTTTGTCGGTGGGTTTGATAGTGAATTAGGGATTGGTGTGGAGAGGGTGGTGTGCTGCAAATTTGAGGGGGAGAGTTGGACTGGGTGAGGGAAGTGGAGAAATCAAGGCGGTCAACGTCACATTGGCAGTTAGCAATGAAGAGATCCAGGGCAGGTGAGAGGCTGGCATTGCGTGTCAAGAGGAGGAGGAAGGTTGAAGACAGGAGAAGGGGTCCCTGGAGGGTGGTCGGGAGACTTTATCGAAGAAGATGGCATGGAGTTGGAGGCAGCAGAAGAACAGATCGATGTCATGGTTGGGACTGAACTAATTGTGGGGCCGGGGGGGAGGGGACGGGTATGAATGTGCGCTCTTTACTGAGGACAGGCTATTCAGTCTCAGAGCGTTCGAGGGCAGGTGGGATGATAAATATGTGGCAATGTTCAGAGGTGGGGTTTTGGGGGTCTCAAGAAGGCTGAAGGAGGGAAAGGGGGCGAAGGGTGATACATTAGATGCGTGAGGATTGGATGCAGTGTGGTAGAGGGGAGTAGCTGTGGGAGGGAAAGGAGAGTGGGAGGATAGTGAACTGGGGAGTGAGACAGAGGATTGGATGGAGGACGGTGTGGGAGAGATGAGTTGGGGGAGGAGGATGTATTATGTGGGTGGACAGACGAGGAGGGAAATGTGTGCTGTCTAGCTGCAGGTGGGCAGTAGGGCCCAGGACTGACCCTGAGGATCGGATTCAGTGTGTTGATTAGAGAGTGGGTGGTGTCTGGAGTGGAGGCAGAAGTTGCAGGGAAGCCCCGACAGGTCCGACTCCTTTCACTGTGGGATCGGGGGCAGGGTTTGTGGAGTCAGAGACAGATGCTGGAAGTAAGTTCCTATGTGTTTTTTAGTCACATGTGGAAGGAACATTTGGAGCATCCCTTGAAACTGTTTGATTGACTTCAGAAATAATATCAGAGATAATGGGAACTGCAGATACTGGAGAATCCAAGACAACAAAATGTGAGGCTGGATGAACACAGCAGGCCAAGCAGCATCTCAGGAGCACAAAAGCTGACGTTTCGGGCCTAGAGCCTTCATCAGAGGCTCTGATGAAGGGTCTAGGCCCGAAACGTCAGCTTTTGTGCTCCTGAGATGCTGCTTGGCCTGCTGTGTTCATCCAGCCTCACATTTTGTTGTCATTGATTGACTTCAGAAGTCGGGCTTGGTGATAAAGCTGGCTAAGAGTGAGTTCACAAAAGCCCAAGTCATGTTCCTAGGCCATATTATTGGAGATGAACAGATGGCCTCATGGGATGTGAAAACGAAGGTTATTGGGGAGTTGCCCATACCATCTATGAAGAGGAAAGTACTACAATTCCTGAGACTGAGTGGTTTTTATCAGAAATTTGTACCAAATTTTAGCAGCGTGTTTGGTCTACTGACTGACTTGTTGAAGAAGTGCAGAAAATGTCAGTGGACTGGGTTTTGTCTAAAGGTATTTGACAGCCTGGAAGCTTTTATTAACCACCACACAGTGATATTATGTCATAAAGAAGTATCTTTTGTCCTTTTTTTGGTGAAGAGAGGTTGAGTCAGCGACTTTGAGCAGTGTGCTCAAAGCCATTAAAGTAAACAGATAACAGCTTGTCAGGTTTTGTGTTTCTTTTACAAGTTGGAATAATAGAAGCAGCATGATTGGCTGGAGTCAGGCTCACACCCTAGAACCAGGATTCTAGCTCAGCCTTCAGCAGTTGCTAGCATTTTGAAGCTGGTTGTCGAAACTTCTACACCTTGCTCTCTGTTACTGCTAAAAGCTTAGGTTCTCTTCCTGCTGCCAGAATTGCATGTGAAACAATCAGATTTACTGAATTTGCCTTTGCCAAGAGTGTGTCTAGGGGAAGTTACTACGTTGGGATAGTTGCTGTTTAGTAGTTCGGTAAGTTATTATTCTGTTAAGTTGCTCCAATTCTTCATTCTTTTTCTTGTATTTTAACTGAAGGGTAAGAATAAAGTATACTTTACTGAAAGCCAAGTGTTTAATCAATCGAATTATTTCTGAAACACGGCAGCTAACACTTGCCTTTAAATAAGATAAAACTTAAGGTCGAAGCAATCTCCTTGATATAATTGTAGGGAGTTTGGCCTGGTCAATAACAATGCATTGAGCTCATTGGGGAGGCATGCATTATTGCCAGGGATTATGTTCGACTTCGCTTTGTAGCCCATTATATTGTGTAAGCCTCGTCATGGTTGATGCGTCTCCTTGTGGTTAGTGTGGGACTCTTGCTTAGCCTGGTATTGTATCTTGGCATTCCTGATGGCTTTATGAAGATCATGCCCAGATTTCCTGTATGGGTCAAGGCCATGTGACTGGAAAGCCTCAAACTTGGACATTAGTAAGGGATGGATCTCTCAGTTCATCCATAGTTGCCAGTTGGGAAACAGCTGGATTAACATCTTTGGTGTTCAGTCCTATACACACTTGTAGATAAAGTCTATAATAATAGTGTCACAGTCATTTAGGTTGGCCACTGAGTTCTTGAATATGGACCGGTCCATTGGATCCAAGCAGATTATGGTAAGATTCAGCCCCTTGTCTCCATTCACAGACTTTGTAGAATGTAGCATCAGCCCCTTCAGAACCATAACCTTATACAATACAAGTACAGGGGTGTGGTCAATATTCTGTGGGAGAGTTAGAAAGGAAAATGGAGCTATTAAATTTGGAAACTTGCAAATATTTCTCTGTTTGTAGTGTCATAGAGTCATATACACCAGGGAAACAGGCTTTTTGATCCAACTTGTCCATGTTGACAAGGTCTCCAAACTGAACTAGTCCTATTTGCCTCTGCTTGGCCCATATCCTTCTAAACCTTTCCTATCCATATACCTGCTCAAATGTCTTTTACATGTTGTAATTGTAACTGCACTTACCCACTTCCTCTGGCAGCTCATTCCACTTATGCATCACCCTCTGTGAAAATGTTGCCCCTCAGGTCCCTTTTAAATCTTTCCCCTTGCACTTTAAGCTGATGTCCCTTTACTTTGGGACACCCCCACTCTGGGAAAAGACCTTGGCTATTCATCATTTCCATATCCTTGGCTATTCATCATTTCCATGTCCTTCTTGATTTTATAAACGTCTAAAACAATACCCCTCAGACTCCTATGCTCCAGGGAAAAATGTCCCAACCTATACAGCCTCTCCTTATAACTCAAACCTTACTTGTAAATCTTTTTTGCACCATTTCCAGCTTAATAACATCCTTCCTACATTGGAATTGTAGGCAGTACTCAAAACGTGGCCTTACCAATATCTTGTACAGTGTTGCAAACCAGGAAACTACAAACAGGTCAGTTTAATGTGGGCTGTGGGAAAGTTATTGAAAACTATCAAGGACAAAGTGACGAAGCATTTCAACAAGTGTGAACTGATCCATGGCACAGAATCAGCTGTGAATTGTGAACTGAAAGTCAAATCCGATTTAATCAATTTGAATCTGAGGTTACTAACAGGTGAACAGAGAGTTTTTTTTAATTGAAGTCGGAAAGGTATTTGTCAAGTTTCCATGCAGGAAAAATGGGCAAATATGAGACGACATAGCATTGGAGGCAATCTTAGGACAAAGGTCTATAATTGGTTGAGAGATAAGAGACAAAGATTAGGAAGTAATGTGGACATATTCTGATTGCAATGTGACAAGTGACAGCCTCAGGGATCAGTACCAGGGCTTCTGCTTTTCATCATAAGCAAATCAATCTGATGAGGGAAGAGTGTTGTACTCTTTTGCACCAGACTGTAGGTGCAGAAATTTAGTGTTTATCATGTGTGGGGTCTAAATATACCTTTGGTCTCCCAAGTACTGCTTCTTGAATCCAAACTTTTTCAAAAGGTTTCATTTTCTGCACATTGCGTTCAACTCTGACAGAGGTTCTGCCTTTTTCCAGATTGTTCTACATACTCATGTGACACTGACATCGTCATTCTGCTGATGTCTCCATACCCTACACTTAAAAGATATGGTAAAAGTGGATAAGAGCAAACCTTTAGATTGGCTTTGAGGAAGGTGCAATGTAAGTTCATCAGATTTATACCAGGCATTAAAAGAGAAATTATTTTTTCATTTATTTATTCACAGATTAGACCCACTTATTCACAGGACAGATAGGCCTAGCCAACTTTATTCACATTTCATATGTGTAGAAGCAAATAAAAAATTTGAATCAACAAGGTTTGTACTTCATGCGATGAGGAAGTTACAATGTGAGCTAATGAATACCTGGAAGTTCAAAATGCGCAATCAATTTGTTAGTGTCGATCAAGAGAATCATTTTACTGGGTATGAGGATCCATATTGGAAAACATCACAGCAGGCATATTCAGGAATTTTAAATTGGGAAGCGAGGTTGACTGTAGAAATTGAATGAGGGAGGCAGGGTGGGGGAGAGGCATTGGGCCAATTGGACCCTTTAAGATAGAGATGTTCAACAAAAAGATCGGGCAAGATGGAGCAAAGACACAGAAATGGAACTGAGACACAGATCAACTTAAGTTCAACCTTATTGAATTCTTTGAAGAGGTGACCAAACACGTGGATGAAGGTAGAGCAGTGGATGTGGTATACATGGATTTAAGTAAGGCATTTGATCAGGTTCCCCGTGGTAGGCTCATGCAGAAGATAAGGAGGCATGGGATGGGGGAAATATGGCAGATTGGATTCAGAATTGGCTATCCCTTAGAAGACAAAGGGTGGGAGCGGATGGAAAATATTCAACATGGTGTTCAGTTATGAGTGGTGTACCACAAGGGTCTGTTCTGGGTCCCCTTCTATTTGTGATTTTTGTCAATGATTTGGATGAAGGAGTGGAAGGGTGGATTAGTGAACTCGCAGATGATATGAAGGTGGGTTGAGTTGTGGACAGTGTGGAGGGCTGTTCTAGGTTACAAAGGGATATTGATAGGATGCAGACCTGGGCTGAGAAGTGACAGATGGAGTTTAACCCTGAAAAGTGTGAGGTGATTCATTTTAGAAGGACAAACTTGAAAGCAGAATAGAGGGTTGACAGATTCTTGGCAGTGTGGAGGAGCAGAGGGATCTTGGGGTTCTTGTTCACTATTCCCTGAAAGCTGCCACCCAGGTGGATAGAGTTGTTAAGAAGACGTATGGTGTGTCAGCTTTCATTAATATACGGATTGAGTTTGAGAGCTGTGAAGTTATGCTCCAGCTATACTAAGCCCTCGTTTGGCCACATCCGGTGTATTGTGTCCAGTTCTGGTCGCCTCATTACAGGAAAGATGTGGAAGCATTGGAAAAGATGCAGAGGAGATTTACCAGGATGTTGACAGGAATAGAGGGAAGATCTTATGAGGAAAGGTTGAGAGAGCTAAGGCTTTTCTCTTCAGAACGGCTAAGGATGAGAGGTGACTTGATAGAGGTGTACAAAATGATCAGAGGTTATAGATAGAGTAGACAGCCAGAGACTTTTTCCTAGAGTGGAGGTAGCTATTATGAGGGGGCATAGTTTTAAAGTGAGGGGAGGTAGGTATAGGAGAGACGTCAGCGGTAGGTTCTTGACTCAGAAAGTGGTAGGGGCGTGGAATGCATTGCCGGAGAGGGTAGTGGAATCGGCCTCATTAGGGGCTGTTAAGCAGCTATTAGATAGGCATATGGATGATAGTATAAGGTAGTGGTGGAGGTTAGATAGACCTTAGACTTAGTTAAAAGTTGGGCACAACATCGTGGGCTGAAGGGCCTGTACTGTGCTGTACTGTTCGATGTTCTAAGTGTTGAAACAGACTATTCTCATCTCTCTGTCTTGTCCACAGTAAACTTTGCAGCTTTCCATTATTCAGAACTAAGCCTCTGTCCAGCCTCTGAATTCGATTCCTGTCTGTAAATCATCCTGGGGATTTGTTATTCTATAAACAAACTGCCGAAGCACCTCAAACGTATTTCAGTCTATAACTCATTCCTTGGGATCTGTTATTCTACAGATCAACTGCCCCATGCCTCCCAATTGGATTCCAGAGTGTAATGCCCTTCCAAGAATCTGTTATTTTATATACATGAACTACCCACTTATATTCTCATCTGTAAAGCACTGCTGGGTATCTGCTATTTTTATATAAACCTCCCCAAGCCTCTCAATTAAATTCTAGTCTGAGACTCCCAGGTTTGTTTTTTTTCATTCTTTCCTGGACTGTGGGCATCACTGGCAACCCCATCCCTAGTCACTCGAGAATGTGGTGAGCTCCTTGTTGAACCGCTGCAGTCCACCTGCTGTGGGTTGACCCACAATGCCCTTAGGGAGGTCAAAATGCCAGGATTTTCACCCAGTGACATTGAAGGAAGAGCGATATCTTTCCAAGTCAGGATGGTGAGTGACTCGGAGCAGAATTTGCACGAGACGGTGTCCCATGTATCTGCTGCCCTTGTCCTTCTGGATGGAAGTGGTTATGGGTTTGGAAGGTGTTGCCTAAGGGAGCCTTGGTATATTTCTGTGTAAGAATTCAAACTCCTTAATTAAAATCCAGACTGAATATTCTTCAGTAGTTCTTGATTATATCCAGGCGTCAATGTCCTTAAAAGATATTCGGACGTGTCTCTGTTCTGACAGCTACAAATTTTAATGTCAGTGGGCAATCATTTAGTGACGTCCCTGACTTGAAATGTTCACAATCTAATATCAGTTAGTGAGAATCCAGTGTTCATCACCTTCGCTGAAAGAGCCTGTTCTTAATTTAGTCCGCTGGCACAAAAGCTTGATGATGCTATATATATCAGGCACCCGGGCATGTCAGCTAGTTTCAAGCTTGCGACTTTCATTTTATTAATGACAAATTAAACTGATGGCATCAATCAAACTTACAAGACAATTAAACTCTCGCAGTGCAATCTGGTTTTCTGTGTGAATCACTTTGTAATTAAGATCTCCCTGATGGGTCACTGAGTTGTGAAGCAATCCATTCGATGCCTGTAGCTTACAAGGTAGAATATACAGCCACCATTTGCTTTGGTGTCTGAATTCCAAAGACAATGCAACTGGACCAGATTTGATGGAGAGTTGAGGGTTTTTTGTGTTGATGAGCATTGTTCATTATTCTGCTCCTATTTACCTTCTACACCTGTATCTGCCAATTGTCCCTCAGTAAGAGTCAGCACCTTCAGGGACTGTATCCCAGTGAGAGTCAGCACCTTCAGGAATGGTATCCCAGAGAGACTCAGTACCCTCAGGAACTGTATCCCAGTGAGAGTCAGCACCTTCAGGAACCGTATCCCAGTGACGGCCTGCACCTTCAGGAGCTGTATCCCAGTGAGAGCCTGCACTTTCAGAATGATGGTGTCTATATTGAGGTATGTGTTTGTACTCTCAGGCAGCACTGTCCAATGAAGAGAGATTGGACTATCTAGATCTGTATTATCTGGACTTTCCAAGAGTAAGTGGCATCTCATTGAAATTTACAGAACACCTATAATCAGGGTAGATGCAGTTAAGATATTTTCCCTGGTTTGGGAATCGAGAACCAGTGAATGTGTATAAATAAGAGGAATGCCACTTAGATCCAAGATGTGAAATTATTGTATTCAGTGGATTGTGAAACTTCGGACTTTTCTACCGCAGAAGATTGTGGAATCTTTTGTGTGTGATTAAAGTAGAGATTGAGAGATTTCTGATTATCAGTGGCATGTCGAGGGTGACAGAGATGGCATGGGAGAAAGTTATTGATGTCTAATCAACCATTGTTGCATGAATGGTGCCATAGTCTCAAAGGATTGAATCGTCCCCTCCTGTCCCTATTTCCGATGTTCAAGGAGCTGATCCTGAGGAAAAAGAGTAAAAGCGGATGGCCTTCCCTCTGACTGTCAGATTGAGAATTTATGTAATCAATTTATCATCTGCTCCAAATTAAACTGATAATTTAATTGTCTGAGAATAAAATCATACATTGGTAAATCACAGGCAGCCTTGTGGAATATCATAAAACTTTGGCAACAGCCCAAATGATATTGATAAAGCTGTTTACGATAGATGGAGTAGCATGACATGGGTTAGAATAGTGCAATAAATGTCGACACATTCCAGCTTGGTGAGTGTTTCTGGCAGTGAGTATGTTTATAATGAGTCTAAACCTCTGTATTTCTTTAAAGATGTGGATGTTCATATGCCTGTATGCGTGAGATTGAATTTTGCAGTTGTGGATGGTGCATTCAATGTAATTTTGACTGTGTATTTGAATGTCAATAAAGATTTATTAAATAATGTATAGCACAGGAAGACTATTCACAAGAAGATACGCTTAGCAAGGCTTAAATAGACCGATTTAACTTTAATTTTGGAGAACAAGTTTCCTCCTGCATCTGAGGTTGATGGACATGTCCCCATTTCTCCAGAGTAAACACACAGGGGCTATTGATATAGAGCTGAGACTGAACTGCTTTGGGAATTTTCCTGACATGAGTGTCCAACCTTGAGGATAAAAATCTGATCTGTGGTATTTGGGGAATTTCAAAGTTAATGTTGCAGTATAGATTATGGAAGAGAAAATGTTGTGAGAGACATTATTGTTATAGGTGGATGGATAAGCCTGGAAACAGCTGGAGCTAATCCACCCAATTTAAAATGAAGAGACAGAGGAACAATGATGGTGTGTTCATTAGTGTCATAAACACGAGAGTTTCACTGGAAACCAACTGAAGATTTTTTTATTAATTCACGAGACATAGACATCACTGGCCAGGCAGCATTTATTGCCCATCCCTAATTACCCAGAGGGCAGTTAAGAATCAACCACATTGTTGTCAGTCTGGAGTCATATGTCGGCCAGACCAGGTGAGGATGGCAGTTTCCTTCCCTAAAGGACATTAGTGAACCAGATGAGCTTTTCTGAAAATCAACAATAGATTCATGGTCATCATCAGACTCTTATTTCCAGACTTTTATTCAGTTCAAATTCCACCAACTGCCATGGCAGGATTCAAATTCAGGTCCCCAGAAAACTACATGGGTCTCTGAATTAACTCGGCCATTGCTTGCCATCATCGTCTGGGCTCAGAATATAATACTTCTGCGCATGCTGGAAGCTACACATATAAATACCCAGGAACCTGGTTCCTGCAGACAAAAGGAATTTGTACATACATTGCACTTTATCAAAAAAAAGGGCCATGGGGACACCCAATAGATGTTCTTTTCCCATGGCACCACCCTGACCAATCCAAATTTGCCTTTCTGGCTTGTGAATTAAGATTAATGGTTAACTGACTCTCTGCCAATGTTGGTCCAACCAATCTGCACCCACCTCTCATATCATAAAAAGTAATGCACCTATTTTCAAGTCTGTTTCTTGTGTTCTAGCCCTGAAGAATGCAGGCTGGAAAGCTTCAAATTCTTGTCTCCTTTTCATAAAGTTTAAATTCTAGTCAATCAAGCAATTGTTCAAGCACAAATTTATCAAGTTAAAACAAACTCAAGAGGTTAATTGTGAAACCAATGAGTTGAAATAATAAAGATCAGAGTAAGTTGTGAAACTACAGATGGGGAAATCTTGTCCACCTCTATGTTTGCCCAGGGGTTACATGTGCAACATTTACTGCCCCTGGTTCCCATGTATCTCCCACTGGGATTTACCTCTGACAGTGCAAGCCTGTGGTGAATCAGCTCTAATTTCAGCTGATTATTTCACTGCTTGGGACTGAGTCTTATACACAGCCCAAATGCCAGCTTTTGTGTCCGGTTTCATGTGAAACCCGAATGGTAAGCAGTGGCGAGGAAGTTAAAAGCTTGGCCCCCTCCTTAGCCAGGGTATTGAGACCATTTTTGGACTCCCTACCCCCATCCTGTCCAAGTGAAGTTAATGAGTCTAGCATGCAGAGCCCAAAGGTCAGTACTCAAGGAGTTTATGATCCCATTTCTGGGTGATATTTGTTCGAGAGCAGTGTCTGTATATCATTGACTTGTCAAGGCGTGAATAATAACCTCATTTACACCTTTCAGACTGAGTTAGGCTTCGGGATTATTAACGAGGCTGCTTTACAGCATTGCAAAGGATTCAGTGACAAGCACAGAACAAGAGAGGAGATGGATTCTTTCCCTCAAGAGAGAGACTCTGCACCCAATGGGGAAACAGTTTGTTTCAGTTGTGAGTGTGAAAAGCATCTCTGGTCCAGGGTGAATGGATCCTGAGCTGGCAAGTGTTGAAGTGTTACAATTCTCTTCGTTTCAATCTATGAGACTGAGGAAAGGGAGAAACATATCAGCCAGTGTTGCCACCTTCAAATAACATGGAAAAGCAGAGAAGCTGGTGTCAGGTCAGATGTGCTGCCATCCTTATCTGAATAGTGTACTCATGCCAATTGCTTCACACATGACTAATGAGAATGACACTTGTTGGTTGACCATTAATCTCCCATGAATATTCTTCAGTGTAAGTTACAACCCAGCAAAGGACAAGACGATGGAAAGTTGGCAAAGAAACAAATAAGTGACATCTATTCTCAAAGGCTGACCTTTGCAAATGCTCAGCTGCTTTTCTCCAGGTTAGAGGCTCCACTTGTCAGAGTGGAGTTCTGAGAGTTGCTGATAAAGCCATAACTTCAGCCTAGGTTAGGAACTACAGGCCATGTCCCAGTGCTTCACAAAACCAATTCTAGGCAATGCCATGTCTGACATTTCATGTCCATTCCTAATTAATCTTGAGATGTCACTGTGTGGAACTGCAGCAGTCTATATGATCTAAGTAAACTTTCAATACTGTTGGAGTGGTAGTTCCATGGTTTTAACTCAAGAAATGGTGAAATTGTTTCAAGTCAGCAAGATCTTAAATGGGAAATTGTAGGTGGTTTTGTTCTGATACATCTGCTGCCTTTATCCTTCTGGCTGTTTACAGTTGAGAGCTAGGAAGGTGATGACAAAGCAGTCTTGGTGGCTTGTTTCTTTGCATCTTGTACACACTGCTGCCTCTGAGCGTTGGCGGTGGAGGGAGTGGATGCTTGTGGATATAGTGCCAATTAACAGGGTAGACAATGGCCTAGTGGTATTATCGCTGGGCTGTTAACCTAGAGACCCAGACAATGTTCTGGGGACCCGGGTTCAAATCCTGTCACGGCAGAGGGTGAAATTTGAATTCAATAAATGTCTGGAATTAAGATTTTAATAATGACCATGAATCCATTGTCAATTGTCAGGAAAATCCATCTGGTTCACTAATGCCATTTAAGGAAGGAAACTGCCATCCTTACCTGATATGACTACATGTGACTCCAGACGCAGAGCAATGTGGTCAACTCTTAACTGCCCTCTGGGCAATTAGGAATGGGCAATTTAATGCTGCCTGGTCAGCGATGTCCTCATCCCATTAATGAATAAAAAAAACTGGGCTGCTTTGTCCTGGATGATGTCAAGCTTCTTGAATGTTGGTGGGACTGCACCCATCTAGGCAAGTGGGGAGTATTCCATCACACTCCTGACTTGTGCCTTGAAAATGGTAGACAGGGTTTAGGGAGTCAGGGGGTGAGTTACTCACCGCAGTATTCCTAACCTCTGACCTACTCTTGTAGCCATTGTGCTTAATGTCTGGTTCAGTTGAATTTCTGGTCATTATCACCTCCAGGATGTTGACAATGGGGGATTCTTTTGACAGAGAAGCTTATGTGGAGATTTAATTGATTGCTGTAGTTTGCACAAGAGTATTTAATGTGGGGCCCAGCTGGGAGACCTTGAAAGACATCATGCTGAAAATAAAGGATCAAATTAAAATAAATTGGCTTAGTCCTGAAGTCCAAAAATAAAGGCACAAATTCCAACTGACATAAAGGGGCAAAAATGAGAGAGGAGAATGTTCAATGGCTATGGGATGGATTAAGTGTTTATGATAGGGTGATTGTCAATGGGTGGTGGGAGGAGATTGAGTGAACATTCTGCTTGGTCTTATCTCTCCACATGTGTGTAGGTCCAGTCACTACACACTGCCATGTTTAGCCATGTGTTGTCGTGGGTGCCTTAACATGTAGGAGCTTGTAGGAGAAATACAGGTGCCTACAGTTTGTAATGCAGAAGGAGTAGCAAGTAATTTTAATTATTAGATGGTGAAGTTTAGTTGAGTAACTAATTTCAAAGTCAAAAACTGGACATCCTTCAACTTGAATCAGGACCAGGAGGCCAAACATGGAGTGGGGTATTTTGTGCTCCTGAGATGCTGCTTGGCCTGCTGTGTTCATCCAGCTTCACACTCTATTATCATGGAGTGGGGTATTACAGCTCAGCACTTTGGTCCTGTGTATAACTATGCTACTGGGGAGTTGTCACTCACTTCCTGTAAAACACATTTCAGCCAAAGAAGTATTTTTAAGTACCAGAGATAATGGGAACTGCAGATGCTGGAGAATCCAAGATAACAAAGTGTGGAGCTGGATGAACACAGCAGGCCAAGCAGCATCTTAGGAGCTCCTAAGATGCTGCTTGGCCTGCTGTGTTCATCCAGCTCCACACTTTGTTATTTTTAAGTACCATCCCTTTTGTATTCTAGAATTGTAGCAGTCAACAGCCAATTTCCATAGTGCATTACTTTATACATAACACAACGTAATAAACCAGCAAATAATCAGAGTTGGATTTTGGTAGTGGGGGCAAGAAACACACCCGATTGCTGCATCATCCACAGACATCGACTCCTTCCACCACCGACACTCAGTAGCAGCAGTGTGTACTATCTACAGGATGCACTGCAGAAATTCACCAAAGATCCTCAGGCAGCACCTTCCAAACCCACGGCTACTTCCATCTAGAAGGATAAGGCAGCAGATACGTGGGAACATCATCATGAGCATGTTCCCCTCCAAGTCACTCATCATCCTAACTTGGTAATATATCACCGTTCCTTCACTGTCACTGGGTCAAAATCCTGGAATTCCCTCCCTTACAGCATTTTAGGTCAGCCCACAGCACATAGATTCTAACAGCTGAAGAAGAAAGCTCACTACCACCTTTTCAAGGGCGATTAGGAACAGGTGGTCAGGAATGCTCAATAAACAAAACTGGCGAGCACACCTGGGAGACATCCATGCTCCGCTTTGCAGAAGAATCAGGAGATCTTTTTTATCCAAAAGCACCCACACAATGAATGAATTAAATAAAAGCCTAAGCACTCAGACAGGAGTTTTAATAGCTCATCCTGAAGATGGGCTTTGACAATGTAACACTTCTCAGAGATGCTTTTCCAGTATCTGACTGGAGTTTGAGCTCAAGGTCATGCAATGAGATGTGAATCCATTGCTAACCCCTGAGCTGCAACACCAACAACTTGAAATTATGTAGTGACAGTAAGAATTGCAGACGCTGGAGTCAGAGATAACACGATATGAAGCTGGAGGAACACAGCAGGCCAGGCAGCATCATAGGAGCAGGAAAGTTGATGTTTCAGTTTGGGTCCCTTCTTCAGAAATGGGGGAGGGAGAGGGGAGCTCAGAAACAAATAGAGAGAGGGGGGGTGGAGCCTTGGGAAGGTAGGTGGGATGGTGATAGGCGAGTGCAGGTAGGCAGTGGTGGGGATTGGTCAGTGAGGTGGGAGGGGCGGATAGGTGGGAGAGAAGATGGACAGATTTTGTCAGATCATGGAGGTAGGGAAGAGAGGGAGGGTTGGCTATGGGATGAGGCCGGGGGGGGGGTGGGGACATTTTGAAACTGGTTAAATTTGTCATTTGTCATTTTTATAAATGACTTGGATGCAGGCATAGGTGGATGGGTTAGTAAGTTTGCAGATGACACTAAAGTCTGTGGAGTGGTGGACAGTGTGGAAGAATGTTGCAGGTTGCAGGGAGACTTGGATAAACTACAGAATTGGGCTGAAAGGTAGCAAATGGAGTTTAATACGGATAAATGTGAGGTGATTCACTTTGGGAAGAATAATAGGAAGGCAGAATACCGGGTCAATGGAAAGATTCTTGGTAGTGTGGATGTGCAGAGGGATCTTGGTGTCCATGTACATAGATCCCTGAAAGTTGCCACCCAGGTTGATAGTGCTGTTAAGAAGGCTTCAAATGTGTTAGGTTTTATTGGTCGAGGGATTGAGTTCCGGAGCCGTGATGTCTTGCTGCAACTGTACAAAACACTAGTGCGGCCTCTTTTGGAATATTGCGTGCAGTTCTGGTCGCTCCATTACAGGAAGGATGTGGAAGCATTGGAAAAGGTGCAGAGGAGATTTGCCAGGATGTTGCCTGGTCTGGAGCGCAGGCCCTATGAAGAAAGGCTTAAGGACTTGGTTCTGTTCTCATTGGAGAGAAGGAGGCTAAGATGGGATTTAATAGAGACATACAAGATGATCAGAGGATTAGATAGGGTGGACAGTGAGAATCTTTTTCCGAGGATGATGACTTCAGCTTGTACAAGGGGGCATAGATACAAATTGACGCGTGATAGATTTCAGATAGATGTCAGAGGCAGGTTCTTTACTCAGAGAGTGGTAAGGGCGTGGAACGCCCTGCCTGCCAATTTAGTTAACTCAGCCACATTAGGGGCATTTAAACAGCCCTTGGATAAGCATATGGATGATGATGGGATAGAGTAGGGGGATTGGCTTAGCTTAGTTCACAGGTCGGCGCAACATCGAGGGCCGAGGGGCCTGTTCTGCGCTGTATTGTTCTATGTTCTATGTTCTAAATCATCTATCACCATCCCACCTACCTTCTCCAGCCCCACCCCTCCTCTCTCTATTTACTTGCAAGTTCCCTACCCCTTCCCCCATTTCTGAAGAAGGGTCCTGACCCGAAATGTTAACCTTCGTGCTCCTCTGATGCTGCCTGGCCTGCTGCGTTCTTCCAAATCCACAATGTGTTATCTTTGCAATTATACAGCATTGTTAATGCAGCAAAGCACCCCAAAAGCTTCAAATTGGCGACTATCAAAATAAATTTGTTACCAATTCAATGTGGGCAGATATATTTTGGGAATGAGCTACTGATTCCAGAAACCGTTATGTCCATTATAGCCCTGCACTGATTCGGATTTTTGAAAATATACCTTATAAAATATTTAAAAGCACAAAAATTTCAAATTGGAAATTTGTAAAAATGCAACAAAACCTGACTTTTCCGGTTTGGATCGAGTCACTCCATCTGAAGCCTGACAATGAATGTCGTTTGAAAAACATTGAAAGAATTGATTGACGGTGACTGGATAGTGAATCATTGCTCAATTGGGCCAGATTTGCTTGCGTTCTGTAATGGTTTATAATGCAGTTTCATAGATGCCTGGGAAGTTAGATTTCAATATGCAATCCTCGATCAGTCTAGCAAGAACAATACTTCATCAACATAATTTATGACCTGAGTCTTGAAATTGCATGCAAATAATATGCTAATTTATACAAACAGATTATTTTATTTTCTGTGGTTTCCAATGAATTGTTTTATAATGGAAACGGGAATTTTTAGTGTTGTTATTTCTCTAACTTGTTCCTCTTATGGGTCAGCACATCAGGGGACTTCCAGATGTTTTCATTTTATTTTGAAGCTTTGCAAATTATTTGGACCTAAACTTCAGATCAGATGAAAAAAGTGTCAATGGTATGGCATGGAGTTAAAGGGCAGGGACAGCATGGCTGGGTGGGGCTGTGGTAGAATGGGGGCAGTATTGTGGATGGGTTAGGTGCAGCATGCGTGTTAGGATTGAGACAGATTTGGGGGTGGAGTGTGAATGGGGAAGGATGATAGAGGCACGGCTGGAGTAGGAACACGACAGGCAATGGCTAATTTAGGCAGTGAGTAGGGGCAGGGAGTGATTCTGGGCAAAGAGTTGATTAGAGTCAGGGAGTGAGGTATGGGCAAGATGGGGCCAAGGAAGAGCAGCTGAGGGTAGGGCAGGACAGGATGGGTTAGGGTCAAGGTGGGTTTTGGAATAAAGACAGGGATGTGTGGGGATAGAGCTGGGCATCTGGTAGAGATACTACTGAGGTAGGTTAGGGGTTAGGTTTTAAGGGTAGAGGCAGGGCCAATACACCCTCTAATTTGGCAACGTTCAATGATACCAAGACTGATTTAGTTGTGGTCTCATCTCCACTTTCCTGTCTGTTCCCTTGATTCCCTCATCTGTCAAAAACCCATCAAACTCAGCCCTAATTAGATTTACTGACCCAGCCTCTTTTGCCTTCTATGGAAGGGAATTCCAAACTCAATAACCCTCTGACAGAAAAGGAATCCTCTGTGAGAAGGGACCCAGGTTCGAATCTGCCACGGCAGATGGTGGAATTTGAATTCAATAAATATCTGGAATTAAGAATCTAATGATGACCATGAATCCATTGTTGATTGTTGGGAAAAACCCAACTGGTTCACTAATGTCCTTTAGGGAAAGAAAATAGAACATAGAACATAGAACAGTACAGCACAGTAAAGGCCCTTCGGCCCACGATGTTGTGCCCAACTTTTACCCGAAACCTAAGGTCTATCTAACCTCCACCCCTACATTATATTATCATTCATATGTCTATCTAAAAACCCCTTAAATGCCCCGAATGAGGCCAATTCCACTATCCTCTCCGGCAATGCATTCTACGCCTCGAGCACTCTCTGACGACTTCCCTATATCTACCTCCACTGACTTTAAAACTATGCCCCCTCATAATAGCTACCTCCTTGCAAGGAAAAAGTCTCTGGCTGTCCACTTTATCTATACCTCTGATCATACAGATCACTCTGGTCTATACCTATGAAACTGCTATTCTTACCTGGTCTGGCCTGCATGTGACTCCAGACCCACAGCAAAGTGGTTGTCTCTGAGCTGCCCTATAGGTAATTAGGAATGGGCAATAAATGGTGCCTGGCCAGCGAAGACCTCATCCTGTGAATGAATAAAGAAAAACAAATCTCTATTTTATAAAAAGGGGTCTCTTCATAAGAATATAAGAACTAGGATCAGGTGTAGACCATCTGGCCCATCGAGCCTGCTCTGCCATTCAATAAGATCATGGCTGACCTTTTTGTGGATTCAACTTCACTGTCCCTCACGCTCACCATAACCCTTAAACTGTTTTAATTTCATCATTGTCCCCTCATTCAAGTCTCCCCAGAAGAGAAAACATCCTTTTTTTCATTTATTCATTCACAAGATGGTGGTCTCACTGACTGGGCCAGCAATCAGCAATCCTGGTATCCAGACTGACAAGTCCCCTCAAGATCAAAAACAGCAATTGCTTGAAAAATCAGCAAGTCTGTCAGCATATATAGAGAGAAAAACAAAGTCAATGTGTTCCATGATGTGTTCGATACAAGATATATACTGTACTCATTGTTTTCTTTTCGGGGTCTAGTATTAATGATATTTTCTTAAATTAATTGAGTGAACCTTCTTTGAACTGATTCTAAATCAATTATATCACCTTACAAATTAAGGAGACCACAACTTTACACAGTATATCAGACATGAAATCACAAATGCCCTGTACAGCTGTTGTAAAACATCCCTAATTTATGATAACACAGTGTGAAGTTGGATGAACACAGCAGGCCAAGCAGCATCTCAGGAGCACAAAAGCTTCATCAGAGAGGGGTCTAGTCCCGAAACATCAGCTCTTGTGCTACTGAGATGCTGCTTGGCCTGCTGTGTTCATCCAACTTCACACTGTGTTATCTTGGATTCTCCAGCAATCTGCAGTTCCTATTATCCCTAATTTATGAGTCCATTCTCCTTGCAATAGACATCAACGTTCCATTTGCCTTCATCATCATTTGCTGAAGCTGTGTACTAGCTGTGTACATATCAGGACACCCAGATTGTTCTGGCCCCCCAAATTCTGCAATCTCTATTTAATTCTGCTTTTCTGCCTTCCCTGCCAAACTGATTAAGTTTACATTTTCCGACGTTATACTCTTTCTGCCATTTTTTGCCCAGTCACTGTAGCTACTTTTATGCCTTTGTAGACATTTCACCACCTCTTGACAATTTAGTTGCCTACCTATCTTGGTGTCATTTGCAAATGTGACTATTATACATTCAGTCCATTCCTCCAAGTCACTGGTATAAATTATAAACGGTTGAATTCCTAGCATTTATCTCTGTGACACCCTACAATATACCACTTGCCAACCCGAAAAATACATATTTATCCTGACACTTGATTCCCATTAGTTAAACAATTCTGTATCAAGGCTAATATATTACTCCCTAAAAGAAGTGCTCTTATCTTGTGCAGTAACCTTTGATGTGGCATCTTGTAAACTGGCTTTTTGAAATCTGAATGCCTTAATTCCACACGCTCCCCTTTATCCACCTTGCTTGTACTTCCACAAAAAACTCCAAGATGTAATTAAACAACCAGAGTAGTTTCACAAAACCATGTTGGCTCTGATTACTTGTGGTTTCCTAAACACCCTGCAATGATCTCCTTAATTGTTGTGGATGTGGTGTATCTGGATTTCCAGAAGGAATTTGACAAGGTGCCACACCAAAGGCTGCTACATAAGACAAAGTTGCAAGGTATTACAGGTAATGTATTGGCGTGGATAGAGGATTGGGTTGACAAGTAGAAAGCAAAAAGTGGGAGTAAATGGGTGTTTTTCTGGTTGGCGGCCAGCGGCTAGTGGTGTGCCTCAGGGATCAGTGTTGGGACCGCAATTGTTTATAATTTACATTGATGATTTGGAGTTGGGGGCTAAGTGTGTTTTGTCAAAATTTGCAGATGACACTAAGGTGAGTGGTAGAGCAAAGTGTGTAGAAGACACTGAAAGTCTACAGTGGGATATAGATAGTCTAAGTGAGTGGGTAAAGGTCTGGCAGATGGAGTACAATGTTGATAAGTGTGAGGTCATCTATTTTGGTAGGAATAACAGCAAAATGGACTTATGGCTTAAATGGTAAATCATTGCAGCATGCTGCTGTGCAGAGGGACTTGGGTGTCCTTGCGCATGAATCGCTGAAGGTGGGGTTGCAGATGCAGCAGGTGATTAAAAAGACAAATGGAATTTTGTCCGCCATTGCTCGAGGGATGGAGTTTAAAAACAGGGTGGCTATGCTGCAGCTGTACAGGGTCCTGGTGAGGGCACACCTGGAGTACTGTGTGCAGTTTTGGTCTCCTTACTTGAGAAGAGATATACTATCACTGGAGGGGGTGCAGAGGAGATTCACTCAGTTGATTCCAGAGTTGAGAGGGTTGGATTAAGAGGAGAGACTGAGTAGACTGGGATTATACTACACAAAACATTACAGCACAGTACAGGCCCTTTGGCCCTCGATGTTGTGCCGACCTGTCATACCGATCTCAAGCCCATCTAACCTACATTATTCCATGTACGTCCATATGCTTGTCCAATGACGACTTAAATGTACCTAAAGTTGGTGAACCTACTACCGTTGCAGGCAAAGCGTTCCATTCCCTTACTACTCTCTGGGTAAAGAAACTACCTCTGACATCTGTCCTATATCTTTCACCCCTTAATTTAAAGCTATGTCCCCTCGTACTCGCCGTCACCATCCTAGGAAAAAGGCTCTCCCTATCCACCCTATCTAACCCTCTGATTATTTTATATGTCTCAATTAAGTCATCTCTCAACCTTCTTCTCTCTAATGAAAACAGCCTCAAGTCCCTCAGCCTTTCCTCGTAAGACCTTCCCTCCATACCAGGCAACATCCTAGTAAATTTCCTCTGCACCCTTTCCAAAGCTTCCACATACTTCTTTTAATGCGGTGACCAGAACTGTACACAATACTCCAAGTGCTAGCGAGTTTTGAGAAGATTTGTAGCTCAGGTTGAGGTTCTGGATGTGAGTTTGCTCGCTGAGCTGGAAGGTTCATTTTCAGACGTTTCGTCACCATTCTAGGTAACATCATCAGTGAGCCTCCGAGGAAGCGCTGCTGTTATGTCCCGCTTTCTATTTATCTGGTTAGGTTTCCTTGGGTTGGTGATGTCATTTCCTGCGTTGGTGATGTCATTTCATAGAACATAGAACATGGAACATAGAACAGTACAGCACAGAACAGGCCCTTCAGCCCACAATGTTGTGCCGACCATTGATCCTCATGTATGCACCCTCAAATTTCTGTGACCATATACATGTCCAGCAGTCTCTTAAATGGCCCCAATGACCTTGCTTCCACAACTGCTGCTGGCAACGCATTCCATGCTCTCACAACTCTCTGCGTAAAGAACCTGCCTCTGACATCCCCTCTATACTTTCCTCCAACCAGCTTAAAACTATGACCCCTCGTGCTAGCCATTTCTGCCCTGGGAAATAGTGTCTGGCTATCAACTCTATCTATGCCTCTCATTATCTTGTATACCTCAATTAGGTCCCCTCTCCTCCTCCTTTTCTCCAATGAAAAGAGACCGAGCTCAGTCAACCTCTCTTCATAAGATAAGCCCTCCAGTCCAGGCAGCATCCTGGTAAACCTCCTCTGAACCCTCTCCAAAGCATCCACATCTTTCCTATAATAGGGCGACCAGAACTGGACGCAGTATTCCAAGTGCGGTCTAACCAAAGTTTTATAGAGCTACAACAAGATCTCACGACTCTTAAACTCAATCCCCCTGTTAATGAAAGCCAAAACACCATATGCTTTCTTAACAACCCTGTCCACTTGGGTGGCCATTTTAAGGGATCTATGTATCTGCACACCAAGATCCCTCTGTTCCTCCACGCTGCCAAGAATCCTATCCTTAATCCTGTACTCAGCTTTCAAATTCGACCTTCCAAAATGCATCACCTCGCATTTATCCAGGTTGAACTCCATCTGCCACCTCTCAGCCCATCTCTGCATCCTGTCAATGTCCCACTGCAGCCTACAACAGCCCTCTACACTGTCAACGACACCTCCGACCTTTGTGTCGTCTGCAAACTTGCTGACCCATCCTTCAATCCCCTCATCCAAGTCATTAATAAAAATTACAAACAGTAGAGGCCCAAGGACAGAGCCCTGTGGAACCCCACTCACCACTGACTTCCAGGCAGAATATTTTCCTTCTACTACCACTCGCTGTCTTCTGTTGGCCAGAATCTCCTGTTCTTTTTCTCAGGGGATGGTAGATTGGCTCCAAATCAATGTGTTTGCTGATGGAGTTCTGGTTGGAATGCCATGCTTCTAGGAATTCTCGTGCGTGTCTCTGTTTGGCTTGTCCTAGGATGGATATGTTGTCCCAATCAAAGTGGTGTCCTTCCTCATCTGTATGTAAGGATACAAGTGATAGTGGGTCATGTCGTTTTGTGGCTATCACTATCACTTGTATATATAACCTTTGAAGAAACTCCTTTTCAGAGATTACAGGGTCAGAAGAACCTCCAGAGTTATGGTGTCTGGAGAAACATGAGAACATTAACGGAGATGTCAAGGAGCTCAACGAAAACGGGAGTCTAAAGTGTCATTAGGGCAGAGGGATAAGGTACTGCATGATAGACTGGTTAGTAAAGTTAGATCATGTAAGATATAGTGACAGCTGGCCAAATGGATACAAAAATTGATTGATGGAGGGAGACAAAGGGTGGTTCTAGAGGGTTGTTGTTTAGACTGGAGACCTGTGACCAGCGGTGTGCCACATGGATTGGTGCTGTGGTCCACTGTTGTTTGACATTTATATAAATGATTTGGATGAGAATGTGGGTGACATGGTTAATAAGTTTGCAGATGGTACAGTAGACAGAGAAGAAGGTTATCCAAGGGTACTACAGGATCTTGATCAGATGGGGCAATGTGCTGAGAAGTGGCAAACAGGGTTTTATTTAGATAAATGCGAGGTGTTGCGTTTTGCTAAGGCCTTGGTTAGAGTTATTGAACTGGGACAGCTCAGTGACAGCGGTTAGCACAGTTGCCTCACAGCACCAGGGTCAGGAATTCCATGGATTCCACCCTCAGGTGACTGTCTGTGTGGCATTTGCACATTCTCCTCCCGTCTGTGTTGGTTTCCTCTGGGTGGTCTAGTTTCCTCCCACAGTCCAAAGATGTGCAGGTGAGATGGACTGGCCATGCTAAATTGCCCATGGTTTCCAGGGATATGTAAGGTAGGTGGATTAGCCATGGGGAATGCAGGGTCACAGGAAAAGGGTTGAGGGTGGGTCTGGATGCTCTTTGGAGGATTGGTGTGGATTCGAGGAGCCAAATGACCTGCTTCCACACTATGGGGATTCGATGATTCTTGAACAAAGACTTCTAGGGGTGCATGTACATAGCTCCTTGAAAGTGGCATCACAGTTAGATCAATTTTTCATGCCAAGAGTGGTTTGTATGTGGAGCGAGTTGCCAGAGGAAATGAGAGAGGCAGGTACAATTACAATGTTTAAAATTATTTTGACAGTTACATGGATAGCAGGGATATGGAACAAACCTGGGCAAATGGAACCAGTTCGGTTTGGGAGCCCTGGTCAGCATGGACAAGTTGGGCTGAAGGGTCTCTGAAGCACTCTGACTCTCATGAGGGGATATTGGTGAGTAACAGATAGAGGCTGCAATTCACTCTTGTGAACACAAATTTGGAACCACCCAGTTCTGAGGAAGGATCACCTTGACCCAAAGTGTTAACTATGATCTCTCTCCACAGATACTGCCAGACGTGCTGATATTTTCACAAGTGGAACTGACAGAGGCAGGTGCCCTGGATGTAGACAAAGAGGCAGAGGGAGAGTAATCCTCTGAGGTTGAAGTTGAGTCTGCGGGTCAGGGCATTAACCAGGAAGGCTGTCCAAGAGGTGAGGACACAGCAATGTTTCAGAGAACCCGAGACCAGGCACAATCCTGAAGCCGCATGCTTCCAATGGGAGTGTGCTGGGTTTAGACATTGTGTGATTGCTTGTGCATTTCAATTATAACCTGGCAGACAAGCCACTTTTTAGTGGAAAGGACATGATTAAATTGTCATTTTGCTGTTCTCCATATTTTGTGTACCGCAAGAGTCGGTGTTGGGTCCACTGCTGTTTGTCATTTTTATAAATGACCTGGATGAGGGCGTAGAAGGATGGGTTAGTAAATTTGCAGACGACACTAAGGTCGGTGGAGTTGTGGATAGTGACGAAGGATGCTGTAGGTTGCAGAGACACATAGATAAGCTGCAGAGCTGGGCTGAGAGGTGGCAAATGGAGTTTAACGCAGACAAGTGTGAGGTGATGCACTTTGGTAGGAGTAACCAGAAAGCAAAGTTCAGGGCTAATGGTAAGATTCTTAGTAGTGTAGATGACCAGAGAGATCTCGGTGTCCATGTACACAGATCCTTGAAAGTCGCCACTCAGGTTGACAGGGCTGTTAAGAAGGCATACAGTGTTTTAGCTTTTATTAACAGAGGGATCGAGTTCCGGAACCAAGAGGTTATGGTGAAGCTGTACAAAACTCTGGTGCGGCCGCACTTGGAGTATTGCGTACAGTTCTGGTCACCGCATTATAAGAAGGATGTGGAAGCTTTGGAAAGGGTACAGAGGAGATTTACTGGATGTTGCCTGGTATGGAGGGAAGGTCTTACGAGGAAAGGCTGAGGGACTTGAGGCTGTTTTCATTGGAGAGAAGAAGGTTGAGAGATGACTTAATTGAAACATATAAAATAGTTAGAGGGTTAGATAGGGTGGATAGGGAGAGCCTTTTTCCTAGGATGGTGACGGCGAGCACGAGGGGGCATAGCTTTAAATTGAGGGGTGAAAGATATAGGACAGATGTCAGAGGTAGTTTCTTTACTCAGAGAGTAGTAAGGGAATGGAACGCTTTGCCTGCAACGGTAGTAGCTTCGCCAACTTTAGGTACATTTAAGTCGTCATTGGATAAGCATATGAACGTACATGGAATAGTGTAGGTTAGATGGGCTTGAGATCGGTATGACAGGTCGGCACAACATCGAGGGCCGAAGGGCCTGTACTGTGCTGTAATGTTCTATGTTCTATGATTAAATATTACATTATCTGTGTTAATGTACCAGTTATATTTTCAGACAGACCAACATTCAGGTAGCTCCACTTAATTTTGCATGACCACTGGGGAAATACTGCGGTGGGATTATGTTCTTTCATCTCATGGTGCGAAAGTTATGGAGCTCTGAAATCATTCATGAGAATATAACATCTGCGTCCTGTGTTATTTAGTCCCTCTTGAGAGCCAGTAGGTTGCTATGGACCCCGAGGAAGCTTCCTGTGTCCCTTCTTTCATTTTGTGTCTTTCAGAATGTGCAGATACTGTTCTTTCTGGAGACATTCGCACATCCCCAAAGACAGCATTTAACCTGTAAAAGGGCAGTTTCTTTCGCTGCCTGTCTCTGCTGACCACAAGGCTCTGAGGGACAATGATCTTGTCAACTGCCAATTGAACATTCCCCAGCCTGCTCACTGTGCTCCTTTGAAAGGTTCATCAGTTGGGATAACATTTCCATCACGTGATGTGTGGGATCATCACCGGCTGTTTACTCTCACTCGTGAGGCGGATGTAAATGTCATTTGATGCACATAGATATTGGAGCCACTGCCCCATGAATCACACTTTGAGCCACACATTCTGCTCTCAGACCATACTTTTCCAAGGTCAGTTTGCTTGAGGCTCAGGTAATAATCCAAAAATTATTAATTTATTTTGTTTTCCTTCTCAATTTAGTCTCTAACAGTGCCTAATTCCTCAGCTGAGTCTCTTCTCTAATCCTATCTCATAGATCATAGAATCCCTACGGTGTGAAAACAGACCCTCAGAGCACCCCACCCAGACCCATCCCCCTTATAACCCACCTAATCTACACACCTCTGTGCATTATGGGTAATTTAGTATGGCCAATCCACCTAGCCTGCACGTCTTTGGACTGTGGGAGGAAACCGGAGCACCCAGAGGAAACCCACACAGACACGGGGAGAATGTGCAAACTCCACACAGACAGTCGCCCGAAGGTGGAATCGAACCTGGGTCCCTGGTGCTGTGAGGCAGCAGTGGTAAGTATTAAGCCATCGTGCCACCCCTATCTCTGGAATACTTGCATTGGAAGCAGTTCAGAGAAGATGAATTTCTGGGATGAAGATGTTCATTTTGTGAGGAAATATTAAGCAGGATGAACCTGGACACATTGGAGTTTAGAAGAATGAGAGGAGATCAGATGGAAATGTATAACATTCTGAAGGGCCTTCTCAGGGTAGATACTGAGAGGATCGTTCCCCTCAATGAGTAATCCAGAATTAACGGCACCACTTCGAAATTAGGGTGACACCTGATGAAGGAGTGAGACTCCAAAAGCTTGTGTTTTCAAATAAACCTGTTGGACGATGACCTGGTGTCGTGTGATTTCTGACCTTGACCACCCCAGTCCAACACCAGCACCTCCACGCCACACCCACCATTTTAGATAGATAAGATCAGAAATTTCTTCTCTCAGAGCCATTAGTATTTGGATTCTTGATCTCGATGACCAGTGGAGGCTGGGTCTTTGGATACATTCAAAGTTGTGCTAGACATTTTAGAATGAAAAAGCAGCAAAATTTATGAAGGAGGTGCACTGATCTTGCCTTGAATATTTCAAATCAGAGCTCCAATATGACCAATCCATGCAGTTCAAGTACTGCTGGTTCTTTTTTACAAGTTATTTCCTCTGGGAAATTTCTGATTGACAGGAAAGTCAGAGTTGGGGTTGAGTAGACGGGAAAGTGTATCTGAAACAAAAATCAGATCAGTTATGGTCCTAGTCAAATGGCGGAGTGGTGGGGGGGGGGGGGAAGGCTTAGTTGGTTCACTGGCCGAAACATGTTCCTATTTCTTGTGTCCTTATGAGACAACCACATTCTATAAAATTATCAAAAAAATCTATCCGAAAGAGATTTTGACAATAGATAGTCATAGAGTTATATAGCATGGAAACAGGCCCTTCGGTCCAACTTATCCATGCTGACCAAACTAAGAACAAAGAACATAGAACAATGCAAGACAGGAACAGGCCCTTCCAACCTCCAAGCCTGCACCACCACATTTTGCCCTTCTGGACGAAAACTGCCTTCACTTACAGGATCCTTATCCTCCTGTTCTCTTCCTATTCATGTAATCTCCCTGGTGCTTCTTGAACGTTGCTATTGTATCCTCTGGGAGTACGTTCCAGGCACTCACCACCCTTTGTGTGAAAAACATGCCTTGCACATTTCTTTTAAAGTTCCCCTCCTCAAGTAACATCCCCCCCTCTAGTAACTGAACCCTCCATCCTGGGAGTTGGGAAGGGGGTTGGTCAGTGAGGAGGGAGGGGTGGACTGGTGGGAGAAAAGACAGACTGGTCTAGGAAGCGGGGACAAGAGGGATGGCTGGACTTAGGATGAGGTCGAGGGTGGGGAGATTTTGAAGCTTGTAAAGTTCGCATTGAGACCACTGGGCTGCAGGGTTCCCAGGCAAAATATGAGGTGCTGTTCCTCCAGTTTTCAGGTGGCATTGTTGTGGCACTGGCAGAGGCCCAGGACGGACATGTCATCTAAGGAGTGGGAGGGGGAGTTGAAGTGGTTCGTGACTGAGAGGTGGTGTTGTTTGTCGCAAACTGAGCCACAAAGCAGTCCCCAACCCTCGCTTGGTTTCCCCGATGTAGAGGAGGCCACATCGGGAACAGTGGATACAGTATACCACATTGGCAGATGTGCAAGTGAACATCTGTTTGATGTGGAAGGTTTTCTTGGGGCCTGGGATGGAAGTGAAGGGGAAGGTGTAGGGACAGGTGTAGCACTTCCTGCGGTTGCAGGGAAAAATGCCGGGGGGAGGTCGGGCTGGTAGGGAGTGTGGAGCGGATGAGGGTGTCACGGAGAGAGCAGTCCTTCCAGAAGACAGGTAAGGGTGGGGAAGGAAATATATCCTTGGTAGTGGAGTTGGATTGCAGGTGGAAGAGATAGTAAGAACTGCCGATGCTAGAGTTGGAGGTAATGCAATGCGGAGCTGGAGGGACACAGCCGGCCAGGCAGCATCAGAGGAGCAGGAAAGCTCCTGACCTGATACGTCAGCATTACTGTTCCTCTGAAGCTGCCTGGCCTGCTGTGTTCTTCCAGTCTATCCAACCTTTCTTAGAACATAGAACATAGAACAGTACAGCACAGAACAGGCCCTTCAGCCCACAATGTTGTGCCGACCATTGATCCTCATGTATGCACCCTCAAATTTCTGTGACCATATACATGTCCAGCAGTCTCTTAAATGACCCCAATGACCTTGCTTCCACAACTGCTGCTGGCAACGCATTCCATGCTCTCACAACTCTCTGCGTAAAGAACCTGCCTCTGACATCCCCTCTATACTTTCCACCAACCAGCTTAAAACTATGACCCCTCGTGCTAGCCATTTCTGCCCTGGGAAATAGTCTCTGGCTATCAACTCTATCTATGCCTCTCATTATCTTGTATACCTCAATTAGGTCCCCTCTCCTCCTCCTTTTCTCCAATGAAAAGAGACCGAGCTCAGTCAACCTCTCTTCATAAGATAAGCCCTCCAGTCCAGGCAGCATCCTGGTAAACCTCCTCTGAACCATCTCCAAAGCATCCACATCTTTCCTATAATAGGGCGACCAGAACTGGATGCAGTATTCCAAGTGCGGTCTAACCAAAGTTTTAGAGAGCTGCAACAAGATCTCACGACTCTTAAACTCAATCCCCCTGTTAATGAAAGCCAAAACACCATATGCTTTCTTAACAACCCTGTCCACTTGGGTGGCCATTTTAAGGGATCTATGTATCTGCACACCAAGATCCCTCTGTTCCTCCACGCTGCCAAGAATCCTATCCTTAATCCTGTACTCAGCTTTCAAATTCGACCTTCCAAAATGCATCACCTCGCATTTATCCAGGTTGAACTCCATCTGCCACCTCTCAGCCCATCTCTGCATCCTGTCAATGTCCCGCTGCAGCCTACAACAGCCCTCTACACTGTCAACGACACCTCCGACCTTTGTGTCGTCTGCAAACTTGCTGACCCATCCTTCAATTCCCTCGTCCAAGTCATTAATAAAAATTACAAACAGTAGAGGCCCAAGGACAGAGCCCTGTGGAACCCCACTCACCACTGACTTCCAGGCAGAATATTTTCCTTCTACTACCACTCGCTGTCTTCTATTGGCCAGCCAATTCTGTATCCAAGCAGCTAAGTTCCCCTGTATCCCATTCCTCCTGACCTTCTGAATGAGCCTACCATGGGGAATCTTATCAAATGCCTTATTGAAGTCCATATACACCACATCCACACCTCGACCCTCATCAACTTTTCTAGTCACATCCTCAAAAAACTCGATAAGGTTTGTAAGGCATGACCTACCCCTCACAAAGCCGTGTTGACTGTATTTGATCAAGCCATGCTCTTCCAGATGGTCATAAATCTTATCCCTCAGAATCCTTTCTAACACCTTGCAGACGACAGACGTGAGACTTACTGGTCTGTAATTGCCGGGGATTTCCCTATTTCCTTTCTTGAAGAGAGGAATTACATTTGCCTCTCTCCAGTCCTCAGGTACGACTCCAGTGGAGAGCGAGGATGCAAAGATCTTCGCAAGTGGCGAAGCAATTGCATTTCTCGCTTCCCAAAGCAGCCGAGGACAAATCTGGTCCGGGCCTGGCAACTTGTCAATCTTAATGTTTGACAAAATTTTCAGCACATCAGCTTCCTCTATCTCTATCCATTCCAGCATGCACACCTGCTCTTCAAAGGTTTCATTCACTACAAAGTTTGTTTCTTTCGTAAAGACAGAAGCAAAAAACTCATTTAGGGCTTCCCCTACCTCCTCAGACTCCACACACAAGTTCCCTATGCTATCCCTGATCGGCCCTACTCTTTCTTTGACCATTCCCTTATTCCTCACATAAGTGTAAAATGCCTTTGTGTTTTCCCGGATTCCTTCTGCCAAGCCTTTCTCGTGCCCCCTCCTGGCTCTCCTCAGACCATTTTTGAGCTCCTTCCTTGCCTGCATGTAATCCTCTCTAGCTGAACTTGACCCTAGCTTCCTCCACCTTATGTAAGCTACCTTCTTCCTTTTCACAAGAAGCTCCACCGCTCTCGTCATCCAAGGTTCCTTTATCTTCCCCCTTCTTGCCTGTCTCAGAGGGACATATTTACTCATCACTCCCAACAACTGTTCCTTAAACAGTCTCCACATGTCTATAGTTCCCTTACCATGGAACAACTGCTCCCAGTCCATGCTTCCTAACTCATGTCTAATCACGTCATAGTTTCCTCTTCCCCAATTAAATATCCTCCCATTTTGCCTAATCCTCTCCTTCTCCATAGCTATGTAGAATGTGAGGCAGTTATGGTCACTATCACCAAAATGCTCTCCCACCACAAGATCTGATACCTGCCCCGGCTCGTTTCCGAGCACCAAGTCTAGAATGGCCTCTCCCCTCATCGGCCTGTCAACATACTGAGTTAGGAAACCCTCCTGAACACACCTTACAAAAACAGCTCCATTCAAATCTTCTGCTCGAAGGAGGTTCCAATCAATATTAGGAAAGTTAAAGTCACCCATTACAACAACCCTACTGCGTGCACACTTTTCCAAAATCTGTCGACCTATGCTTTCTTCAATCTCCCTGCTGCTATTGGGGGGCCTGTAGTAAACCCCTAACGAGGTGACTACTCCCTTGCTGTTCCTAATTTCCACCCATACTGACTCAGTAGGCAGATCTTCCTCGACAATGGAAGCTTCTGTAGCTGTGATACCCTCTCTGATTAGTAGTGCTACACCCCCTCCTCTTTCTCCCCCCTCCCTATTCTTTGTAAATGTTCTGAACCCTGGAAGATCCAGCAACCATTCCTGCCCATGAGAAACCCATGTCTCTGTTATGGCCACAACATCATAGCACCAGGTACTGATCCATGCTCTAAGTTCATCACTTTTATTCCTGATACTCCTTGCGTTAAAGCAAACACACTTTAACCGATCCCTTGGTTCCTTCCCAGGAAAATCCTTCCCACTAGCTGGTCTACCTCTTGCTACTGCCTCACCTGCATCAACTCTCACCTCCGGTATACAGCTCAGGTTCCCACCCCCCTGCCATACTAGTTTAAACCCTCTCGAACTACTCGAGCAAACCTTCCACCCAGGACATTGGTCCCCTTCCAGTTCAGATGCAACCCGTCCTTCTTGTACAGGTCCCACCTTCCCCAGAAGGCATCCCAATTAACTACATATCTGAAGCCCTCCCTCCTACACCAGCTGCGTAGCCACGTGTTCAGCTGCGCCCGCTCCCTGTTCCTCACCTCGCTATCTCGTGGCACCGGTAGTAAACCAGAGAACACTACTCTGTTCGTCCTGCTCTGCAGCTTCCATCCTAACACCCTGAAATCACTTTTTATATCCTCAATCCTATTTCTGGCTATATCATTAGTGCCAATATGTAACACGATTTCTGGCTGTTTGCCCACCCCTTTTTGAACCTTATACACCAGATCGGAGACGTCCCGGACCCTGGCACCAGGGAGGCAACATACCTTCCGGGAATCCCGATCCTGACCACAAAATCTCCTGTCGATTCCCCTAACTATCGAGTCCCCTACCACGAGTACTTTTCTATTCTGCCCCCTTCCCTTCTTTGCCACAGTGTCAGGCTCAGTGCCAGAGAACTGACTACTATGGCTTTCCTCCTGTAGGTCATCCCCCCCAGCAGTATCCAAAACTGTATACTTATTGCTGAGGGGAATGCCCACAGGGGATCTCTGCACTGTCTGTCTGTCCCCTTTCCTCCCCCTAACTGTAACCCATCTATCCTCGTCCTGAGCCTTAGGAGTGACCAACTCCCGGTAACTCCTCTCAATTACCCCCTCTGCCTCCCGAATGATCCGTAGTTCATCCAGCTCCAGCTCCATTTCCCTAACACGGTTTTCAAGGAGCTGTAGTTGGGTGCACTTCCCGCAGATGTAGCCAGCGGAGACGTGTGCCACGTCTCCCACCTGCCACATTCTGCAGGAGAAGCAAGCAACTGCCCTAGCATCCATACCCCACTTGTCTGAACACCCACTCAGTACTAAAGTAGAAAGCTTACGTCAAGTAATAATAACAAATTAATAACAAACTTATGTTCAATAGAGAAAGTTTAGAATGAACCTTACCTTATTAACTAGGTTAGAGGAGGAGGGCGGGTGGGAGACTCTACAGTTGTAGAGTCTTGGGTTTAGCCGCCTTGCTGATATATATGGTCACTGCTTTCCTTCCCGGCTGCCCCTCTGGTCCTCGTCACTTCCTCTGGTGCTCCCGCTCCTTCTCTGAAAGAGGAAAAACACCGCTGCCCGCTACCGGTAAGTAATTTTAAAAATAAACTGCTTTACCTTAGCTGCAGTCGCCCGGGTCCATCTTACCTCCGCTGCTGCTCGCACTCAAAAAATTCTTTGTAGCTAAAATCCCCCGTAGCAAGCAACAACCAGGTAAGCCTATTCTGTGCCCTCTCCAAAGCATCCACATCCTTCTGGTAGTGTGGTGACAGAACTGTACACAATATTCCAAGTGTGACTGAAGTAAAGTTCTGTAAAGCTGCAGCATAACTTGTCTATCCTTATACACAATGCCCCTTCCAATGAAGGCAAGCTTGCCATTGGCTTTTTTTACTGCCTTGTCTACCTGTGCTGCTACCTTCAGTGATCTGTGGGCCTGCACACCCAGATCCCTCTGCATATTAATACTGTTAAGGGTTCTGCCATTCTCTGCAAATTTCCACCTGTAATTGACCTTCCAAAATGCATCACCTCACATTTGTCCGATTAAACTCCATCTGCATTTTTCTGCCCATTCCTCCAACTGATCTACATCAGATTAACATCAGCCGACGGACCACAAGAACCAGGAAAAGACAAACCCTGCAAGACAAGCTGACCACACTTACCCACAAAAGCGACAACAACAGAACGGACACATGGATAAGGAACCGCTCCGACAGGAAACTGACAGATGCGGAAAAAGTCATTCTCACCCTGGGACTGAACTACAACTACAGGGCCACCAACAGAACAGAATGGCTAGCTACACCGGAAGCCACACTCGACCAACAATATCATCAAAGAAACACCACAAACCATAAGAATCAACACACCCCAATTCCACGGCCTCCCGAAAGTACACAAACTGGAAGTACCCCTCAGACCCATAGTCTCCCTACCAGGCACTCCATCGCACAGATTAGCCAGAGAACTACAGAGAAAACTCAAGCACCGAGTCAACAAGTCACTCCACTCCATCCACTCAGCCCAAGAATTCCTCAACTCCAGCAAAGACATAAAGATAGAGGACAAAGAGACCATGATATCGTTTGATGTCACCGCCCTATTCACATCAATAGACATACCACTAGCAAGAACACAGCCCCAGGGAAACCATCTCCAAGGACAACATGCTTAAACTACCAGGCCTATGCCTGACCACCCACTTCACCTTCAACGGCCAAACATAGCAAATCAACTGGACACCCATGGGATCGCCTATCTCCGGCCTCATAGCAGAGGCACTGATGCAAAGGCTGGAAAGGACTGCCCTTCTGCAAATCCAACCAAAGCTATGGATACGCTACGTAGACAACACCTTTGTCATCATTAAATGGACCAAATTAGAAGAGACACACAAACTCATAAACAACACCCTCACCGGAATAAAATTCACCAGGGAGGAGGAGAGGAACAAACAGCTCCCTTTCCTGTGGGTCATGGTAGAGCACAAGGCAAATGGGGAACTGCACATGAATGTGCACAGAAATGCCCCACACACAGACCAGGCACTGAACTTCAACAGTAACCATCCCAGCACACACTAACAAAGCTGCGTGCGAACACTATCTAAAAGGGCAACAACACACTATAGCAACACAGAGCTACACCAAGAGGAGGAGGAATACCTCTTCCCAGTGTTCCAGGATAATGGATGTCCAAAGAGCTGGGTCAGGAGATGCCTACAGGAACAGCGCCAGAAAGATTCTACACAACCCGACACACCCATCACACGACCCTATATCAGGAGCAGGTCAGAACTCGCTACAAGACTCCTATGACAGCTGGGCATCAGAGTGGCACACAAACCCCCATCAACCCTACGACAAGTGCTCACCCGAACTAAAGACCCACTCCCCGCCATGGACAGGACCAATGTCATCTATGAGATGCCCTGCAGAGACTGTGAGAAACTCTACATCAGACAAACAGGAAGGAAACTAACAACAAGAGTACATGAACACCCGCTGGCTACAAAAAGGCACGATGAATACTCACTCATCTCAATCCACGTGGATGAGGAGAACTACCAATTTGAGTGGGGCAACACCAAAATCCTGGGACAGGCTCGGCAGAGACAGGCACGGGAATTCCTGGAAGCATGGCACTCCATGAAGCATGCTCTTAATAAACACATTGAACTCAACCCCATACACATTCCACTACGGAGGAAACCCGGAAGTGAGGCAATCCATCGCAACAGACCCCAGAGTTTAAAAACCAGGCGGGAAAACACACTGACACTTCATCAGAGGCTGAACTGAGGATGTTACCCAGCACCGTTATGCAACATCTGCGGAGCAACAAACCAGCTCGGTGAGCCAACGGACCTCAACACGCAACCCGAGCTACAGATCTACTCCAAAACCTTAGTGATCTATATATTGCCGTATCCTTTGACAATCCTCCTCACTATCCACAACTCCACCAATTTTTGTGTCATCTGCAAACTTGCTAATTAGACCACCCATATTTTCTTCCAAATCATTTGTGTAGACCATGAACAGCAGAGGTCCTAACACTGATCCCTGTGCAGCACCACTGGTCCCAACTCTTCATTCCATAAAGCATCCTTCCACTCCTACCCTCTGCCTCCTATGACTAAGTCAGTTCTGTAACCATCTTGCCAGCTCAACCTGATACCATGTGACTTCCGCCTTTTGGGCCAATCTGCCATGAGGGTCCTTGTCAAAGGTTTTATTGAAGTCCATGTAGACATCAACTGCTTTTTCCTCATGATTCATCTTCATCACCACCTCAAAAATCTCAATCGTTAGTGAGACACAACCTCCCCTGCACAAAACTACACTATCGTTCATAAGTTCATTTCCTTCTAAGTGCGTATCGATCTTGTCCCTGAGAATATTTTCCATCAAGTTCTTTACCACTGATGTGACACTCAGAGGACTGTAATTTCCAGGATTATGCCCTTCTTAAACAATGGGACAGTATTGGCTATTCTCCTGCCTCTGGGACCACAACTGTGGCCAAAGCAGGTACAAAGGTGTCTGTCAATGCTCCCGCAATTTATTCTCCTGCCTCCCCCAAAATTCTGGGATAGATCCCATCAGGACCTGGGGACATAGCTACCTTAATACTTTTTAAAATGCACAACACCTCGTCCTAGTCCCATTTGTCTACATTTGCTCCATATCCCTCTAAACCTTTCCTATTCATTTACTTGCCCAAATATCTTTTAAATGTTGTACCTGTACGGGCATTGATTATTTCCTATGGCAGTTCATTTCACATACGAGACACGCTCTGTGTGAAAAACCTGTTACCCAGGTCCCTTTTAAATCTTCTCCTTTGGTTTTGAACTCCTCAACACTAGGGAAGAGGCCTTTACTATTCATCTTGTATATGTCTCTCATGATTTTATAAACCCCTTATAAAGTCAGCCCTCAACCTCCTACGGTCCAATATAAAGCACCCCAGCCTCTCCTCATAACTAAAATCCTTCAGCCCCAGTAACATCCTGGTAAATCTTTTCTGCACTTTCTTCAATTTAATAATATCAGGCCTGAATCTAATGAGAGAATCCAGGCCGTGATCCCAGCTAACAGGTTCTCACTGGGGCTGTAACAGGTTCACTGCTGTTTGCAATCACAGCTGTTCACAGCTCCATGTGGGAGATAATAGGGAGGTGGACAGGAATGGAAGGTTTGATATCAATAGGAATGTGAATAGGGATTTGGTTTTGATAGGGTTAGGAAGAAGCATATTGGACAGGAAAAAGGAGATGGAGACAAGGATATATGAATCCCATGCTTAGGATCAGGGCCAGGCCATGTGACGGACCAATTCCATCTGACAGCAGTCGATGTAACTCCAAACACCACACATTAAAACTCACTCGTGAAGTTAAAGGATGGAGGTCATGTCTCAGTGAGAAATGAGATTTAGGGAGGAGACGAAGGGAGAAGGATGAGAATTTCAGAATCACCTTGCCTTTTTCTTTCGCTGTGCCAGATTTCAGGAAATTATGAGTAGTGGGTTCTGAGCGGGAGGTACAGGCAAATGAGCATTGTCTGAGTTTGGAGCCATTGTGCGAAGATGTGGAGGTGCTGCTGTTGGATGGGGTGGGTCAAGTCAGAATTCACATGAGACCAATCTCACCGCACTTGACAAAGTGGGTACGCTCCAAAAGCTTGTGTGATTTCAAATAAACTTGTTGGATTATAACCTGGTGTTGTATGACTTCTGACGCTGTGTGAAGACACACAACTTTATCTGTGGAACTGTCAAGGGACCATCTTCCATCCAAACAAATATCCTCTCTTTTTCTCTGCCTGTCTTTTCAGCTTACTTCTGTCCTAGTCAGACAAGCTGAACTGCTTGTTTAAGCTGATCATTCACAAAACATTAAGGTCAAAGGATTGACCTTGTGGTAATCGAATGCAGCAATGTGTAATGACACATGAATGCATCATTTAGCTGCAGCTGTCACCTACAATGCATGCTGGAATCTGATACCACTTTCATTCTGTGGCACATGACCCAACCAGACAGTTCTTAAATGTTTCAAACACAGTTTCGCTGCAGTTGATGCTGTTGAGTTGTTTGAAGGATAGATGTGATTTCACTCATCCGTAATGGGAGAAACAGGGGAAAGGGACTGATAAGAATGGCCAAAAATAAATCTGTCATTTTTTTCCCTAAATATCACTGCAATGTGGAAAAGGTCATAGGTAAACAGGAAGATTGGAGATTTTGACATTCAGTAGGTAACAACCCTGCCCCTTTCCCAGAGGCTACAGGTTCAAGTCCCAGTCCAGGATTTCAGAGTTATCAACAACTGGAGTCAGAGATAACGCAGTGTGGAGCTGGAAGAACACAGCAGGTCAGGCAGCATCAGGAGAGCAGGAAAGTCGCCATTTCAGTTCGGGATCCTTCATCAGGACTCGAAAGGACTCCACACTGTATTGACCCAGACCAGGGTTTATTGGGCCACAAAACGGGAGGTTCAACATGTTGTTAATCAGCCTGTTAATCATTCCAAAACCCCTCCCAGAGGGTGAGCAGTGAGCATGAAAATGTAAAGCAAACATGAAGAATGCCGAACAGAAGGCCATCTGACCCCCATTGTGTTTGTAAATCATTTTCAAAACAATTCCAAATTCTCACTTCTTGTTTTGGAGAGAGGTTTCCCCTGTTTCTACTTCGGATTGGTTTTCCAGTTCCTTGGGATTTCAACCACTGGAAGCAGTTTCTCTTTGTTCAGCCTCACCCCTTATTGGCTTTCAATACTGCTGTCAAATCTCCCCTTGGCCTTCTGACAAAGAACACCACATTCTCCAATCAATCCTCATAATTGTAATCCCTCATCCCTGGAACTATCCCAATAAAGACAGAAATGGCTGGAAATATTCTGCAGCTCTGGCAGAATATGTGTAAAGAGAGAATATGAAGAGTTAAAATGTAATGAGTTTCCATCAACATTTCATCCTGAAATGTTAACTCTCCACAGGCGGTGCCCTAATTTTTCGGAAAATTTCCAACATTTTCTGTTTTTAATTTCAGGATTCCAACATCTCCTGTATTCAGTCTTGTGGTATTCTCATTAATCTCTTCCATAACCTCCCAAAGCGTTCACATCATTCCCCAAAATAAACACACATCCCTGAATTGTATTGAACTCGTGTGTTATTCAGTAATTCCTCACTTCAAGTAAATTATTTTCCTGAAAAGTGTGACTAGAAGTGAAATATCTTTAAACAAATCAAATTTTCCCATTAACCAATGTAAAGTCTGTACTTACATTCTGTGGAACCTTCCTTATTTGAAAGAACATTCAAGCATTGTATTCTGCAAGTTGAAATACCTTGCTTTGCTAATTTCTTATTTTAAAATTTATTATATTTTAAACATTATTTGCAAATATAAGATAAATACATATAAGATTCTTAGGGGCCTTGACAGGGTAAATGTTGAAAGGTTGTTTCCCATAGTGGGACAGTCTAGGGCTAGAGAGCAACAATTAGATCCTGCACTGTAAGATGGATGAGGGGGTATCTCTTGACTGAGGTTGGTGTATCTGTGGAATTCTTTACCACAGAGAGCTGTCAAGGCTGGTTTGTTAAGTATATTCAGGCTGAGATTAGTAAGGGAATCAAAGGGTATGCGGAAAGGCAGGAAAGTGGAGTTGAGGATTAGCAGATCAACCATGATCTCATTGAATGGCAAAGCAATCTCATTTGGCTGAATGACCTATTTCTGATTCTACGCCTTATGGTCTTACATGCTAACTTTCTCTTCAACTTTATCTCAGTTTATTTTCTGTTCATCAATCCTGCTTGCCAAAATCCCATCTCATCTTGCACCCCGACCCTCCGAGGTGCTACCAACCTTTCAGTTCACAACCTCTGCCACCCTCTCATCCTTACAGCCAGGGCAGACTCTTACTCTCACTGAAGTATGTGTTCCCCAGCATTCTCACATGACTCTTCGGTGTCCCAAAGCCATGTAGCGATCAAGGTTCCAGAGGCAGGACGCAAAGTTTTACCTTCTTGGAGTTCAGCTGTGAGCAGGAGTTCTGGCAGAAAGGCAGGATCACAAGTGACTGAGGATGCAAATTGAACGTTCAGCACGGGGAAGGTAGCTCAGGGAACATGAGACGATGGAACAGAGAGGCCAAAGTGAATATACTACTTGGTAAACCAATCTGGGGAGATGGTTTTGGGAAACGAGGACTGGCAGATCAGTTTCATAGATATTTCGCATCTGTCTTTAGGGAGGAAGATATTTCAAACATACCATTAATACTAAAGAGTACGAGGAAGGAAATAAGTGCTGTTTGCATCACTGGAGAAGTATTGTCAGACAAATTAATACAGATAAAGGCAGATATGTTCCCAACCTCTAATGGCTTGTATCCCAGGAGGAAGCTACAGAGGTAATAAATGCATTGATTTAATTTTCCAAAAATCCTTGAATCTTGCAGAAGTACCAGAGGGGTGGAAAACTACCCTGATGCAGAAAGGAAGGGACACAAAACGTGGATAACTATAAGCTGATTTGTCAAACATTTGATGTTGGGGAAGTATTGGAATCAATTATTAAGACCATAAGACATAGGAGCGGAAATCAGGTTATTCGGCCCTTCGAGTCCGTTCTGCCATTCAATCATGGCTGATAAGTTCCTCAGCCACATTCTCCTGCTTTCTCCCCGTAAACCTTGATCCCCTTGATAATCAAGAATCTATCTATCTTATTAAGGAAGTAATACCAGAAAACTTTGAACATCAAATCTAATCAAGCAGAGTCAGCATAACTTCATGAAAGGGAAATAGTGTCTGACTAATTTATTAGAGTGTATCGAGGCAATCTCAACCAGAGTGGATAGAGGGGAACCAGTAGAGCGTTGTATATGGACTTCCAGAAGGTACCTCGCAAAAGATCAAGTCATAAGAGCCCGGGCATTGGAGGTAATATACCAGCATTGAGAGAGAACTGGCTAAATGGTCAGGAAACAGCAAGTGGGGATAAAGGGTTCTCTTTCAGGTTGGCAATCCATGTAGAGTTGGGATCCACAGGGATCAGTGCCAGAACTGTAACTGTTTACAATATTCATTAATGAGTCGGAGGAAGGAAGTGAGTGTACTGTAACAAATTTACAATGACACAAAAATTGGTGAAAAGGTAAGCTGAGAGAGGCATGAAAATATTTTACAGAGAGATGTTGATAGGTAAAGTCGGTAGGAAAAAAGTTAACAAATGGAATATGATGTGGAAAAATGTGAAGTTGTTCATTTTGGAAAGCAGACGAAAAGAACAGAATATTATTTAAATGGAGAAAAACTGCAGAAAACTGCAACACAAAGGGACTTGGGGGGATTTATGCACGAAACATGGAAAGCTAGCACACAGGTAGAGTAGCTAATCAGAAAAGCCAATGGAATGTTGGCTCTTATTTCAAGGGATTGGAGTATATGAGTAGGAAAAGCTTACTGCAGATGTACAAAATGCTGGTGAGGCCACATCTGGAATATTGTGAGCTGTTGATCCTATCTCATGGGGAGCTGTTCAGATAAGTTTCACTCGGATGACCCTTACACGAAGAAATTGTTTTATGAGCAAAGGTTAAACAGGTTAGGACTCTACTCACAGCAGTTTAGAAGAAGGAGTGGTGGTCTCATTGAAGCATAGAGGATTTTTAAGGGCTTGATAGTGTAATTGCTGACAGGGTGTTTCCCCTATTGGAGAGTCTAGGCATGAGGACATTTTGTCAAATAAAAGGACACCAATATAAGATTAAGACGAGAGGAATTTCTTCTCTCTGAGGGTTGAGAGTCTTTACAAAATAGAGATCTTGGGGGTAAAGGGTGGGAAGGTGGATGTGAGGAATGTCAGAACAGCCATGATTCTATTGAATGACAGAGGGACATAAGGGACTGAATGAACTTTTCTGGTTCCGAATCTTTATGGTTTTTATGGAACTGCTGAGCAACAAAAATAGAATCATCAGAATGAACCACAGCAAACATGACGTGACAATTTTCTCAACAATTCAGAGAAATCAGACAGTCATTGACTCTCAAATAATACCCTAAATTTTCTAAAAAGGAACAAAAATTTAATGTTCCTGCTGCAGAGGAGAGCAGACAATCAATACTTGTAAGTTTTGTTATAAAACTGATGGCTTTTCTCAACTGAACAATTGAGAAACAAACAGTTATTTCTGGGGACAGAGTAGGGCAGTGGAATTGATGAGAAAAACGGAGTTCATTATAATTATAACAAAATGTGAGGCTGGATGAACACAGCAGGCCCAGCAGCATCTCAGGAGCACAAAAGCTGACGTTTCGGGCCTAGACCCTTCATCAGAGAGAGGGATGGGGAGAGGGAACTGGAATAAATAGGAGAGAGGGGGAGGCGGACCGAAGATGGAGAGAAAAGAAGATAGGTGGAGAGAGTGTAGGTGGGGAGGTAGGGAGGGGATAGGTCAGTCCAGGGAAGATGGACAGGTCAAGGAGGCGGGATGAGGTGGTAGGTAGGAAATGGAGGTGCGGCTTGAGGTGGGAGGAAGGGATGGGTGAGAGGAAGAACAGGTTCTGAAAGCGGAGACAGACTGGGCTGGTTTTGGGATGCAGTGGGGGAAGGTGATACAACGCATCATCCTCCGACACTTCCGCCATCTACAATCCGACCCCACCACCCAAGACATTTTTCCATCCCCACCCTTGTCTGCCTTCCGGAGAGACCACTCTCTCTGCGACTCCCTTGTCCGCTCCACACTGCCCTCCAACCCCACCACACCCGGCACCTTCCCCTGCAACCGCAGGAAGTGCTACACTTGTCCCCACACCTCCTCCCTCACCCCTGTCCCAGGCCCCAAGATGACATTCCATATCACGCAGATGTTCACCTGCACATCTGCCAATGTGGTGTGTTGTATCCATTGTACTCGGTGTCGCTTCCTCTACATTGGGGAAACCAAGTGGAGGCTTGAGGACAGCTTTGCAGAACACCTCCGCTCGGTTCGCAATAAACAACTGCACCTTCCAGTCGCGAACCATTTCCACTCCCCCTCCCATTCTTTCGATGACATGTCCATCATGGGCCTCCTGCAGTGCCACAATGATGCCACCCGAAGGTTGCAGAAACAGTAACTCATATTCCGCTTGGGAACCCTGCAGCCCAATGGTATCAATGTGGACTTCACCAGCTTCAAAATCTCCCCTCCCCCCACTGCATCCCTAAACCAGCCCAGCTTGTCCCCTGCCCCCGACTCGGAGTCTCCAGCATCTGCAGTTCCCGTTATCTTTGTTATAATTATGTTGAGCAAACACTTGGAGCACTTTTCTATTCCTCATTGCACAAAAAAGAATAAAAAGGCACGAGAGAAGACGCACAAAATTACTTTAAAAAATGAGACCAAAACAGTAAAGTTATACACATGTAAAACAGCTGAGCAAACTGGGTTCTTGCTGATTGAAAAGAGAAAACTGACAGGTAGCCTGAAATCTTCATAATACCGATATATATGTATAAAGAGACACTGAATGAATAAAGATGTTTCCATTGGCAACAAGTCCAGACGTAGGGGCTATACACATAATTACAAAACTCAAAAATCGAATAGGGAATTCATAAAAGAACTCATTCAGACCATGGTGTTGACGTGGAACTTATTGAGGCAGAAGAGAGCTGAGGAGAAGCTGGACATTGTCGTGTGTGAGAAAGAAAAGAAAAGTGGCGAGGTTAATTTAACAGCAACTGCAGGCTGCTTGAGTAAAACATAAACATACACCATGACAGTGAGAGCCTTGTACAGTCTGTGTAATTTTAAACATTGTCTTGAACAATTCTAGCCAAATTCGAGACCAGGTACTAGTGGTGCGCCGCAAGGGTCGGTGTTGGGTCCACTGCTGCTTGTCATTTTTATAAATGACCTGGATGAGGGCGTAGAAGGATGGGTTAGTAAATTTGCAGACGACACTCAGGTCGGTGGAGTTGTGGATAGTGACGAAGGATGATGTAGGTTGCAGAGAGACATAGATAAGCTGCAGAGCTGGGCTGAGAGGTGGCAAATGGAGTTTAATGCAGACAAGTGTGAGGTGATGCACTTTGGTAGGAGTAATCGGAAGGCAAAGTACAGGGCTAATGGTAAGATTCTTAGTAGTGTAGATGAGCAGAGAGATCTCGGTGTCCATGTACACAGATCATTGAAAGTTGCCTCCCAGGTTGACAGGGCTGTTAAGAAGGCATACAGTGTTTTAGCTTTTATTAATAGAGGGATCGAGTTCCGGAACCAAGAGGTTATGGTGAAGCTGTACAAAACTCTGGTGCGGCCGCACTTGGAGTATTGCGTACAGTTCTGGTCACCGCATTATAAGAAGGATGTGGAAGCTTTGGAAAGGGTACAGGGGAGATTTACTTGGATGTTGCCTGGTATGGAGGGAAGGCTGAGGGACTTGAGGCTGTTTTCATTAGAGAGAAGAAGGTTGAGAGATGACTTAATTGAAACATATAAAATAATCAGAGGGTTAGATAGGGTGGATAGGGAGAGCCTTTTTCCTAGGATGGTGACAGCGAGGACGAGGGGGCAAAGCTTTAAATTGAGGGGTGAAAGATATAGGACAGATGTCAGAGGTAGTTTCTTTACTCAGAGAGTAGTAAGGGAATGGAACGCTTTGCCTGCAACGGTAGTAGATTCGCCAACTTTAGGTACATTTAAGGCGTCATTGGATAAGCATATGGATGTACATGGAATAGTGTAGGTTAGATGGGCTTGAGATCGGTACGACAGGTCGGCACAACATCGAGGGCCGAAGGGCCTGTACTGTGCTGTAATGTTCTATAATCTCAGCTTATTGAGCCCGCCAGCAGTAAAGGCCCTGTGTGTAGTTGTTGCTCTTGATTCCACCCAGACCCTTTGTGGAACCTTACATGGGCATAGCAAAAAAATGTGATATAATCACACAAGAAGTCGCAGTATTGGAACCAACTTATTACATCTTTTGGCAAAGTTTTCATCCTTGAGATGAGATTCTCACTAGAGAATGGCAAGTTTTCTATTAAAGGGGATGATTGCTTGTTAATGACTTTATTAATTGCATATCTCTCCTCATGAATACACAGATTCCTATCCTATCACCCAAATGAACAAACTGGGCCCTTGGCTCACCACCTGCTCATTGGGCAACAGCATCTGACGGCATGGTCCACAGGCACCTGCATACACCATCTACAGACGCTGGCATCCAGTACTTGTCAACTCCTCAGGATCCTCATGGCAAACCCCTGTGTCACTTACAGAACTTAAGCACCAACCTACATTGTAGGGCACGCTGGCATTGAAATGCTGCTGCAAGGACACATTGCACATAGGGTAGGCCCTAGCTCACTCTTTGGACAAAGCTACAACGAAGGTCATGATGGCTTGTTTTCTTAGCACTCGCTTGCTTATGTCCATCAGCCCCAGAAATTCCTATGCCCACTGTGACCAGTGCAGACATCAAATCAGTCTTCCTGTGGGTCAACCCAAGGAAAGGGATGGGCCTGGATGGAGACCCCAGCCTTGCACTTAGATCCTGTGTGGACTAACTGGTGCAGGTATTCACCGGCATCTTCAACCTCTCCCTCTGAAGTCCCCACCGGCTTCAAGAAGACCACCTTCGTCCCAGTACCAAAGAAAGCACATGCAGTATGCATTAATAACTACTACGCAGTGGCTCTGACCTCAATCATCATGAAATGCTTCAAGAGGCTGGTCATGGCCCACATCGAGCCTCCAGCCTGCCATTTGCCTACGGATATAACAGGTCCACAGCGGGGGCCATTTCCTTAGCCCTTCACTTATCCCTGGAACATCTAGACAATAAGGACATCTACATAAGTAAATCAAATCAAATTAAGGGGGCTGACATCTTACTGTATAGCAGTGTCCTACATCAGGCTCATTCCTGAACCATTTGCCAGCAGCTTAGACAGAAAAAATGCTGTGTGGGCAGGCATGTCTCAAAGTCTTAGCAGAATAGTCCTCACCAAAGCCCATGGAGGCAACCATCAGTCAAAGGGTTCTGCGTGTAAGACAAAGGCAGCTTCCAATTGCACTCCAGGATGTTGGCCACAGTCCAGCATCCAGACAGAGTAATCTCTGGTTATTGGATTGGAGCCAGAGTGGGTCATGATCACTCTTGTAGCTCTGTAGAAACCAGGCTGGGGTTGGCCGGGGTTGGGGGATTGGGGTTGGGGGTGACTCGGGGTTGGGGGGGGGTGGCGGGGGGCGCGCATAGTGGGGTGGCGGCGGCAGGTAGCGCTAATGCAGGGCGGAGATGTACATGCACCAATCAGGGCTATTGTCTGAAGATGTCTGGTTAGATCACTCAAAGGGATAGACCATGATCAGTCTGTTGGTTATGTTCACAGAGATTAAGAAGAAAGTAGGTTGGAAGGGACCAGAAGGGCAGAAAGGAGCCCTTCTGATGGGATGGGTCTTCATTTGAACCTTGCTAGGGCCAGAGTGGCTTTACTCTGTATCTAATCCTGTGCTGCCCCTTTCATAGGAGTGATTGATGGTGACAGTGTATGGTGACTTTTACTCTGTATCGAACGCTGTGTTTCCCTTGTCCTTGCAGTGTTTGATGTTTGGGAACATTGTCAAGGAAGTTTTACTTCATATTTAATATGCAGTACTCATCTGTTCATGATGGTTAAATTATGTTATTTATTTTACAGAAAGGGCTAAGGTGTCCTTTTACCTCAGGCACAGCTTCTTGTAAGTTGGCTCAAAGCAGTCTCATGACTACCTATTGTTGATTCACTTTAGCAGAAAGCCCAACAGACTGACAGTAATCTCAGCATCAAAGGGAGACATTCAAAAATTTGTTTAAACGCGACACAATGCAATCAATCCTTCCATAGATGTACGAACTCAAAGGTTCTGAGAAAAGCAGCAGACTGGAAGGACCACTCCCCACTGTCAAGTAGAACTCTAGCATAAATGATTTTGCTTTGTGTAATAATGATTCATCAAAAATTAACATAGTAGCTTTCTTAAGTTTTGATTTGCATCAGAGAGGCTAAACCATTGTTGGGGAAAAAAAACAACAGAAAGCACTCCGAGAGGCAGGACCAGAGAGAAAGATTCTCAACACGGAGACACACAAAGGAAACTCAGTGAATATACTGCTGTATAAACCAGGATTCCAAGTGTCACAATCTGCAGTGTAATAAAAGCAAAATAAAGGAGCTTTCATTCCCTCCCAGAGCATGCTGTGTTCAGTCCATTCGTGAGAACAACCTTCAACTATAGAAACATTGCATCTTCTAAATTCTGACTTCAAGGTTTTCAATCGCTTCATTTCAGAAAGAGAATATTCAGGCAAGTAAATGTCTCCATTGTCCTACTCTTTTGTGGCAGAGAAATATAACTGGTGGTGGTTTAACCTGAGAGTTATCAGGGGAGAGATTGAAAGGGAAAGTCCTTCATAGTAACCTCAGCTGGTGCAGGAATTGGACCCATCACTCCACATTGAACTAACTAACCCCTCACCACCGGGTCTACGTTAACAACCAAGACCAATCACATGGCCATCTTTATAAGTATCTTCTCTCCATATCTAATCTTTAATCTTTGTATCTGTAGTTTATTATCTAACAATTATTGCTCTTAGTGGCTATCAGCAAAAGTTGTGTAACAATCTCATCTTCAATGAAAGACAAAAGCTTTGCTCTGTTTATTTTTAAATTGAAACACAAAGAAAACTAAAAGGGAGTGAAATGAGTTATACACATTCACAGATCATGAACCATTGTGTGGATACACCTGATGTGATTGTGACAGCATCCCAGGAGCATTTGACATTGACACCTTATGTGCAGAAAAAAATCATGATTAACATTTTCTATATTTATTAGCAGGCTTCAATTGTAATAAAAGACAGAGTCATACAACAAGTTAGCTTTCTGTGCATCACAGGCTATGATTGGAGCATTCCGACAGGACCACATGGTGTTGAGACCACAGGCTTGTCACAGCTTTTGACACAAGGTCCATGATTACGAGACTGGGGAACAATCAATGCCAAATAATATTTCCATTTTTCATCCATCTGTATATGACTTATGCTGATTAAAACAGGATGAGATATATTGTGCCTATCCTTCTATTAGTGTCAGCACAATCAGCCTTCAACTAACTCAATGCTAACAGAAATGTAAATGAATTTTATAAACTTAAATATTCAAAGTACAGGAAGGATTCATGAGGGGATTCTGTCTGACTAAACCTCAGTTTTGTCACTAAGGAAACTTTTTTCTGATCTACTTTTAGGCTCATCAAGGTGAGATTTAGGAAATTGAGCATTTTCCTACTCTGGGAACTTTCCAATGTAGATATAAAACACTTCCAGAACAGGTCCAGCATGGGGTTAGAAACAGAGTAAAGTTCCCTCTGTGATGTCCCCATCAAACACTCTCAGGACAGGGATTGCACAGGGTTAGATTCAGAGAAGAGCTCAATCTACACTGACTATGATTCACTGCAGCTGCTCCTGATCTCAGAGCTACCAGTGATTTTAAGTAAAGGAAACTGCTCTGTTGTATCTGAGCTGAGATCACCCAGTAGGAGCTGACGTAATAACTTAGGGACAACTATATTGACAAAACCAAACAGTTTAGACAGCAACAGAAACAGAAATTGCTGGAAAAACTCAACAGTTTTGGCAGCATTTGTGAAGAGAAATCAGTTAACATTTCGGGTCCAGTGACCTTTCCTCAGAACCACAAATGCAAGGTCAGAGAGCAAACACAGTGAGAAACAAGTTATATTATCAGGATGAATACCTTTCATGAGAAATAATAAAAAAAGTGAGATGTTCTTACATTTTGAATGTACTGTAATTGTCCATCATTACAAGGTGCATTAGAAAGTCCTAACTGTGATGATCGCAGCTTCAAAAACATTCAAGAAGCTGTGTGCCATTTAGGATAAAGTGTCCTGCTTAATTGGCACCAATCTTCAATATCCATCCCTCCACTATCGACAGTCGGTTGCTACAGTATGTATCATCAACAAAATATACATCAGTAACATGTCAAGCCTCTTTACACATCACCTTCCAAACCTGCAATCATTTCCATCTAGAAGGACAGGCTAACAGATATATGGGAACACCACCACTTTCAAGTTCCCCTCCAAGCCAATCACCATCCTGACTTGGAAATATATTGCCATTCCTTCACTGTTGCTGCGTCAGCATCCTGGAATTCTCTCCCTAATGGCATTGTGTGTCGACAAGCAGCAAGTGGGCTGCAGCTGTTCAAGAAGGCAGCTCACCCCTATCTTCTCAAGGGCAGGTATTGATGGGCATTAAATACCAGCCCAACCAGCAACATCCACACCACATGAACAAACAAAACAAAATTTAGAGCCTGAGATAACTGAAGGAACTGTAATAAGCAATAATATCTGACAGCCTGATTTCTGGTTTTTACTCCTTTGTCTGAGATTGCTGGATCTGTTAGTTAGTTCCAGAAGGATATCAATAATTCCATTTTATATGATATTGCCTTATTCCAGAATGGAATTCTCTTGGGCACATCTCCCCAGTTACAGATGGTGCTCTCATTGTGAAACAACACCTCCAGAACGTTTCATTTGGCAGTAAGTTCAGGCATTTGAATTTGGCACTTGTCAGGTATGAGTTGGCTCAAGAGCTGGAGCAGGGCCTGGCATTGGCAAAGCTGGTGCGTGTTCTCACCCACATAGAACTCTAACAGATTTTCCAACATTCTGTGTTTAGGTACGTTCATGCTCAATGCCTACTGAACCCTCTGACAGCAACAGCTCTTCATAGGAAACCAAAAATTCACCAGATGTTCTCACTCAGGTTGCAGTATGTGTGTCTACAGAGTTGGAACTGGCAACTTCAATTTCAGTATCCAAATTATTTCCAGTAATAAATACAAAGGCCCCATATCAATAACTGAATGGTAGATTACAATTAAATACGGGGCAATGGGATTGCAGTTGGATTGATACCAGTCCATTGGGATTTAGATAGAAACAAAGCAATTGTGATTAATTCAGGACCTTGGAGAGAGACCAGGGCCACGGTATTAACTTTGAATTGATGCAGGATTCTTCGAAGAGATTGAGACTTTGTTTTGGCAATGAGCTGTCACAGATGTGATGGCCTGAATGGCCTGAATCTGAGATCTAAATTGAGCTGAGATCACCCAGACGGAGCTACATCTATAACATAAGAACAACAATACTGACAAAACCAAACAGGTCAGACAGGGATATGTTCTTTAAAGTTTCCTTTGGAATTGAACCAGCAATTTGCGTATATAGTTGACACTATGACACTGTCTGTACAGTAGCCCAACTCCTTCCCCATGGTTTGCATTAATCCCACATTAATCCTATTTGCTCACTAGTCCACATGGCCCAATATCAATCCAAATGCAATCCAACTGCCCTATGTCAAATTATTAATATCTGTTCAAAGAAAGACAGTGGAATAGTGAGAATGTCGCTAGTTAATAATCCAGGAGCCCAGTATCTGGAGAAATGGGTTTGAGCCCCATCAAAACAGATGGTGAAATTTGAATTCATTTTTTTTTAAATCTGGAATTGAATGTTAGCCTAATAGCGGTTGTGTAAACTCTATCATTTGTTCTAAAAATCCATCTGACTCACTGATGTCCTGTGGGGAGGGAAACTGCCATCCATACCTGGTGTGGCCTCCATGTGACTCCAGTCCCACAGCAATGTGGTTGACTTAACTGCCCTTCGAAATGGCCCAAACAAGCCACTCAGGTCAAGGTCAATTCGGAATGGGCAACATACGCTGGTGCAGCCAGTGACACCTCCAGCCAGTGAACAAAACCAGTGTCAGTCTATTGGGCTAACAATTTAAAGCTCCCCCAGGGGCCAGGTGAAAAAGACACGAGCTTTCATTTATGTATCAAATCTCACAACTTCAAGACATTCCAAAGCATTTAACGGTGAATCACATTCCCTGTGGTAATGCAAGAGACCTGGAAGCCAATTTGTCACAGCAAAGTCTTGTAAGCAGTGGATCAATAAACATTCAGGTAACATATTTTTGTGGTATTGGTGTGAATTGTACATAAAATGGTGCACAGTAACCGAGGAGCAGACTAAAACTGTGGAAACTGCATCAGTGATACAGGTTTAGAATGTGAATAAGGGACATAAATATGTAAGAGCAAGGCTGTAGCTCAATGTTTCACCATCTGATTTACTTGAATAATAACAACCAGTTGAGAGAGGAATATTCTCAAGAACAAACATACTCGGAGAATCCTCCTGCTGTTCTTTGTAAAGCATTGCAGGATCTCTCACTAAGGATGGTTCCTCAGCCCTGTTGGCAATGTGGTGAACCCGTAATATTGCATTGGGAGTGTCAGCCTGGATCATGTCCTTACGGCGTCTACATTCTGGGCTTTGGCCTTGAGTAAATGCACTTTGGTATCTGGAGTATTGTGTCAATTTGTACTGTCAGCCCTCAATCCCCATCACCAATCAGTTTCCTCCTCTGATGAACTTTTACAGAGCCTTCTCCTTCACCTTGCAGTGCCCCAGCTTTGCTCCTCATACATCTATACCCTTTACCTAAGGAGAGTTGGCAGTTTAAAGGAAACTGAGAAAGATTGGTTTTGGGATTTGTTCTCACTGCTCTGTCACAAGTGAGAATGGATTCTTTCTTATCCAGTCCCAAATTAGACATCTGGCAAAACCAGAATTTATTTCCTGTCATTCACTCACCTGAGAAGGTGGGGATGGTAGACTTCTTCATACAACTGAGTACCTGACAAGGTCACTTAGAAGAGCCAACCATCTTGCTGGGGCACTTAGGTCATGAGTAACAACAGCCGCTTGAAGTCACATAGTGCCATTGATTTAGTTAAATATCAATAAGGCACTTCATAGGTCGATCAATAAACAAAACTTAACACCAAAGAAGATAAGGGAATATTAACGTTGCTGACTTAACAACACAACAAGAGCAGAAGATCATAAGGCCATAAGACCGATGACCACCAGGCTCACATCTGCCCCCTGACTCTCTTAAAGTTGTGCCATGCTGCTGGTGTCTTCCCCTGTGAAATCTGAGGCAAAGTACCTACATCATTCAGATCTTCCGCCATTTCCTTGTTCCCCATTGCTACTTCCCCAGCCTCAATTTTCAATGGTTCAGCATTTACTCTAGCCTCTCTCTTCCCTCTTATATATAAAAAAAACTCCTGCATTCTTTCAAATTGCTATTTGTCTTACTCTCATATTTCATCTTCTCACAACTTATTGCTTTATTTAGTTATTCTCCATTGGTTTTTAAAGGCTTCCCAATTTTCTGCCTTCCCACTAATTTTCACCATATTATACGCTTTTTACTTTGCTTTTATGCTGTCCCTGACTTCCCCTGGTCAGTAACGGTTGCTTTGTCCTCCCGTTGGGATGTTTCTTCTTCCTTGGGATGAAATTCTGCTCTGCCTCCTGAATTACCCCCAGAAATTCCTGCTGTTGCTGCCCCACTGTCTTCCCTGTTAGGGTCCACATCCAACCAACTCTGGCCAGTTCCTTCCACATGTCTTTACTGAAATGTAACACCGTTACGCCTAATTCCAGCTTCTCCCTCTCAAATTGAAAGGTGAATTCTATCATATTATGGTCACTGTTCCCTCACTTCCAACTGTCTAATCAAGCCTGCCTCATTACACATCAACAAATCCAGAATTGTCTGTTCCCTAGTAATCTCTACCACAAATTACTCCAGAAAAAACCATCTTGTACACATTCCACAAATTCCTTTTCTTAAGGTCAGCTACCACACTAATTTCTCCAGTGCACCTGCATATTGAAGACTCCCATGACTATTGCAATCACGCCTTTCTCACATGGCGAACTCTATCTCATGATATATTTTCTTCCTCGCAACTGAAAACTGCTAGGAGGGCTGTACACAACTCCTGTCAGGATCTTTTCTCCTTTCCACTACAAACCAACTAACTCCCAGTTACCTTGACCATACATCCTCATGGCCTGCTTCTTGTAAAGACACTATATCATTCTCCCTGTTCCTCCATCTCTGTCTCATCTGTTCTGATGATGCCATCTTTAAAAAGGGGTCTTCCAAAATATCCACCGTCTTCCTCAACTAACGATTCCCCAGCAACGTTGACAGACTCTCAGCCGAGTATGACCCATCTTGCACAATTCAGCCCTCACCCCTCTCTCCTCTCTCAAAACAGTGATAGGGTCCCCCTTGTCTTCACCTACCATCCTACCAGTGTCCACATCCAGAGGTTCATTAACCACCACTTCTGCCACCTCCAACAAGATGCCACCACTAGGCACATATTCCGCTCCCCTCCCTGGTTATCTTTCCACTGGGATCAATCCCTCCAGGACACCCTGGTCCACTCTTCCTTCACTCCCAACATTTTCCCCTGCAACCGCAGAAGGTGTAACACCTGCCCATTTACCTCCTCCGTCCTCAGTATCTAAGGGCCCAAACACACCTTTCAGGTGAAGCAATGTTTTGCCTGCATCTCACATGATCCCGTCTACTGTATTCGCTGCTCACAATGTGGTTTACCACACACTGGGGAAACAAAGCATGGATTGGGTGACCGCATCACAAAACACCTATGTTCCGTCCGCAAAAAACTCTGAGCTTCCAGTCACCTGCCACTTTGGTACACCACCCTGTTCCCTGGCCAACATCTCCTGCCTCAGTCCTCCTGCAATGTTCCAGCAAAGCTCAGCACAAGCTGGAAGAACAGCACTTCATTTTCCACCTGGGGACCCTGAAGCCATCTGGACCCAATGTCAAGTTCACCAATTTTCGGGTTTGAAGCATCTTTCCCTTGTCCTTACCTTAACTCCATACACCTCACATAGTCTGCTCTTACACATAACCCATTGTTAGTTACTAATTGTCCCCACTAGTAGTTATTCATTCTCCTAGGCTGGTTGTTATCCACTCCTTTCTCTGGCCAAACTGTCATTCTGTCTCTTTGAGCTGTATCCCCACCTATCATTTACTCCTGAGCCCCTCCCTCCACTCTATCTTTTGCATATAAACCGATATTTTCATAGCTTCCATCAGTTCTGAGGAAGACCCAAAACGTTAACTCTGATTTCTCTTCACAGATGATGCCAGACCTGCTGAGATATTCCAGCAATTTCTGATTTTGTCTCTTTTTTTCTTCGTGGTTTCTCAACCCTACCCAACAGATCAATTTAACTTCATTTCTTACAAGCAAAGCAACCCACCATCTCTGCCCATCTGTCTGACCTGTTGATAGTACACGTATCTTCGGATATATAGTTCCCAGCCCAGGTCCCATTCAAGCCACATCTCTGTGATACCTACAACATTGTACCTGCCAATTTCAATCTGTGCTACAAGCTCACATACCTTGTTTCCTAGGTGGCCTGCGTTAAAGTACAAAACCCTTAGTCCTGCATAGACCACTCCCTTTTCATTGTTGTCCTCTTATCTGTTGTGCCTGAAGTTAGATATCTGACCCTTTCCATACTCTCTGTCCTATTACTTGTTCTGGAAACTTTAATAATTTCTCCTGCGCCCTCCTGCTGCCTGTAATTTTTTCCACAATTTTCTACAGAACTGAACCCATTCCTGCTTCCCCAACTGTTTCGTTTGAAGCTCTATCCACAGCCCTCATTATGTGATTTACCAGGGCTCTGCGTGGCTCAGTTGGAGCCTGTTCCATCTGAACAACTCCCTCCTTCCCCAGTACTGATGCCAACGTCCCATGAATTCAAACCCATTTCTCCCAAAAATAATCTTTGAGCCACACATTAACCTCTTGAATCTTGTTGATCCTGAGCCAATTAGCTCATGTCTCCAGTAGTAATCCAGAGATTCATATCTTATTGGTTCTGCTTTTCAGTTTAGCCCCCAGCTGCTCATGTTCCCTCAGCAGAACCTCCTTCCTTTCCCTACCTGTATTGTTGGGACCTTTGTGGACGACAACACCTGGATCTTTCCCCTCCCATTCCAAGTTCCACTGCAGCCCAGATGAGATATCCTGAACCTGGGCTCCAGGGAGGCAACACATGCTTCGGGACCCTTGGCCCTGGCCACAGAGAACAGGGTCTGTTCCCCTGACTATACTATCCCCAATTACAACAACATTACTCTTTTCTGCCCCCTCTTGAATGTCTACCTGCACCGTGGTGCTATGTTCAGTTTGCTCATCCTCGCTGCAGACCCCACTCTCACCCACACAGGGAACAAGACCCTCAAACCTGTCAGACACGCTCAAGGGCTAAGGGTCCTTCAGCACTACCTCATGGATCCCGCTCTCTGCCTCACTCGTACTCTCTCCCTCATGTCCCCGATCACTGCCTGAATTCGAGGTAGTTAATCTAAGGGGTGGGACTGCCTCCTGAAACGCAGCGTCCAAGTAACTGCCCCCTCCCTGAAGTGTCACAGTGTTCGAAACTCAGACTCCAGCTCATTAACTCTGTGCTGGGGTTCCTCAAACAACTAACACTTGCTACTGATTTGCTCACTATGAACAACAACAGGGTGCACCAGATACCACATCATGGAGGTACAACATATCACCTGGTCCATAATCTCTATTTTAATCACTTGGTTCTTAATTTGATTTTTTTAAAAATTCTACTGGTCTTTTAGTTTGTAGCCAGCAAATATTTCCCCCGTCTACCATCAATCTGAAAATAACCAAAAACATGAATAGCCAAATTAGTAGCTATCACTAACCAACAGTTGTACAGTTTACATGTGATCTCTCTTTCTGTGCTGGGTCCCTGATCCTGTGTAAGATAAAACCGTCTAAACCATAAGCCAACACAAAAGCAAGCAAAAAGCACCCCTTCCCCTCTTCACCGACATACCACACTGCCTTGAAAATCCCTGAACTATATATTACTTGAGCTGTGTCTCACTCTGGTTGAGATCTCTCCTATCCGACTGTGTGCAGCTGAATGCTCAGGAACAATGGCCCATTCATCCCATCAAATGTGCTCCTCCAATGCAATTATCACTGCTCCTGGCTTCAACTCCACTTTCCTCCCTTCTCCCTGTATCCCTTGATTTTCCCAATTTTTGTTTGAAGCGATATATGTTAAAAGCTGTCATAGAGGAGGCGTGAGTTGGAGAGGTTTAAGGGAGGAAATCCAGAACCCAGGGGCCAGACGGTTGTAGGGATGGCTATCAATGGTGGAGCAATTAAACTGGTACATGGAGCTTGGCTGAGGATGGCAGAATTATTTACCCAAATTTAGATTATTTCATAAGCTTTTTAAAAAAATAATCTAACTGCTCAAGCATCTGAGCTTCCAGCTGCAAATCTAGAATCACAGAAGAAGTGATTAAGACACAGCATCACTACCTTAGCAGCAGCATGTGTAAGAAACAATTCTCTCCCACTCAACTCCTTTCTTTGTTTTCCTATACATTCTGTCAGAGACATTTCCCCGCACTTGCATTTTCACTGCTTTGAAATTGTAACAACTCTAACTCAAAAGTATTGTCTCCCAAGATCTCATAACCATATTTCTTTGCATTTTTCTCCTCCTCCAATCTAGAAGGTTGGAAAAGACTGACATCTGAGGGCGGCGCAGTGGTTCAATGGTTAACATCAGGAACGAAGGTTCAATTACTCCCTCAGGCGACTGTCTGTGTGGAGTTTGGAGTCTTCCCGTGTCTGCGTGGGTTTCTTCACACAGTCCAAAGATGTGTAGGCTAGGTGGATTAGCTACGGGAAATGCAGGGTTACAGGTGTCGGTTTGGAGGGGTGGGTCTGGGTGGGACGCTCTTCGGAGGGTCAGTGTGGGCTCAATGAACCAACTGGCCTGCTTCCACACTGTAGGGATTCTATGATTTGTGAGCTAGGCTCAGATGTTCTGGTTTCAATATCATAGTCAGGCTGCTTGACCCATTCAGAGGGAAGTTAAACTCAATCATGTTGGTGTTGGGTTACAATTGCAGATTGACTCTGGATTCCTTCCCGAAAGGAACATTGGTGAGTTTACAGCAACCTGACAGCTTTGGAGGGTCTCGTACACGTATCAGTTTTATACTTCCACCTTTAAATTCTCACACTACCTAGTGCGTAATGAACTCATGGTCTCTCACTCAACCAGTTCCTCTCAGAGAGGCACCATATCTTTGTGACCCCACAAATACATATTCTACTTTTCATTAGTGCTCAGCTTCACTGTTGTGAGATGAAAGTGATTCTTTTATTCAGCTGGGATGAATGGTTTGTTGCTAACACAGGTCAATCACTCTGTGTCTGTTGGGCAGCTCTTCATTTCTTTCTCTCTGTGCTGAAAGATGATAAACTTCTATGAGGGAAGTGATAGATAGTGAACAGTCACGTTGGCCTCTGTTCAAATCATCAATCTAACAGTACAAGCCTGTAAATGGGGGAGGAATGGATTGAGAGCAGGACAAGATCTCATAACCATATTTCTTTGCATTTTTCTCCTCCTCCAATCTAGAAGGTTGGAAAAGACTGACATCTGAGGACGGCGCAGTGTTTCAATGGTTAACATCAGAAATGAAGGTTCAATCCCAGCCTCAGGTAACTGTCTGTGTGGAGTTTGCACATTCTCCCCGTGTCTGCGTGGGTTTCCTCCAGGTGCTACGGTTTCCTCCCACAGTCCAAAGATGTGCAGGCTGGGTGGATTGGCCATGCTAAATTGCCATTCGTGTTCAGGGGTGTGTGGGTTACAGGGGGATGGGTCTGGGCGGGATGCTCCAAGGGGCAGTGTGGACTTGTTGGGTCAAAGGGCCTGTTTCCACACTGGAGAGAATCTAAAACTCCACCAAACCACTCACTGTTTGTGAGATGGACTGAATGGCCACCTTCCTTGATGTATCACTCTGTGATTCTGAAATCTTGTGCTTGCTGCTACCAAGCTGTTCTACCCTGGCCCCTGGATGTGCTACCTGCTGCCAGGCAGGTGAACAAGCCCCGGTCTTCTGCCTTTTCACGTAAATGGCTGTTTCTGCTCATTCACTATTGGCAAGTCAAAGGAGAAATCTTCTCTTTTTGGGTGTATAGAAACATCTTGCAGGATGAAGTCACTCACTCATTTGGTTTTCCTAACCTTTCATTTAAGTGGATGGAAAATTTGAGAGGCACCATTTCTGATGCTCCCTATTCCTCAGTATGCTACTTTCCTTTGTGCTAATCACCATTCGCCCAAGTGCAACAGACCTTTCACTCCTGGCTAACATGTCAGGCCAGGCTTTGTCTCTAAGCCTCTGGAATAATGTTTGAACTCATGTCCTCCTGACCCAAAAGTAAGGGAATGTTACTCACTGAGCAACAAGTACCATCATTATAAAGGTGGCCTCCTGATAGCCCAAGGAGGCTGAGACCAACTATCCTACCCAAACAATGAGAGAAGGACATTGGGGTTATCTAATGTATTGTGGCTCATTTACAGATTGCATTAAACAGATCAGCTGTCAGCTGAGCCACCAAGATAACTAAATATCTAGTTATCTTTTACAGTAGCTCCAGTAAAATACAACGACTGCAATATCTAAAAACTGAGAATCAACTTAGCTCTGTCCATGTTGATTGAAACTCTTCTTTATTTGTTTGATCAAAAATTTAGGTCTGATAAATAATTAAAGCCTTTTATTTATAAATTATTATTGAAATGCCAAGTATATTAAATTGGTTAAATATTCAACCAGTTAAGCCTCCTGAGTTTTGGAAGTGTTCCATATAGTCTCCAAACGACAATTGAAATTCCATTCAAATGAATTCTGAGCTCATCAAGGCTAGCTTCTCCTCGAGGGACAATGATTCTTAACATGGGAGTTTATAGCAATTGAAGGATTGTGGAAGAATTTCAGGTTATAATGTGATGTATAATTATGTTTGAGTTTAACATCAGGTTAGCGGTGGATAAGAGTAGAATGATGACATGGACGAACAGAAATTAAGGGCAATGAGATGTAAATTGTGGAACGAGGGATAGAACAAGGAGTAAATGAGGAAGGAAGAAGAATTAAATGAGGAATGATAGATGGAACAATGGACAAAATGTGGGGCCAGTGGAAGAACCGCATCTTTGTAGGAAGACCAGAGAAATGAATTGGGATGTAAGTGGCGTGAAACAAAAACAAAGTTGCTGGAAAAATTCAGCAGATCTGGCAGCATCTGCGAAGTTAAAAACAGAGTTAACGTTTTGGGTCCGGTGACCCTTCCTCAGAACTCACTTGGTAAGTGGCATGTCTTTTGATCCTTAAGCAATGTCAGAGCTACAAGGGCAGCCTTTGTGCCCACCATTAATTAACTGGAAGCAAGCAATGGAAGTGTGTCTGATTTCTCTTAATTACCTGTTGTAACGATGTCCTTCCATTCTCTCCCATATTTGTCTTAGTCATTCGTTGGATGCAGGTATCACTGGCACAGTCATTTCTTATGGCCTGACCATAATTGTCCTTGGGAAGGTGTTGGTGAACCACCCTCTGAACCAGTCTATCTCCCATCAGTACATCTACAATATTGCCAGGGAAGAGTTCCAACATTTTGATGCAAAGGAATAGCAATGTAATCTATTTATACATTTAACATATTATTACTGATGTTTATCTAACCTGCTTATTACCTCTTCAAGGAATTCTAATAAATGTGTCAGGCATGTTCTCCCCTTCATGAAGCCATGCTGAGTCAGCTTGACCTTATTATGTCTTTCTAAATGCTCTGTTATTACATCCTTTATCACAGGCTCAAAAATTTTCCCAATAACAGGCATTAAGTTAACTGGCCTTTCGCTTTTGTTTGTCTCCTTCCCTTTTTAAATAAGGATTTTATATTGGCAGCTTTCTAATCCTCTGGCACTTATCCAGAATCCAAGGTTTTCTGGAAGATTACTACCAGTGAATCTACTATCACTGTGGTTACTTAACTTTAATATCCAGTTATGCATCCCATCAGTATAAGGGGAACTATCAGTCTTTAGACCTAACAGACTCCCTACCATCGTGTCCAGTAGTAGTTACTTCCTCTTCCCCTTTTGCCCCTTAACTATTTAATAAGTTTGGAATGAGGTTAGTGACTTCTACTGTGAAGACTGATGAAAAGTGTTTATTCAAATCCTCCACCATTTCCTGGTTCCCCATTATTAGTTTCCCTAGCCTCATTCTCTAAGGGGCCTATGTTCACTTTGGTGTCTGTTCCATTTTCTACATTTAAAGAAGCTCTAATCTCCATCTTCATATCACTTGCAAGTTTACCTTCAAAATTTCTCTCCTCTCTCGTTATTTTTTTCTTTAGTTATCTTTTGTTGGCTTTCTAAACTTTCCCAATCCTCTTGCTTACCACTAATTTTGCCATAAGAGTGATCCTTTATTTCAATTTAATGCTGTCCTTAACTTCCCTGGCTAATCCTACTTTCTCACTACGAGAGAACTTTCCTTCATATTAAACATCTGCCATTATTCCTTAATCAGATTTACTGCAAAACTCCTTTCCGAGAGTACTCCAACCAGTTCTTTCCTCATTCCTTTGTAATGATCTTTGTTTAAGCTTAGCTTACTGCTTCTGAACCAAGTTCCTCCCTCTCAAACTAAATACTAAATTGTACCATTTTATGGTTGCTATTTCCTAGGGGATCTTTTAGTCTAACATCATACATTAAGTCTGCCACATTACATATCACTAGATTGCAAACAACCTCTGAAGAAGGGTCCCGACCTGGAACACTGGTTTTCCTGCTCCACTGATGCTGTGTTCCTCCATCTCCACACTGCGTTGACTCTGACTGCACATCTGCAGTTCTTACTATCTCTAGATGAGTTATAACCCCACTGTGAAGATTCTTCTAGGGATGCTCAGCTTGAAGAAGTTGTCATCCTCCCGCCAGAAAGACCTCAGTGGATCTCTCTCCCACTACAAAGCTCTGGTGATCCCCTCTGAGGCTCTTCGACCACATGCTGAAACAAATCCATTACTACAGCCACAACTCCTTTCTCGGTGCCTGCCTATGCAGCTGGATCATCCCCATGGACTCCAAACAATGTTCAGGCCATCCCAAGCCCAGCTCTGATGAAGGATCCCAGCCTGAAACGTCAACTTTCCTGCCCCTCTGATGCTGCTTGACCTGCTGTGTTCCTCTAGCTTCACACAGTATTGACTCACCCTGGCTGGATCCAATGCACGTTGTTCTGGGAAACTGTCCCAAATACACTCTAAGAATTCTTCACCAATCTGACCATCCCAATTGACATGAAAATTAAAATCATCGATGATTAATGTAATGTCTTTGCCCCATGCCTTTATTATCTCCTGATTTATTCTTAGATCTGTAGTGTTATTTCTGAAAGGGATTTGTGGATGATTCAAATCAATGTCTTCTTACACTTTTCTTACTTCTGCCCATACGGATTCTATGTCTTATGATCCAAGATCATTTCTGTTGATTTACTTAACTCATCCCTTAACAACACTGTCCACCACCCTTTTCAACCTGCCTATCCTTACTTCCCCATCAGCAGTGTGATCCTCTGATTTATGCTGATAAATTCTGTGTCTGATACCACTTCACTAAGACCTGAAGAAGGAATACGACTCCAAAAGCTTGTGTTTTCAAATAAACCGCTTGGACTATAAGCTGGTGTTGTGTGATTTCTGACCTTGTCTTTGGAAAGTCACAAACTCCTGAATATTTAGCTCCCAGCTTTGACCTCCTTGTAACCATGTCTCCATAATAGCTATAAGATCATATCCATTAACCTGTAGCTGTATCACTAATTCATTTACTTCATTTTAATTGCTACATGCATTCAAAAAAAAATTATTAATTTTGCACTTATACCAATTTATTCCCCTTTAGACCTATTTGTTCCTATTTTCCATGCTTGTATACTCTGCCCCACTGGCTACAGTTATCCAAATAGCTGTCCTGTAATTCTGCCATATTCGCTTGCTTTGTAATCCTTTACTTCCCATCTCTCAAGGCCTCCCTCTCTCTAACTAGTTTGAAGCTGTCTCTACAGCCCTAGTTATTCCATTCACCAGGAGTTTGGCCTTAGCCTGATTCAAGTGAAGCCCCGCGTCACCAGAACAGCTCCTTTCTGCCCTTGTTTTGGTGCCAGTGCTCCGTGCGTTGAAACCCATTCCACCCACACTAGTCTTTGAGCCACTGCTTTATATCTTTGACTTTATTTATCCTGTGACATTTTGTCCGTGGCTCAGGTAATAGTCCAGCGACTATTGGACAATCCTTGGAGGTTCTGTGTTTTAATTTGGTTCCTAATTGTTCAAAGTCATTCAGCAAAACCAGTCCCACCAATGACTTTAGTATCAACACAACTTTGGGGATTGTACTGTCCTGCACCATGAACGTTACTTTTTCTTCTCCCAACTCGGATGGCTCTTGTACCAATGTACCATCATTCTCTCTTCAGTCCCTACTCTCATCCACATAGTTTGCAAGAACCTCATAGCTATTGGACAATTGCAGGAGCCAAGGCTTGAGTCCTTGTTCCCGGCTCTGCATGTAGCCACACCTACTGATTCCTGATCACAGACCAGCTTGGAATCACCTGGTCACCCTGAGGGGTGTATTCAAGCACAGGGCATGGGCATCACTGGTGGGCTAGCATTTATTGGCTGTCTCTAACTGACCCTGAACAAGGTGGTGGTGAGCTGCCTTCTTGAACTGCTGCATTCCATATGCTGTGGATTGACCCACATTAGGGAAGGAATTCCAGGATTTTGACCTAGCAACAGTGAGAGAACATATGTTTTTAAATCAGGATGCTGACGGGCTTGGTGGTTGGGGGTGGTAGAACTTGCAGGTGGCAGTGTTCCCATCTATGAGCTGACCTTGCCCTTCAGGATGGTCACAAGTTTGGAAGGTGTTGCCTGAAGAGCTTTGGTAAATTTCTACAGCAGATGGGACCATCTTGCTAGTACCATCTGCTGTAAGGGAGTGTAGGTGGTGGAGGGAGTGCATGTTTGTGGATGTGGTGCCAATCGTGTGGTGGTATACACACTGGGCCATGAGGTTACAGATTGTGCTGGAGTACAGTCCTGCTGCTGTTGATGGCCCACAGTGTCTCATGGATGCCCAGTCTTGAGTTGCTAGATCTGTGCAAAGTCTATCCCATTTAGTACGGTGATAGTGCCACACAACACAACGAAGGTTGTTCTCAATGTGAAGGCAGGACTTCATCTCCATAAGGACTGTGCGATGTTTTCTCTTACTAATACTGTCATGGCCAGATGCAACTGCAGCATGCAGATTAGTAAGGATGAGGTCATGTATGTTTTCCCTCTTGTTGGTTCCCTCACCACCTGCTGCAGACCCATTCTAGCAGCTATGTCCTGTAAGACCCGACCAGTTCAATCAGTAGCACTGCTGCCGAGCCAGTCTTGGTGGTGGACATTGAAATCCCCCACCAAGAGTACGTTTTGTGCCCTTGCCATCCTCAGTGTTTTCTCTAAGTATTGTTCAACATTGAGGAATACCAACTTATTAGCCGTAGGAGGATTGCATAGAACATAGAACATAGAACATTACAGCACAGTACAGGCCCTTTGGCCCTCGATGTTGTGCCGACCTGTCATACCGATCTCAAGCCCATCTAACCTACACTATTCCATGTACGTCCATATGCTTGTCCAATGACGACTTAAATGTACTTAAAGTTGGTGAATCTACTACCGACTTAACGTTGGCAAATCTACTACCGGCATGTGGTAATCAGCAGGAAGTTTCCTTACCCATGTTTAACCTGAATTCATGAGAAGTTATGGGTTCTGGAATCAATGTTGAGGACTCCCAGAGCAAATCCCTTCTGACTGTGTACCACTGTGCTGCTGGGTCTGAGCTGCCAGTGGGACAGGACATATCCAGTGATGGTGATGATAGTGTCTGGGGCATCGTCTGTAAGGTATGATTCTGCAAGTGTGACTCTGTCAGACTGTTGCTTGTCTTGTCTGTGAGACAGCTCTCCCAATTTTTGGCACTAGCCCACATTTGTTTGAAAGGAAAGTTGTTTCTGCCATTGTCTATTCCGCTGCCTAGATGGAATACTGTGTACAGTTCTGTTTGCCACGCTATTAGAGGGACATAAGTGCATCAGAGATGGTGCAGAAGAGATTCATCAGGATGTTGCCTGGGATGGAAAGTCTCAGTGATGAGGAGAGATTGGATGGGCTGGGCTTGTTTTTGCTAGAGCATAGGAGGCTGAGAGGGATCTGATTGAGGTGCACAGGATTATGGGAGACATAGACTGAGTAGATTGTGAGAATCTCTTCCCCCATTGCTGGCATGTCTATGATCAAAGAACATGAGTGGAGTAAGTGGTTCAGAGGGGACCTGAGGAAATATATTTTTCAACTGGGTGTGGCAGGAATGTGGAATGTGCTGCTTGAGATGGTGATGGTAGCAGGAATTGACTGAGTCTTTAAAATGTCAGAGCATAGTAGGCTATGGGGCAAGTACAGGTAAATGCGGCAAAGTGTAGTTTGGTGTTTAGGGTAATAAAATGTGAGGCTGGATGAACACAGCGGGCCAAGCAGCATCTCAGGAGCACAAAAGCTGACGTTTCGGGCCTAGACCCTTCATCAGAGAGGGGGATGGGGAGAGGGAACTGGAAAAAATAGGGAGAGAGGGGGAGGCGGACCGAAGATGGAGAGTAAAGAAGATAGGTGGAGAGAGTGTAGGTGGGGAGGTAGGGAGGGGATAGGTCAGTCCAGGGAAGACGGACAGGTCAAGGAGGTGGGATGAGGTTAGTAGGTAGCTGGGGGTGCGGCTTGGGGTGGGAGGAAGGGATGGGTGAGAGGAAGAACCGGTTAGGGAGGCAGAGACAGGTTGGACTGGTTTTGGGATGCAGTGGGTTGGGGGGAAGAGCTGGGCTGGTTGTGTGGTGCATTGGGGGGACGGGACGAACTGGGCTGGTTTAGGGATGCAGTTGGGGAAGGGGAGATTTTGAAACTGGTGAAGTCCACATTGATACCATATGGCTGCAGGGTTCCCAGGCGGAATATGAGTTGCTGTTCCTGCAACCTTCGGGTGGCATCATTGTGGCACTGCAGGAGGCCCATGATGGACATGTCATCAAGAGAATGGGAGGGGGAGTGGAAATGGTTTGCGACTGGGAGGTGCAGTTGTTTGTTGCGAACTGAGCGGAGGTGTTCTGCAAAGCGGTCCCCAAGCCTCCGCTTGGTTTCCCCAATGTAGAGGAAGCCGCACCGGGTACAGTGGATGCAGTATACCACATTGGCAGATGTGCAGGTGAACCTCTGCTTAATGTGGAATGTCATCTTGGGGCCTGGGATGGGGGTGAGGGAGGAGGTGTGGGGACAGGTATAGCATTTCCTGCGGTTGCAGGGGAAGGTGCCGGGTGTGGTGGGGTTGGAGGGCAGTGTGGAGCGAACAAGGGAGTCACGGAGAGAGTGGTTTTTGGTGTTTGTTGATCAGCATAGACATGGCTGTCTGAAGAGCCTGTGTCAATGATGTGTGACTCTATGATATTTCAGTTTCTTTAGATAAAAAGAAGAATCCCCAGGAACAATCTAATAATGAAGCAGTTATATTTTCAGAAAAGTGAGTAGAGAAACAATAGAAACTGCAATACAAATGGAATGCTTTAATTTTACTTTAAAGCCAAGATAGTTCAGTCCTGCACACCAATCAGCTTCTTTCCCTGGACGCATGCTTTATAGTAGTTTCTGCCACAACTTCTGGAACTAGGCCTTTTGTCCTTTTGCACTCATCTCTCTCACTGTGGAAAGTTAACTTCTTGCACTAAATCTTAGTTAAAACAAATTTGATGCAAAACTATCTCAGTAACTGAAAAATCTGACTCAAATGGCAGCCATGAGACAGTCAAAAATTATTAAATTATATTGAGTGATACTGTTTTTAAGAAGTTTCTAACCACAGCTATTTTAAACATCCTGTAGTCAGTTTGGAAAAAAAAATCTTCATTTATCTTTCTGAACACATCACATCAGGAAAGGAAAACCAAACTTTACATTGAAAACAATGTATGGAACAACTGAAACTTTAGCAGATTCCAGTTTTGGTTCTACAACAACAAAGGTTCAAAAACTATAATCTCCTAAACAAGACATCAAAATGTTTGATATGAGGTGATCCAAATCCTGACAAAAATAAAATCAATAATTTCAAGTGCCAATTGACAATCAGCCAATGTAACACATGGTCCAAAGGTTGGTTGGAGCACTTGTGGATTAGAAGGCAAGACATTATAATTTGGTGTTTGTAAACTGTCAGGTCTAAAATGCCACAGGGAAAGCAATGCATGGTCCCTTTAAAACTGATATGCTTTTTCTATGCTTAGAGATTCAAAAAAGGATATCTATGGGTTTGTGGGTGCACAGAGCATCTGATTGAAACATTTGTATAAAAAGGCTATCCAGTTAGCAGGCAAAGCAGTATTTTATCAGGACAACAGGTTTTCAAATTTAGCCAATTAATTTAAACCAAGCCCTTGGATACCAAAAAAACTATTAAATTAAAATCTGATGCTTTTGACAACACAGAACCAATCTTATTATAAGAAATTAATGTCATCAAGGGTATAAAAGATGAGGCTATTTGGAAAATCAGGGGAGAGCCAACTGCCACCTGCCAAGAGAACAGCTCTCAGCTCTAAAAGAAAGAACCACTGGCTCTCACAGAATTCTCTAAGCCTCAGAGTAAGCTCCATCTAATTTAAAGGTACCTACAGCACAACTATTTAATGTTCCTGACAAAAGAATTCAACAGAGAAGGTGTTGCTGACAGAAGGATTCACTGAGAAGGTGTTACTGATGGAAGAATTCATCAGAAAAGGCTTAAAACATTCTGGAAGACGTAACTTGGCTAGAATTTCAAGAGACTGAATTTTATTTTTTTCATTTTGGTTTATGTAAGTGGGATTTGTACTTATTGGAACAGTCTACCATTAGATTCATGTTACATTCATGAATAGTTCGTAGTTAGAAGGGATTTATTTAGGTAGGGTCTTGATTATCAAGGGTTATGGGGAAAAAGGAGGAGAATGGGGTTTAGGAAATTATCAGCCACGAATGAATGGAGGAGCAGATTTGATGGGCCAAATGGCCAAATTTCTGCCCCAACGTCTTATGGTCTTATGGTCTTATTTGCTTTGGAAATAATTTAGTTAATTTGTTCATGGTCATAGTTAGATAAATAAATTGTTACTTGTTGATTATAAAGTGAGTGTCAGGGGTTTATTTTATTTAATCACTCCTTTATAACAGATTGGGGGCTCTTTTAACAGATTATAGGACAAGGCACACCTCTCTGGGTGACATAATTTTAGTCACCAGAGGGGGTGTGTCAACCTCCGCTTAATCAGACAAAATATCCTGGTACCATTCCTGCTCTCAGAAAAATTCACGCTGTCAGATTGATTCAGTTGATTAGCAAATTGATGAGTGCAGTAAGCTTAATTCCTAGGATTTCAAACAGCTTCAGGATTGGATACCAAATCAAATGGAGACCACAAATCCGCTGTCGATTTTTGGAAAAATCTCATCTGCTTAACTGCCATCCTCACCTGGTCTGGCCTACATGTGACTCCAGACCCACAGCAATCAGGTTTATTCTTACCTGGGCAATTAATGATGGGCATTAAATGCTGCCTATCCAGTGACACCCTCATCCCAAGAATCTAAAGACCAACTCCCAGCAGTGTCTGCAGACAACCTCTGTACACTATCCGAACTGTGCAACAATAAAACTTGCTGTAAAAGCTGATTTGTGAGAAAATCATTGCTGGTGCTTCAGAATGATCAGTCTCGGAACTATTTTAATCAAAACAGGAATCAAACTCTAAAATGAGCAATTCAAATAGTAAAGGATGGAACGTAGAACATTGTTCCAGAAGCATTTTACAGCAAAAATTCCATTTGTGCAAGATGTTCTGAAGAGAGTGTGTTGGCTACTCCAAGCACAATGAAGCATCAGACTCAGAACTTTCATCTGAAAAAGGTACTGCATATGACAAATTTCACATAAATATCTAAACTAGCTAATGCTGCAGCACTACAAATTGTCACAAAATTCCACATCAAGAGGACAAAAACTGTCCTGTATGACACCAACAAGCGCTTCATTGAGGTCTCTTCTTGAGGAAATGCTACAGCCTAAAGAACACTCCAAGTATCACGCCAAATCATTTCCAGACTGACCTGTATTATCATATGTTGAAACAGGACATTGACAAACAGATAAAAAAAATTTCTTTATATGGGAACGACTACCTGTGGAGAATTGATATTGTCCTTACCTAAGAGACTTGAAACAGACAGCTAGAGTAGATTGCATCCACCCGAATTTATACTAAATACCAGTGCTGGTGTGAGATAACAAGGTGTGGAGCTGGATGAACACAGCAGGCCAAGCAGCATCTTGGGAGCAGGAAGGTTGATGTTTCGGGCCTAGACCCTTCTTCAGAAATGGAGGAGGGGAAGGGCGTTCTGAAATAAATAGGGAGAGAGGGGGTGGCGGATAGTGGAGAAGACAAGTGGAGAGTAGACAGACAGGTCAAAGAGGGGGCTAGGCCTGAAATGTCAGCTTTTCTGCTCCTAAGATGCAGCTTGGTCTGCTGTGTTCACCCAGCTCGATACTTTGTTATCTCAAAGAGGCTTCGTTGGAGCCAGTAAAGGTGAGGGTAAGTGGGGAGTTAGGGAGGAGATATGTCAGTCCAGGGAGGACGGACAGGTCAAGGGGGCGGGAGGAGGTTAGTAAGTAGGCGATGGGGCCGGGGCTTGAGGTGGGAGGAGGGATAAGTGGGAGGAAGGACAGGTTAGGGAGGCAGGGACGAGCTGGGCTGGTTTTGGGTTGCGGTAGGGGGAGAGATTTTGAAGTTTGTGAAGTCCACAGTGCTAGTGTCATGGCTAGCTTGGATGATAGTATAAGTTATTAAAAGGTAATTTGTTGAAAGTGTGTCCAAATGCTAATCAATATTTTTATTTTGGGGAAAACGCTTCAGGAAGGATATTGTGTCAGGAACGTCAGTGAATGGACTGAAATGAATGTTAAAAACATGTGCAGAGAAGCTTATGGAGTAGACTGACTAGAATTAGGCAGCAAAGTTTATGTTTCATTAATGTAACAGTAAAATTGAAGCCTGGTATATCTCTGATTGCCAAGTGTGATAGAATTTAATGTGAACCTGTAAATAATAGAGCGGTAGAGAAGCCCCAGACAGTTTGTACCTTTGCCTTCTCCTTGATGAGGCTTTCTTGGGCCCAAACCCATGGCTTTTGGGGTAAAAACACATGACAAAGTAACTATCACTGCTGACTTAGGTATTGCTGAGCATGAGGTACAGCAGGCTGAACAGACACTGGGCAGATCACTCACTGCAATGAAAGAGCTTCTCATTTTCAAACCCATCAACAGGAGGGTGAAAAATCAGGCTGAATATCTTTCTTGATTTTTTACAGGCTAAACAAAACAGTTTTATTTTCAATCCATTCCCTCCAGAGTGAAATGATTAATGTTCAAGGCAAATTTCGACTGTTTAACTCATCTGCCCCAGGCTTCTGTGCAGCATCACACATCAAATCTCACCAAACATCATATATTGAAATAATTCAATGAGCAAGTCTGATTTTAAGACAGTTAGGGCAGTGAACAGGGAGCTTTCCTCTGGATCTAATCCTGTACTGTCCATGATTGGCCAGTGTTTGATGGGAGCAGTGTAGGAGGAGCTTTACTCTGTGCTTAACCCCATGCTGACCCCGTCCTGGGAGAGTTTGATGGGGGACAGTGTAGAGGAGGTTTTACTTTCAGTTTAGAAGAGACAAGAGAACTTCAGTCTGTATCTAACCCTATGTTGTCAAAAGTAAAATTAAACAGCTGCAATGTTGGAAATCTGAAGTAAAACAAAAAGATGTTGGAGAAACTTGGAGGCCCAAACTGAGTGAATGGGCTGAATTGGCTGAGTGTTCTTTCTGTTGAGTTTCATGGAGGGTTTCTGCCCACAAGGACCTCATGAGCTTGTCCCAAACCTGCCTCATTCCCATGCACCGTGCCTCCGTGGATATTTGTGAGTCATTGTCATCCATTGCCCATCGGTGACAGTACTCACACTGCTGGGAAACTTGCCTCTAGTACCATCTTTAAAAGGGTATGGGCACCTGGTCAAGTGCAGATGGCCTCGGGCTGTCCTGCATTGTAGGATTTATTTTCCCAAATATGGCAGATCAGAGGTAATTCGTGTCCGACTTTACAGCATGGCATCTGCTGGGCAAGGTGGTGCTGAGACAGGACATCCTCTTCGTTCAGGATTAACAGGACCATAATTCTTGATCATAACTGCCGGGTCTGGGATTGACACCCAGGTCAGTGTGATTTCCATTGTCGAGTGAAACCCCAGGTCAATGACATTCTCCTCTCTGCCGGAATCTGTGCCAACATCTACTCTCTGACACCTAGCACAGACTCTATCTGCTACTGCACCCACCTGCTTTTGGCATGTCTTCAGGGGCACAAGGGACCTGTGTAAGAAGGAAGGGGTGCATCTAAACTAGAGCGGCACCTCAATCCTAGCAGGAAGGTTTGATAGCGCCACTCAGGAGGATTTAAATTAATGTAGGAGGAGTGGGAGAAACCAGAGCAATAGGGCAACATGAAAAATGACCAAGGAGGAGTCAGGGACTAAGGTGAGTGAAGCTAAGAGGGAGAACAGATAGTGAGATGTTATTGAACAAGACAGGACTGGTGGTCTAAGGTGTATTTGCTTCAATGTGAGGAGTATTACAGATGAGGTGGATGAACTTAGAGCTTGGAATGATACATATAGCTATGATGCTGTAGCTATTACAGAGACATGGTTGAGAGAGGGATAAGAGTGGCAGCTTAATGTTCCAGGATGGTGAGATTTCGGGTGCGTATATAGCTATTCTTGCGCATGTCAATATAAAAAAGGAGAAGCTGTTATGTATTTTGAAAAGCACTAAGGTAGGCAAGTCCCCAGATCCCGATGTGATCTAACCCAGAGTGCAGGTGAGGAAATTGATGTAGACTTATTAGCTCCAGGCAGCATGGCTTTGGGCAGGGAAGATCATGTCTCAAAACTTGATTGAGTTTCTTGAGGAAGTAGCAAAACTGATAAATGAGAACAATGTGACTGATAACAAAGTGTGAAGCTGGATGAACACAGCAGGCCAAGCAGCATCTCAGGAGCACAAAAGCTGACGTTTCGGACCTAGACCCGGGTCTAGGCCCGAAACGTCAGCTTTTGTGGTCCTGAGATGCTGCTTGGCCTGCTGTGTTAATCCAGCTTCACACTTTGTTATCTTGGATTCTCCAGCATCCACAGTTCCCATTATCTCTGACACAATGTGACTGATGTTGTCTACATGGATCTTAGCAAGGCCTTTGCCAACGTCTCTCATATCAGGCTGTTACAGAATGTAAAGTTACATGGGATCCATGGTGAGATGATAAAATAGATGCAGATTTGGCTTGGTCATGGAAGACAGAGACTAACGGTGGGAGGGTGTTTTTCTGACTAGAAATCTGTAACCAGTGATGTTCCGCCGGGATCAGTGTTGGGATCCCTGTTGTTTGTAAGATAAATAAATGATTCAGAGGAGAATATAGGTGGCCTGATCAGTAAATTTGCTGGTGACACAAAGACTGAGGGAGCAGTGGATAGTGAGGTGGATTATTAAAGGACACAGGAGGATATCAATAGGTTGGGGATTTCTGGGAAGAAAAATGTAAATGGTGTTTAATCCAGGCAAGTGCAAAGTGATGCATTTTGGAAGGTCTAATGAGGGAAGGAAGTATACAGTAAATGACAGAGTCCTTGATAGCATCAAATTACAGAGTGATCAAGGTGTATACAGTCCACAGAATATGGATAACATTGCCAAAAAGGCATACAGCATAGGAATCAAAAAGAATGCAGATGATGGAAATCGGAAACAAAAACAAAAATTGCTGTAAAATCTCAGCAGGTCTGGCAGCCTCTGAGGAGAGAAATCAGAGTTAATGTTTCAGGTCTGGTGACCCTTCCTCGGAATTACAGCATCCGCAGGTCTTTCAGTAAGAACAGAGAAGATGGTAAAAGGGGCGGAGGTGTGGCATTGTTGGTCAAGGACAGTATTACAGTTGCAGAAAGGATGTTTAGGGACTCGTCAACTGAGGTAGTATGGGCTGAGGTTAGAAACAGGAAAGGAGAGGTCACCCTGTTGGGAGTTTTCTATAGGCCTCTAAATAGTTCCAGAGATGTAGAGGAAAGGATAGCAAAGATGATTCTCGATAGGAGTGAGAGAGACAGGGTAGTTGTCATGGGGGACTTCAACTTTTCAAATATTGACTGGGAACACTATAGTTCAAGTACTATAGATGGGTCAGTTTTTGTCCAGTGTGTGCAGGAGGGCTTCCTGACACAGTATGTAGATAGGTCAACAACTGGCGAAGCCACATTAGATTTGGTACTGGGTAATGAGCCTGGCCAGGTGTTAGATTTGGAAGTAGGTGAGCACTTTGGTGATAGCAATCACAATTCTGTTATGTTTACTTTAGTGATGGTAAGGGATAGGTGTATACCACTGGGCAAGAGTTATAGCTGGGGAAAAGTCAATAACGATGAGATTAGGCAAGATTTAGGGAGCATAGGATGGGGAAGGAAACTGCAGGGGATGGTCACATTAGAAATGTGGAGCTTATTCAAGGAAAAGCTCCTGTGTGTCCGAGATAAGTATGTGCCTGTCAGGCAGGGAGGAAGCTGTAGAGCACGGGAGCCGTGGTTTACGAAGGAGGTGGAATCTCTGGTCAAGAGGAAGAAGAAGGCTTATGTTAGGATGAGATGTGAAGGCTCAGTTAGGGCACTTGAGGGCTACGGGGTAGCCAGGAAAGACCTAAAGTGAGAGCTCAGAAGAGCCAGGAGGAGACATGAGAAGTTGTTGGTAGATAGGATCATGGTAAACCCTACGGCTTTCTATCGGTATTTAAGGAATAAAAGAATGACGAAAGTAAGATAAGGGCCAATCAGGATAGTAGTGGTAAGTTGTGTGTGGAGTCAGAGGAGATAGGGGAAGCACTAAATGAATATTTTTCAACAGTATTCACTCTAGAAAACGACAATGTTGTTGAGGAGAATACTGAGATACAGCCTACTAGACTAGGTGGGGTTGAGGTTCACAAGGAAGAGGTATTAGAAATCCTTCGGAGGGTGAAGGTAGATAAGTTCCCTGGGCCAGATGGGATTTATCCTAGGATCCTCTGCGAAGCCAGGGAGGAGATTACCGAGCCTTTGGCATTGATCTTTAACTCATCATTGTCAACAGGATTAGTGCCAGATGACTGGAGGATAGCAAATGTGGTTCCCCTGTTCAAGAAGGGGAGTAGAGACAACCCTGGTAATTATAGACCAGTGAGCCTTACCTCAGTTGTTGGTAAAGTGTTGGAAAAGGTTATAAGAGATAGGATTTATAATCATCTAGAAAAGAATAAATTGATTAGGGATAGTCAGCACCGTTTTGTGAAGGGTAGGTCGTTTCTCACAAACCTTATTGAGTTCTTTGACAAGGTGACCAAACAGGTAGATGAGAGTAAACCAGTTGATGTGGTGTATATGGATTTCAGCAAGGTGTTCGATAAGGTTCCCCACAATAGGCTATTGTACAAAATGCGGAGGAATGGAATTGTGGGAGATATAGCACTTTGGATGGGAAATTGGCTTGCTGAAAGAAGACAGAGGGTGGTAGTTGATGGGAATGTTCATCCTGGAGACCAGTTACTAGTGGTGTACCGCAAAGGTCGGTGTTGGGTCCACTGCTGTTTGTCATTTTTATAAATGACCTGGATGAGGGCGTAGAAGGAGGGGTTAGTAAATTTGCAGACGACACTGAGGTCGGTGGAGTTGTAGATAGTGACGAAGGATGCTGTAGGTTGCAGAGACACATAGATAAGCTGCAGAGCTGGGCTGAGAGGTGGCAATTTTGTTTGGGATCCTTGATGCTACACTCAATCAAATGTGACCTTTATGTCAAGGGCTGTCACTAATCCAGAGTCTTATATGCCTTGTCATCATACGTTCACATCTAAATACTTCTTAAATGTGAAGGACTGTGGTCTCTCCCACCCTTACAGTCAGTGAGATCCATTCCTAACATCCTAACATGGACAAGCATATGGACGTACATGGAATAGTGTAGGTTAGACGGGCTTGAGATCGGTATGACAGGTTGGCACAACATCGAGGGCCGAAGGGCCTGTACTGTGCTGTAATGTTCTATGTTCTATGTTCTTTTGGTTTTTATTAAGTCATGTTGCTGCTGTATAGAACTTTAGTTAGGCCACATTTGGAGTATTGTGTGCAGTTCTAGCCATCACACTGCCAAAAGAATGTGGAGGCTTTGGCGAGGGTACTGAATTCATTAACTGGGATATTGCCTGGATTGGAGGGTATTAGCTATGGTAGAGACTGGGCAGGCTTGAATGACAAAGGATGAGGAACGACCTGATTGAAGTTTACAAGATTATTAACGGCATGGGTAGAATGGATAGTCAGAGTCTTTTTCCCAGGTTAGAAATGTCATTTATGAAGGACATGGGTTGAAGGTAAAATGGGTTAGCTTAAAGCAGATGTGAGAGGCAAGCTTTTTTAAATGGAGGGTGGCAAGTGCCTGGAACATGCCGCCAGGGGAGGTGGAAGAGACAGATACAGTAGCAATGTTTAAGTGGCATCTTGACTGATACGTGAAAAGAAGATAATAGGACCTGCAGATACTTGAATAGGCAGGGAATAGAGCAATAAGGGCGTACAGAGATGGTTTTTTAGTTTGGAAAGGCATCATATGTCAGTGTAGGCTTGGTGGGCTGAAGGGCCTGTTCCTATGCTGTACTGTTTTTTTGTTCTCAAACACTCTGATAATCACCCACGTTACCGTCCCCACCCCACTTCAAAATCCCTCACATCACTCGCTCTGCAGGCCGTCTGCGCTGCCTGCTCACTCACTGGGTACTCCTCATCACTTTTCTAGGCACCAGCACGCACAGCTGTGCGGAGATAATGGGAACTGCAGATGCTGGAGAATTCCAAGATAATAAAATGTGAGGCTGGATGAACACAGCAGGCCAAGCAGCATCTCAGGAGCACAAAAGCTGACGTTTCGGGCCGAGACCCTTCATCAGAGAGGGGGATGGGGAGAGGGAACTGGAATAAATAGGGAGAGAGGGGGAGGCGGACCGAAGATGGAGAGTAAAGAAGATAGGTGGAGAGAGTGTAGGTGGGGAGGTAGGGAGGGGATAGGTCAGTCCAGGGAAGACGGACAGGTCAAGGAGGTGGGATGAGGTTAGTAGGTAGCTGGGGGTGCGGCTTGGGGTGGGAGGAAGGGATGGGTGAGAGGAAGAACCGGTTAGGGAGGCAGAGACAGGTTGGGCTGGTTTTGGGATGCAGTGGGTGGGGGGGAAGAGCTGGGCTGGTTGTGTGGTGCAGTTGGGGGAGGGGACGAACTGGGCTGGTTTAGGGATGCAGTAGGGGAAGGGGAGATTTTGAAACTGGTGAAGTCCACATTGATACCATATGGCTGCAGGGTTCCCAGGCGGAATATGAGTTGCTGTTCCTGCAACCTTCGGGTGGAATCATTGTGGCAGTGCAGGAGGCCCATGATGGACATGTCATCTAGAGAATGGGAGGGGGAGTGGAAATGGTTTGCGACTGGGAGGTGCAGTTGTTTGTTGCGAACTGAGCGGAGGTATTCTGCAAAGCGGTCCCCAAGCCTCCGCTTGGTTTCCCCAATGTAGAGGAAGCCGCACCGGGTACAGTGGATGCAGTATACCACATTGGCAGATGTGCAGGTGAACCTCTGCTTAATGTGGAATGTCATCTTGGGGCCTGGGATGGGGGTGAGGGAGGAGGTGTGGGGACAGGTGTAGCATTTCCTGCGGTTGCAGGGGAAGGTGCCGGGTGTGGTGGGGTTGGAGGGCAGTGTGGAGCGAACAAGGGAGTCACGGAGAGAGTGGTCTCTCTGGAAAGCTGACAGGGGAGGGGATGGAAAAATGTCTGGGGTGGTGGGGTCGGATTCCACTCCTTTTCATCTCACTCAATCCCTACCTTTGCCTCATTCCAGGGAAAATGCCTATAGTAAGGCAGAGGGACAGGAAGGCAGGTGGAATGCCTGACATTCGGTTAATCATCCCGACAAAGTGAGGAACTCAGCCCTCACTGTAAGCCGTCCTGTGACGCTGAAATTTCACATCCCAGCCATAAGTGAGAAGCATTGTGGAACTCCTCTCCTGTAGCCACCATTACAATTTTATTGTTAACATCCCAGAACCTCTTTCCGTTGTTCACGGCATCCTCTCTTGTGTCTCCTGCAGGCACTCAGTATCAATGACCAAGAAGTTGGCACCGCAGCATCCTCCCTGCCTCTGCGAAAGAGAGTACGGACCCAACCCTAACGGTAAAGCTGCCTCCTGACACCCCTCCTACCAGCTCAGCTCCATCGGGCAAAGTGCCAAAATGCCAGGACAAGGCTCAGATGTTGTGATGAATGAAGTAGGTGTAGAGTGAGTGAGTTTTAACAGAACAAGCGACTATCCCGGCGATACAGCCTGCTCCAATCCGAGAGCTTCCCTGCACGCAAACTGTCCTTGTTGGAGTGTTGTAGTCGGAGGGGTCAGGATGCTCCAAAGTGCAGCATAATGGCGCAGAACCACACGGTCAGTGGAACAGAGACATGCCATGATATTGTAGAGAGGCTGGTATGTGTCAGATGTCAAGGTTTGTGGATGTGGGGTGTGCCGTCTCACTGGTCATGAATTGTGTCCTGAGATGTTGGTTCTGACTTCTATGTCAGGAATTCTCGCTGTCTCTTTTGTATCCAAAGGGTGGAAGGCTGGGAAACTGCATATTAATGAAGCTGGGATTAGTCAATACTGAGATGCTAATACCTGTTAATCAGCTATAAGAGATAATGGGAACTGCAGATGCTGGAGAATCCAAGATAATAAAATGTGAGGCTGGATGAACACAGCAGGCCAAGCAGCATCTCAGGAGCACAAAAGCTGACATTTCGGGCCTAGACCCTTCATCAGAGAGGGGGATGGGGTGAGGGATCTGGAATAAATAGGGAGAGAGGGAGAGGCGGACCGAAGATGGAGAGAAAAGAAGATAGGTGGAGAGAGTATAGGTGGGGAAGTAGGGAGGGGATAGGTCAGTCCAGGGAAGACGGACAGGTCAAGGAGGTGGGATGAGGTTAGTAGGTAGATGGGGGTGCGGCTTGGGGTGGGAGGAAGGGATGGGTGAGAGGAAGAACAGGTTAGGGAGGCGGAGACAGGTTGGACTGGTTTTGGGATGCAGTGGGTGGAGGGGAAGAGCTGGGCTGGTTGTGTGGTGCAGTGGGGGGAGGGGACGAACTGGGCTGGTTTAGGGATGCGGTGGGGGAAGGGGAGATTTTGAAACTGGTGAAGTCAACATTGATACCATTAGGCTGCAGGGTTCCCAGGCAGAATATGAGTTGCTGTTCCTGCAACCTTTGGGTGGCATCATTGTGGCACTGCAGGAGGCCCATGATGGACATGTCATCTAAAGAATGGGAGGGGGAGTGGAAATGGTTTGCGACTGGGAGGTGCAGTAGTTTGTTGCGAACTGAGCGGAGGTGTTCTGCAAAGCGGTCTCCAAGGCTCCGCTTGGTTTCCCCAATGTAGAGGAAGCCACACCGGGTACAGTGGATGCAGTATACCACAATAGCAGATGTGCAGGTGAACCTCTGCTTAATGTGGAATGTCATCTTGGGGCCTGGGATAGGGGTGAGGGGGGAGGTGTGGGGGCAAGTGTAGCATATCCTGCGGTTGAAGGGGAAGGTGCCGGGTGTGGTGGGGTTGGAGGGCAGTGTGGAGCGGACAAGGGAGTCACGGAGAGAGTGGTCTCTCCGGAAAGCAGACAGGGGTAAGGATGGAAAAATGTCTTGGGTGGTGGGGTCGGATTATAGATGGCGGAAGCGTCGGAGGATGATGCGTTGTATCCGGAGGTTGATGGGGTGGTGTGTGAGAACGAGGGGGATCCTCTTAGGGCGGTTGTGGCGGGGGCGGGGTGTGAGAGACGTGTTGCGGGAAATGCGGGAGACGCGGTCAAGGGCGTTCTTGATCACTGTGGGGGGAAAGTTGCGGTCCTTGAAGAACTTGGACATCTGGGATGTGCGGGAGTGGAATGTCTTGTCGTGAGAGCAGATGCAGCGGAGGCGGAGGAATTGGGAATAGGGGATGGAATTTTTGCAGGAGGGTGGGTGGGCGGAGGTGTATTCTAGGTAGCTGTGGGAGTTGTTGGGCTTGAAATGGACATCGATTACAAGCTGGTTGCCTGAGATGGAGACTGAGAGGTCCAGGAAGGTGAGGGATGTGCTGGAGATGGCCCAGGTGAACTGAAGGTTGGGGTGGAAGGTGTTAGTGAAGTGGATGAACTGTTCGAGCTCCTCTGGGGAGCAAGAGGCGGCGCCGATACAGTCATCAATGTACCGGAGGAAGAGGTGGGGTTTGGGGCCTGTGTCGGTGCGGAAGAGGGACTGTTCCACGTAACCTACAAAGAGGCAGGCATAGCTGGGGCCCATGCGGGTGCCCATGGCCACCCCCTTCGTCTGTAGGAAGTGGGAGGAGTCAAAAGAGAACTTGTTGAGGGTGAGGATGAGTTTGGCTAGGCGGATGAGGGTGTCGGTGGAGGGGGACTGGTCGGGCCTGCGGGACAGGAAGCAGCGGAGGGCCTTGAGGCCATCTGCATGCGGAATGCAGGTGTATAGGGACTGGACGTCCATGGTGAAGATGAGGTGTTGGGGGCCAGGGTATTGGAAGCCCTGGAGGAGATGGAGGGCGTGGGTGGTGTCACGGACGTAGGTAGGGAGTTCCTGGACCAAAGGGGAGAAAATGGAGCCCAGATAGGTGGAGGTGAGTTCGGTGGGACAGGAGCAGGCTGAGACGATGGGTCGACCAGGGCAGGCAGGTTTGTGGATTTTGGGAAGGAGATAGAAATGGGCCGTGCGGGGTTGGGGAACAATGAGGTTGGAGGCTGTGGGTGGGAGGTCCCCTGAGGTGATGAGGTCATGAATGGTTGTGGAGATGATGGTTTGGTGCTCGGGTGTGGGGTCATGATCGAGGGGGCGGTAGGAGGTGGTGTCGGAGAGTTGGCGTCTGGCCTCGGCGATGTAGAGGTCATTGCGCCATACTACCACTGCGCCACCCTTGTCTGCGGGTTTGATGGTGAGGTTGGGGTTGGAGCGGAGGGAGTGGAGGGCTGCCCGTTCTGCAGGGGAGAGGTTGGAGTGGGTGAGAGGGGTGGAGAGGTTGAGGCGGTTAATGTCTCAATGGCAGTTGGAGATGAGGAGGTTGAGGGAGGGTAGGAGGCCTGGGGGTGGTGTCCAGGAGGAGGACTTGTGTTGGAAGCAGGTGAAGGGGTCAGTGGAGGGAGGGTTAGGCTCCCGGTTGAAGAAGTAGGCATGGAGGCGAAGACGGCGGAAAAACTGCTCTATGTACAACCGTGACTGGTATTCGTTGATGTGTGGTTGTAGGGGGACAAAGGTGAGCCCCTTGCTCAGGACTGACCGTTCGTCCTCAGTCAGTGGGAGGTCTGGGGGGATGGTGAAGATTCGGCAGGGCTCAGAGTGGCTGTCTCCTCTGGGGTTCCTGGCTGTGGAGGTTGTGGGCGGAGCGATGAGGTCGTCGGCCGTGGGTGGGGTTTCGCCGCCGTCGGCTGTGGATGGGGTTCCGTCGGCGTCGGCCGTGGGCGGGGTTCCGTCGGCGTCGGCCGTGGGCGGGGTTCCGTCGGTGGTTGGAGGATCGGGGTGGGCGGCAGCAGCTGCGGGGAGGGTGGTGTGTGGGGTGTTGTACCTGGACGTGGAGGTGGTGACTGCAGCAGCGGTTCCGGAAGTTCTGTGGCCGGCGGAGGCGGATGTGACGTCATAGGTGGGGTCTCCGGCCGTGTCCTCATGGTGAATGGCGGCGGGTGCATGGTGGGGGAGGGGCAGGGACCGAGTCGGGATTTGGGAGGCGCAGGAATCCTCTTGTGGGTGGCAGGGGCCAGTGAGTTGGTGGTACTTACGATTTTTGGTGTCCAGTAAAGCTGAGTGAAACTGGGTGTTCAGTCTGTGGATCCTGCGGAGGATGAAAAACAGCAGAGGTCCTTTGTAGGTCTGGGAGAGGGAGGCTCTGAGCTGGGGCAGGCTGGATTGCAGTGTCTGGAGGTGCCGGCGCATGGCTGCGAGTGTCTGTTTCAGGACTCGCAGGGAGAAACGCTTCTGAAGGGTCTGAATGTTCTGGGTGTAGAGGTGGTCACGGTTGGGGCCAAATTGGGAAGGCTGAAATGTGGACTGTAGTCCCTTGGGGATGATCTGGTTCCGTAGGCAGGTGCTGAGGAAGGTGATGTGGCTGTGGTACCTGGTTTGCTTCAGGACATGGTCAAGCAGTTTCAAGGCCGAAGAGATTACAAGAGAGTTGCAATGGGAGAGAGATTCCCTGAGATTGGTCCGGACGGAGGAGGGTAACTTCTTCAGGTTAGGCATCCCTGGAAGAGGCTTCGCAGTGTTAATCAGCTGTTTATTGTTTACTGGTGGTAATTACCTCTCACCATTCAACACTTAGTTGGGAAATGGAACACCTTCCCTCAAAGCCAATGAGCTCCCCGCTCACTGTCTTCACTGGGAATTCACCCACCATTTCCACCCTGGATCCTGATGCCCAGGCCTGGGAATGTCCCACTCACCATTTTGAGTCCATCATTGACTCTTCTTTGGGATCTTCCATTGGAACTGTTCTGACGAAGGGTTATCAATCTGAATAGTTAACACTGTTCCCCTCTCTCCACATGCTGTTGAGCATTTCCTGTACGTTTTCTTCGAATTCCAAATGTCCAACCTCTGCAGTATTTTTTGCTTTCTTGTTTGCCTTTCGCAGATGCAGATGAGAATGACCACAGTTGACAAGAGCTTTCACAGCTAAATGTCAAAAACCACATGTTCCTCCCAAGCTACACTACACTCACCAGATGTTATGTCTTCAAATTATTCAATCACCTTATCCTGAGCTATTATTTTCTGAAAGAAATCTTTCCAGTTTGCATTTGAATGAATCCACATTATCTGCTTCCATCATTTCCCAAGGGAATCTGCCCTATAGCTGGACCACTGACTCACTGAAATAATTTCACCTTTTAGACAAGCACTTTAAGTAGCTCAGAGCTCTTTTCCACTGAGATTGATGTATTGAATTGAGTTTGTGAATGAAGAGCCTGACAATGTCCATTTTGTCCAAGTTAACTCCTGGTATTGCTGCCATTGATCAACTTTATGGGCTCTCACTTTGGAGGTCATGAGAACGATTAGAATCCTCCGGTTCTCCAGGACAAAATGATAAAATAAGGAAATAAAATCAGGAAAATGTCAGAAAGGATGCTGGCTCCAGTCTATCACTGTTATTGTCACTCTTATCACAAGATTTATGTCTGAAACCAGTTAACAATAGGATATCTTTGTAAACTTTGAACTGTTGAAATCCACTTCTCTTGAAATATCTGGAGTCATGATTTGAGCAATTTCAAGCCACTTGGTCACTCCAACATTGACCCTGCTAAATGCCCAGAGATCAGTGTCGGGGGGCACACGGACTGTGGGTGGTCTCAAGATGGATTTGTAACACACCCCCAACTAAAGGCAGTAGAAAGAGCAGCAGAGAGGGGGAGTGTGGGGCAAGGGGTTGGCTGGGTTAGGAGGTGAAGAGCAGGGCGCTGAGGATTAAAGAGGGTCGGGGAAGGGGACCTTACCTCAGAAAGTGGATAAGGAAGCTGCTCCTGATTGGGTTTACACATTTCTATTAAGTAAATGATGGCTGCGTGACAACAGCATGTAATGCTGCACAGTGTCAGACATCAAACTGTCATTCAATTTCCTGGGTCCTAGGGTGGCTGAGGAATCCAATGCACCAATTGTGACCTCTACCGTGTATGGGGCATGTGATGTTCAAACGGTTGGGATGGTAGTTTTTTTGTGATGCTCCCTCCTATACTCAGTTCCTCTGTCCGTATTCCTGGTGAATTCTCTCAAAATGTTCAGTGCGTTCTCAACGAACCTTCTCCTGTTTAGTTGGTCACAAGCCAAAGTCCCCTATGCGGCACATTTGACTTCTTCAGTGATGCTTTGAAAACAATTCTAAATGGATTGAACATGCCTCCTGCGCATCTTCTGCCACAAATGAGTTCATGAAAATGTACAAGCTAGAATTGGGAGTAGACCATTCGGCCCCTCAAGCCTGCTCTGCCATTTAATAAGATCATGGTTGATCTGATTTTAACATCAGCTCTACATTCCCATATTCCCCCAGTAACAGTTTACCCTTTGCTTACCAAGAATGTATCCACCTCTGCCTTAAAAATATGATCAGACTTATATGCGGGTTTCAAAGATAAAAGCTAATGTGTGAAAAAATTACATTCTCCTAGTCTTTATTTTAAGTGGGAATCACTTAATTTTAAATGGTGATGCCTAGTTCTGGATTCTCTCTCTGAAGGAATCATACTTTTCACATATACCTTCCTCAGGACCTTATATGTTGCAGTCGAGGGTTATGAGGAAAAGGCAGTGGAGTTGAGGATCGTGAGTGGTAACGTTCTCCAATGCTGGTGTATCACAGTGTCTGCAGCTTGTGTTCCAGCTTAGAAACTGTGAGCCAAAGCCCAGCTAGCTAACACCAGCAATGCACAATGTCAAAATAAGACAGATGCCGCTAACAACTGAGATGAGGACATTTTTTTTAACACAAAACATTGTGAATCTTTGACACTCCTATCACAGAGCACAGTGGAAGCTCAGAATTTGTGTGTGTTTAAGATTGATAGATTTCTGATTGACAGTGGGGTACAGAGCTATGAAGATGGGTGGGTGAAAGGCAATGAAGTGATTGATCAGAGATAATGGGAACTGCAGATGCTGGAGAATCCAAGACAACAAAATGTGAGGCTGGATGAACACAGCAGGCCAAGCAGCATCTCAGGAGCACAAAAGCTGACGTTTCAGGCCTAGACCCTTCATTAGAGAGGGGGATGGGGTGAGGGTTCTGGAATAAATAGGGAGAGAGGGGGAGGCGGACCGAAGATGGAGAGAAAAGAAGATAGGTGGAGAGAGTATAGGTGGGGAGGTAGGGAGGGGATAGGTCAGTCCAGGGAAGACGGACAGGTCAAGGAGGTGGGATGAGGTTAGTAGGTAGATGGGGGTGCGGCTTGGGGTGGGAGGAAGGGATGGGTGAGAGGAAGAACAGGTTAGGGAGGCGGAGACAGGTTGGACTGGTTTTGGGATGCAGTGGGTGGAGTGGAGGAGCTTGGCTGGTTGTGTGGTGCAGTGGGGGGAGGGGACGAACTGGGCTGGTTTTGGGGTGTGGTGGGGGAAGGGGAGATTTTGAAGCTGGTGAAGTCCACATTGATACCATTAGGCTGCAGGGTTCCCAGGCGGAATATGAGTTGCTGTTCCTGCAACCTTCGGGTGGCATCATTGTGGCACTGCAGGAGGCCCATGATGGACATGTCATCTAAAGAATGGGAGGGGGAGTGGAAATGGTTTGCGACTGGGAGGTGCAATAGTTGATTGATCAGCCATGATTGCAGGGAGTTCAGGACTGGCAGTTAAACATCCAAGGATTCACAACATATCGAAAAGAGAGGGAGGTGGGCAGAGGGGGTGGGGTTGCCTTGTTAGTTAAGAATGGAATTAAATCTACGGCACTGAATGACATAGGGTCAGAAGATGTGGAGTCTGTGTGGGTGGAATTGAGGAACCACAAAGGCAAAAAAACTATAATGGGAGTTATGTACAGACCTCCTAACAGTGATCAGGACAAGGGGCACAAGATGCACCGAGAAATAGATAGGGCGTGTCAGAAAGGCAAGGTCACAGTGATCATGGGGGACTTCAAATATGCAGGTGGACTGGGTGAATAATGTTGCTGGTGGATCCAAAGAAAGGGAATTCATGGAATGCTTACAGGATGGCTTTTTGGAACAGCTTGTGATGGAGCCCACAAGGGAGCAGGCTATTCTGGACTTAGTGCTATGTAATGAGCCAGACTTTATAAAAGATCTTAAAGGAAGGGAACACTTAGGAGGCAGCGATCATAATATGGTGGAGTTCAGTCTGCAGTTTGAAAGAGAGAAAGCAAAATCGGATGTAATGGTGTAACAGTTAAATAACGGTAATTACAGAGGCATGAGAGAGGAATTGACGAAAATTGACTGGAAGCAGAGCCGAGCGGGGAAGACAGTAGACCAACAACAGCAGGAGTTTCTGGGCGTAATTGAGGACACAGTACAGAGGTTCATCCCAAAGAAAAGAAAGATTATCCGGGGTGGGATTAGACAGCCATGGCTGACAAAGGAAGTCAGGAAATATATCAAGAAAGAGAGACAGCTTATAAAGTGGCCAAGAGCACTGGGAAATCAGAAGATTAGGAAGGCTACAAAAACAAACAGAGGATAACAAAGAGAGCAATAAGGAAGAAGAGGATCAAATATGAAGGTAGGGTAGCTAGTAATGTTAGAAATCATAGTAACCGCTTCTTTCAATACACAAGGAACAAACGAGAGGCAAAAGTAGATATTGGGCCGCTCCACATTGCTGCTGGAAGGCTAGTGATGGGAGATAAGGAAATAGCTGAAGAACTTAATAAGTGCTTTGCGTCAGTCTTCACAGTGGAAGACATGAGTAGCATGCCAACAATTAGGGAGAGCCAGGGGGCAGAGTTGAGTACGGTAGGCATTACAAAAGAGAAAGTGCGAGAAAAGCTAAAGGGTCTAAAAATTGATAAATCTCCTGGCCCCGAGGGGCTACATCCTAGAGTTCTGAGGGAGGTGGCTGAGGAAATAGCGGAGGCTTTGGTCATGATCATTCAAAAGTCACTGGAGTCAGGGAAAGTCCCAGATGATTGGAAAATTGCTGTTGTAACCTCCTTGTTTAAGAAAGGGTCAAGGCAAAAGATGGAAAACTATAGGCCGATTAGCCTAACCTCGGAAGTTGGTAAAATTCTAGAATCCATTGTCAAGGATGAGATTTCTAAATTCCTGGAAGTGCAGGGTCAGATTAAAACAAGTCAGCATGGATTTAGTAAGGGGAGGTCATGCCTGACAAACCTGTTAAAATTCATTGAAGAGGTAACAAGTATGTTAGACCAGGGAAACCCAGTAGATGTTATCTATCTAGACTTCCAAAAGGCCTTTGATACAGTGCCTCACGGGAGGCTGCTGAGCAAGGTGAGGGCCCATGGTGTTCGAGGTGATAATACTGGCTTGGATTGAGGATTGGCTGTCTGGCAGAAGGCAGAGAGTTGGGATAAAAGACTCTTTTTTTGGAATGACAACCGGTGACACATGGTGTCCCACAGGGATCAGTGTTGGGGCCGCAGCTGTTCACCTTATACATTAATGATCTGGATGAAGGGACTGGGGGCATTCTGGTGAAGTTTGCCGATGATATGAAGATAGGTGGACAGGCAGGTAGTACTGAGGAGGTGGGGAAGCTGCAGAAAGATTTAGACAGTTTAGGAGAGTGGTCCAGGAATTGGCTGATGAAATTCAATGTGAGTAAATGTGAGGTTTTGCACTTTGGAAAAAAGAATACAGGCATGGACTATTTTCTAAATGGTGAGAAAATTCGCAAATCAGAAGTGCAAAGGGATCTGGGAGTGTTGGTCCAGGATTCTCTAAAGGTTAACTTGCAGGTAGAGTCCGTAATTAAGAAAGCGAATGTAATGTTGTCGTTTGTCTCAAGAGGGTTGGAATATAAAAGCAGCGATGTGCTTCCGAGGCTTTATCAGGCTCTAGTTAGGCCCCATTTAGAATACTGTGTCCAATTTTGGGCCTCACACCTCAGGAAGGACATACTAGCCTTGGAGCGTGTCCAGCGGAGATTCACACGGATGATCCCTGGAATGGTAGGTTTAACATATGATGAACGGCTAAGGATCCAGGGCTTGTACTCATTAGAGTTTAGAAGGTTGAGGGGAGATCTAATAGAAACTTACAAGATAACGTATGGTTTAGAAGGGGTGGATGCTAGGAAGGTGTTTCCGTTAGGCGGGGAGACTTGGACCCGTGGGCACAGCCTTAAAATTAGAGGGGGTAAATTTAAAACTGAAATGAGACGACATTTCTTCAGCCATAGAGTGGTGGGCTTGTGGAATTCATTGCCACGAAGTGCAGTGGAGCCCGGGACGTTGGATGCCTTCAAGGCAGAGATTGACAAATTCTTGATCTCAGAAGGAATCAAGGGCTACGGGGAGAGTACAGGGAAGTGGAGTTGAAATGCCCATCAGCCATGATTTAAATGGCGGAGTGGACTTGATGGGCCGAATGGCCTTACTTCCACTCCTATGTCATATGTCTTGTGGTCTTATGATTGTATTGAATGGTAGGGCAGGTTTAATTCCTACGTGTGTAAAATGAATCACATTGGCATCCAGAACCTCCCATATGTTGCAGCATTGAGATATCACCTGTTCTGCTGTCGTAAATGTGCCTTAATTAACTACGTCATTTATTCAATTCTCTTCTTTCTATATATTTTATTAACCTTACAGCCAGTTTCTGTATTATTTTAAACCTAAGGAATAGACTGGAACTTAGCTTGTAGAAAAGTAGAGTAAGAATCAGTTCCTAGAGAATGAAATGGTTAAAAATAATCAAGGTGGCATTTCCTTCCTTGGACAGTGAATTCCCCTAATCACTAAACTCCTAGCACTACGTACAAAGCCATACTATGTGAAAAGTCACACTGAGATGTCCAGCTTCATGTGTTTCTGTTGGCCAATGGGCTGAAAACAATGGATAGAAATTGTTGACTACTCATTGTCTACTAGATTTCCCATCACGAAGTAAAAACATTGACAACTGTAAATTGATGAAAGATCTTCAGTTCAGATTGAAATGGAACTGGATACATATCTTTAGAAAGTACATCTTTTCAGGGGTTATAAAACAGATAGAAAATACTGATGTTTGGAAACTTTATCATATTCCTGGAACTTCTCCTGAGAGAGGAAGAGAAACTTGTAACTCCTGTTGCTTCTTCCTTATTGACCATTTATTCCTTATTGACTGTAAAGCAGAAAGGGGTGTAGGTAACTGTCAGAGCAAAGGTCTCAGTATCCTTTCAAAATGTTTTTCAGTAATTCGGAAACCATAAATCTCAGTGCCTGTCTTCTTTAAACTTTGCCTATCCTTTCTTCAGACTTTTTTTTGTAAACAAGAGATAGGTAGATCACAGCGCACATTATAAAAGTCCTATTCAATTGATAAAGTGGCCAAACAGTTTCCATATCTTCGAGTTTTTCACAAAGCTCTCAAATATAACTATGTTCCCAATACATAAATCCTACCCATTATCTGACAGAATGGCATCAATATTCACTTTGCTTTATATTTGCATGATAAGTTCCCACATCCACATGTACAATGGAGCAGTCTATGTAAACTTATCATGTTACAATGACAACGTTCAGCCAATGGGGTGACTATAAATGGAGACAGTCAGAGCTTGTGAGACAGGTTTGCTGTACAAAATGGGGGTGGGTCAATTTAAGAAGGAGAAATGTTGCCAGGAGGAGTTGTACAGAGATTTTCAATAAATTACTTAGATCGATCTCTAAATAGAACAGAGAATGTATTTTATTACTGAGGTGTAAACAAATGCATTTAAATGTGAGGTTACTGATAACGGCAAGAAACATTCCAGCAAATGTTGAAGGCAGAGCAGGTAGATATTTAAAATAACAATGCTGCTATCACACACTCACACATTTACGTTCCCAGCTATGGTAGCCGCTCTGTAACTCACATTTTGCGATGTGTCCCAGCACAAATGGAAAAGGACGATTCAAGAAGACAGCGTAAATTAAGCTGACAACCAGAGATGGCTCACAGTAATCGCAAACATGAGTCAGCAGCTGCAGAAACTGATAGTAACTTTGGGTCTAAGTATTTTAATTCAGTAAGTGTTGTTGACTCTCAAAAGAACAGTGGGAAAATACATGGAATACGTTCAGCGTGCAATCACCTTTGTGGTCATAGGTGAGTTTGCAAGATGGATTAAAAGAACTGGCTCAATCATGGAAGACAGGTAGCAGTGGAAGGATGCATGGAGGGCTGTGACTGGTGGCGCTCCTCAAGGATTAGTGTTGGGACCAGAGATAATGGGAACTGCAGATGCTGGAGAATCTGAGATAACAGAGTGTGGAGCTGGATGAATACAGCAGGCCAAGCAGTATCTTAGGAGCACAAAAGCTGATGTTTCAGGCCTAGACCCTTCATCAGAAAAGGGTCTAGGCCCGAAATGTCAGCTTTTGTGCTCCTAAGATGTTGCTTGGCCTGCTGTGTTCATCCAGCTCCACACTTTATTATCTCAGTGTTGGGACCTTTGCTGCTTGTAATATATACAAATGATTTGGAGGAAAATGTAACTGGTTTGATTAGTAAGTTTCCTGATGACACAAAAGTTGGTAGAATTGCAGATAGCGATGAGGACCTTCAGAGCATACAGCAGGATATAGCTCCATTTGTGACTTGAGTACAGAGATGGCAGATGGAGTTTAATGCGGAAAAATGTGAGGTAATGCATTTTGGAAAGTCTAATCCAGATGGAAAATATATGGTAAATGGCAGCACCCTTAAGAGTACTGATAGGCAGAGGAATCTGGGTGTCCAGGTTCACAGGTCACTGAAGGTGGTAAAGCAGGTGGAAAAGGTAGTCAACAGGGCATATGGCATACTTGCCTTCATTGACCGGGGCATTGAGTTTAAAAACTGGCAGGTAATGTTGCAGCTTTGTAGAACCTTAGTTAGGCCGCATTTGGAATATTGAGTTCAATTCTGCTTGCCACACTACCAGAAGGATGTGGTGTGTTTGGAGTGAATACAGAATGTCGCCTGGTACGGAGGCATTAGCTGTGAGGAGAGGTCGGAGAAACTTGGATTGTTCTCACTGGAATGACAGAGTTTGAGGGGCGACCTGATAGAGGTCTACAAGATTATGAAGGGCATGGACAGAGTGGGCAGTCATAAGCTTTTTCCCCAAGGTAGAAGAGTTAGTTACCAGGGGCCATAGGTTGAAGGTGTGAGGAGCAAGGTTTAAAAGTAATGTATGAGTCACATGTTTTACACAGTGTGGTGGTGCCTGGAACTTGCTGCCGGGGGGAGGAGTGGAAGCAGATACAATAGTGACTTTTAAAGGGCATCTTTACAAATAAAGGAATAGGACAGGAGTAGAGGGATACAGTCTCCGAAAGACTAGGGGGTTTTAGTTGTGGCAGGCCGCATGTTGTTGCAGGCTTGGAGGGCTGAAGGGCCTGTTCCTATACTGTAATTTTCTTTGTTCTTTGTTATTTGGTGCAATTGTAGCCTCCATACAGTGGACCAAGAGTCCTAAGTTCAAATCCCCCTGCTCCAGAGATGTGTAATAATACCACTGAACAGGCTGATTCAAATAACAATAATTGCTGAATGTGAGAAAAAGAGAAGATGATAGGTTGTGGTCCAATGGGGGAGAATTTGCTCCTGGATATTGTGGTTTAATTCTCACTCCAGTGACCTGAAGAAAAAACCTGGGCTGACTTCAGCACACAATGGATGAGGCACTAGGCTGAGGGCCCAATGGCCCTCTTAGTTCAAAGATCTGAAGGTGTTGTTCTGAGGAAGAGATGAGCACTCACGAAGAGAATCTGCTTCGGTGTCCTGGCTCTTTGCCAACATGAATACAACAATTACCAGGCGATTATTACACTGCATTGGATGGGAGCTTTCTATGTGCAAATTAGCAGCCAAGATTCCTATGTTACAACAGTGACTAAGCCATAAAATATTAACCATTAGCAAGTGTAAAATATTTTGGGATGTACTGATGTTTTGTCCTGTGCTATAGAACTATGATTTTGAATGAATGATTTTACTGTCACACATATTTGGGAAGAAATACTGAAAAATATTTTCTCGCCACAAACTAGTGCCGTTTTGGATTACAAAATAAATTTTAAAATTCCTTAAATAGAGCTTCATCTTCTGTTCAATCGACAGAAAAACATAAAAGCAGAGAAACAAGAAATAATGTTCAACTTTCCAATCCTACTTGTCAAGCACATCTCCGGGTTTTCTTAGGATCTCTGGGATTTCTGTAAGGTGTTCTGGACTCCAGGCCACTGTAGCCCCCATTCCTGGTCCAGCCAATGCCCCAGGAATCCCCGGCTCTGGGCAATTTAATCTCTAGACTCGAAGTAAAGAGGATTTCAATGTGCTACAAAGAGAGGCAGGACCCTACATCCAGTTGAATTAGTGAAAAAACAAAGAAATTCAGGAGATATCTATTGGAATCATACACACATTACCACTGTCAATGCATGAAGAATGAAGTCAGCGCCAGTGCTGAATTTCTGCATCTTTCACAGCAATCCCTCCCTTAAACTCTTGAGAGAAGCCAGGTTTAAAGTTAGCAGTTTCGATTTGTGACATCGAAGATCATTGGTGTGTGAAATGAAAAAAGGAAGCTTGACGTTGGTAGTGGTTCATTGAAATTTTACACATTCAGCTCTCACCAACAGGGCTCAAACCTTTACCTGAGGAAAGTAGGGCATAAGAGGAAAGAGATTATAAATGTTGAAATATTGGTGGCAAGTCACAGGGAGATGGTAGTACAGTGACAATGTTACTCAACTGGTATCACCTCTGGGAACATGGGCAAATAATGCCAGCCCCACAGCTGATGGTACTAAAATTCAATTTCTAAAGGCTGGAATTGTGAGGGGAATCTGGTGGAACTGAGGTGGTATCCCTGCCTCTGGACCAAGGTTTAAAGGTAATGTATGAGGCAGGTTTTGTACACAGAGGGTGGTGGGTGTCCTGGAACTGGCTGCCGGGGGAAGTAGTGGAATGGTGACTTTTAAAGGGCATCTTTACAAATATATGAATAAGATAGGAGTAGAGGAATACGGTCCCCGAAAGAGTGGGGGGTTTTAGATTTGATGGGCAGCATGTTGTTGCAGGCTTGGAGGGCTGAAGGGCCTGTTCCTATACTGTAATTTTCTTTGTTCTTTGGTGCAGTTGTAGCCTCCATACAGGTGGACCGAGAGTCCTGAGTTCAAATCCCACCTGCTCCAGAAAGTGTATGGAATTGAAAGCTCATTTTAGTGATTACAAAGACGAACAATCCTTGTTCAAGAAACCTATCTAGCTCACTCATGTCCTTGAGAGAAGGAATTTTTGCTGTCCTTACTCAGTTTGGCTGACTTGTGACTTCAATTCCACAGCAATGTGATTAATTGCTAACTGCGCTTTGAAATGGGCCCAGAAAAACCCAGTCATTTTGCCAGTGACAACCACCTCCCAGTAAATCTTTTTTAAAGTCATCCAAAAGTTCAACTTGCAGTTTCTGACATTTTAAGCAGAGATATTGACACATTTATCTGACCCTGTGTGTTCAACATCATTGAAGCACATAAATAAACTACATAAAACAATGGTAATAAAATGTGAGGCTGGATGAACACAGCAGGCCAAGCAGCATCTCAGGAGCACAAAAGCTGACGTTTCGGGCCTAGACCCTTCATCCCGAAACGTCAGCTTTTGTGCTCCTGAGATGCTGCTTGGCCTGCTGTGTTCATCCAGCCTCACATTTTATTATCTTGGAATCTCCAGCATCTGCAGTTCCCATTATCTCTGATACACAAAACAATGGCACAAGATTACCTAAAGGACTGGTCTTTCACCTGTGGGGTCTAGGTTCACACTCTGGCCAAACTGATGGAATGAATATTGCTCTGTCTGTAAAAGTCCTTCATGATATGAGTTTGGTTCTTGGTTACAAACACTGCTGTGTTAAAAATATGAGATAACAAGGTGTACAGCTAGATGAACACAGCAGGCCAAGCAGCATCAGAGGAGCAGGAAGGCTGACGCTTCTGAAGAAGGGTCTAGGCACGAAATGTTAGCTTTCCTGCTCCCCTGATGCTGCTTGGCCTGCTGCATTCATTCAGCTCTACACCTTGTTGTCTCAGATTCTCCAGCATCTGCAGTTCCTACTATCTCTGTGTTAAACATCTCATCCCTTTGTTCAATCTCCCTGAGATGTTCTCCCCTCCTCTCCCTGTAACCTCCATCAATTAAGAATTCCAAATTACAGAATTGTTACATTGCAGAGATGTTCCACCGAGTTCCAGTTTCTCACCTGTCACACACAGGACTCTGTGGAAGGGTTCTCAGACAGTTGCAAAGGCTGATGTAGGATTTGTATCCCTTCACAGGCCTCAGCCCAATGAAATCCGAGCAATCACAAAGAAACACATTCTCCCCAGCCATAAGTTCTGGATTGTGACTACCAGTAACAACATCAGGCAGTCGCTTTACATCTTGTGACTTTCCGTAGGAACCTTTTAAAAGAAATAGGTCACATGTGCCTTCCGTGCTCTCTAAAAATGTTCATTTATATCCTTCCCATGGCCATTTTTCACAATCCTTTAGACATAAGTCATCAAAGAAAATTCAAATGCCAATGTTACATAGTGTAGAGGGAGCTGTACTCTGTATCTGACGCCATGCTGCCCCTGTCCTACAAATATTTGAGGGGGACAGTGGAGAGAGAGATTTACTCTGTATCTAACCCCGTGCTGTCCCTGTCCTGGGAGTGTTTGATGGGGATTGTGTAGAGAAAGCTTTACTCTGTATCTGACCCCGTGCTGTCCCTGTCGTGGGACTGTTCTTTAAATTGGAAAGGGTTCTTCTTCAAATAATAATAAGTTTCATTTTTATGATCTCAAGATGCTGTGATTGAGCTCACTTTTCCAAATGCGCAAAAATCATTTAACTCAGAATGCCTTCAGTTTGATGATTTCTCTTATCTGGAAGACTCTTGGCAACTTGGGTAATTTATTTTAACAAGAATTCCAATTTTAAATTTAAATAACACACGATTTAATAAATACTAAAAAGATTTTAGCAAATCTGTAATGTGTTCGAATCTTTTGGGTACAGAAATGTAAAGAAATCTTTCATAAATAATTACCAGGATAGATTCAATCATAAGAAAATAGGAACTGAAGGATACCAGTCTGGCCCACTGAGCCTATTCTTCCATTCAATTAGGTCACAGCTGATCATGTCTCTTCAATCCATCTACCTGCCTCGGTTCTCTACTCTGTGGACCATAACCGAACAAAAATCTCACAGACTCAGTTTTGAAACTTCCAATTGACCTGCAACTCCTGAGACTTTTGGAGAAAGAGTTTCAAATTTCCATCATCCTTTGTGAGACTAAGTTCCTCCTGACCCAATGGCCTTTCTCTAAAATTCAACTTATATGACATGAAAAGTGTTGAAATTATTCACAGACTAAAGCTATCTGTACAGGTGGTCATTGATCAGAAACATTATCTCTCTGCTTCTCTCCACTGATTATCCCCATTGACATGATTTTGCATTGATTCTAATTTTATGGCTCCTTGTTCACAAAAAAAAGTTTTGCTGGTATGTTACCTTCTTTGCAATAGTCAGGACGTGGATTCGTGAGCAGTGTTTATGCCTCTGAAAATTGCTGTGAAAAAAGACATTCTGTTTGAAGCCTCAGGACAGAATTACAAGAATAGCAAATTTCAAAGGGAGCAACTCTTTATATTGCATGAGAAAAAGCTGTTGATTGGATTAAAAGTGCATTCTATGGGTTGACGTGATGCCATGGACAATGTACTAGGCAACAGTTTTTCCCAAACTTTTGTTTCCAAATCAAACCAGTAAACTCTGATTGGTTCTTTGTAGTTCCGTGGAAAGCCTCTTTGTAGGTTACGTGGAACAGTCCCTCTTCCGCACCTACACAGGCCCCAAACCCCACCTCTTCCTCCGGCACATTGATGACTGTATCGGCGCCGCCTCTTGCTCCCCAGAGGAGCTCGAACAGTTCATCCACTTCACCAACACCTTCCACCCCAACCTTCAGTTCACCTGGGCCATCTCCAGCACATCCCTCACCTTCCTGGACCTCTCAGTTTCCATCTCAGGCAACCAGTTTGTAACTGATGTCCATTTCAAGCCACCAACTCCCACAGCTACCTAGAATACACCTCCTCCCACCCACCCTCCTGCAAAAATTCCATCCCCTATTCCCAATTCCTCCGCCTCCGCTGCATCTGCTCCCACGACAAGACATTCCACTCCCGCACATCCCAGATGTCCAAATTCTTCAAGGACCGCAACTTTCCCCCCACAGTGAACAAGAACGCCCTCGACCGCGTCTCCCGTATTTCCCGCAACACGTCTCTCACACCCCGCCCCCGCCACAACGCCCAAAGAGGATCCCCCTCGTTCTCATACACCACCCCACCAACCTCCGGATACAACGCATCATCCTCCGACACTTCCGCCATCTACAATCCGACCCCACCACCCAAGACATTTTTCCATCCCCACCCCTGTCTGCTTTCCAGAGAGACCACTCTCTCCGTGACTCCCTTGTTCGCTCCACACTGCCCTCCAACCCCACCACACCCGGCACCTTCCTCTGCAACCGCAGGATATGCTACACTTGCCCCCACACCTCCCCCCTCACCCCTATCCCAGGCCCCAAGATGACATTCCACATTAAGCAGAGGTTCACCTGCACATCTGCCAATGTGGCATACTGCATCCACTGTACCCGGTGTGGCTTCCTCTACATTGGGGAAACCAAGCCGAGGCTTGGAGACCGCTTTGCAGAACACCTCCGCTCAGTTCGCAACAAACCACTGCACCTCCTAGTCGCAAACCATTTCCACTCCCCCTCCCATTCTTTAGATGACATGTCCATCATGGGCCTCCTGCACTGCCACAATGATGCCACCCGAAGGTTGCAGGAACAGCAACTCATATTCCGCCTGGGAACCCTGCAGCCTGATGGTATCAATGTGGACTTCACCAGTTTCAAAATCTCCCCTTCCCCTACCGCATCCCAAAACCAGCCCAGTTCGTCCCCTCCCCCCACTGCACCACACAACCAGCCCAGCTCCTCCACTCCACCCACTGCATCCCAAAACCAGTCCAACCTGTCTCAGCCTCCCTAACCTGTTCTTCCTCTCACCCATCCCTTCCTCCCACCCCAAGCCACACCCCCATCTACCTACTAACCTCATCCCACCTCCTTGACCTGTCCATCTTCCCTGGACTGACCTATCCCCTCCCTACCTCCCCACCTATACTCTCTCCACCTATTTTCTTTTCTCCATCTTCGGTCTGCCTCCCCCTCTCTCCCTATTTATTCCAGAACCCTCACCCCATCCCCCTCTCTGATGAAGGGTCTAGGCCCGAAACGTCAGCTTTTGTGCTCCTGAAATGCTGCTTGGCCTGCTGTGTTCATCCAGCCTCACATTTTGTTGTCTTAACTCTGATTGGTTGAGCTGTTACCACATGAATAGCCAAGGGAAACTTTCATCCTTAAGTTGGTGTGCGACATTCCCAGGACTGAAACAGCTAGCAGAGACAGAATGGAGAAAACACCATGCTGCCATTTGAGCAGAAGGATAAGAATTTTTCAGTTTCGTTATTGCTGGGTGGGGAATCACTGTGAGCCAATGAGTACTAGAGGGTAGGCCATTGGGATTATCTGTGCAACCTTATCTCTGAAGGGGTTTGTAGATGAGCAGAAGTTTACAGGGTGATAAAAAATCCTTGGGGGAGTTGAGTAACTGATCCCCAAACTTAAATCCAAGTAAATCTTTGAAAAAAAGACTTGCCCCAAAGGCAGCAAGGCCCCTGACATGGAGCCAATTTTGAGAACAGCTTAACCAGGGCATTGTCCGTGAGACTCAGAATTTATTGGTCTTTCCAGGTCAATATTTACACAGAGATGAGGTTTGTTTACAAGCCTTTCTGTAATTTAATGGGAATGGAGCTTGCGAATTTGAAGGAAATTTATAATGTTTACTTTATTGTTAAAATTCTTTAGTAAAGACCTGTTCATGTTGACGTTTAACTTCCTATGCATAGTTGAATTGAAGAAAAAATCTTCCTCAGAAAGTGTCAGAAAGGAAAAAAAGGTGACAAGTGCCTACAGTGTCATGAAAACAGTGTGGAGGAAATGTTACTCTGTATCTAACCCATGCTGTCCCTGTCTTAGGGGTGCTTAATGGGGAAGGTGTAGAGGGACTTTTACTCTGTATCTAACTCATACTGCCCTAAGCCTGCCTTGTGTGTGTGCTGCTAATACTGAAGACCCGAATTAGAAAGGCATCCATTTTCTAGGACTAACATTCCTCACCTTGACAAGCCAAACATCTGCTGAAAAAGTAATTGAAGATGATTTATACAACTGTCAGTTGGAATTGTAGTTGAGGATGTGTTTGAAAAGTATAGCTGAATAGAAGGACCTTGGTATCTGTATTCACAAATTCTTAAAGGTAGTGCCACAAGTTTATAAGGAATTTTGAAAAGCATAAGGATTACTTGTGAATCACATTATTGTTAACATGCAAATATAACCATTCAGCCTATTGGGTCTGAACCAGCACTCCACAGAACACCATGACTTTGTGCATGGGCCTTCTTTTTCCCATAAGCCAAAATATTGTTTTGATTTAAATAATCATCAAGTCTCCTCTGAATGCATCAGTTGAACCAGCCTCCATTTTCAGTAAGTGTATTCTGTTTCATGACCACTCGCTGTGTGCAGTTTCTATTCTACCCTTGTCTTTGCTTCTTTTGCAAATTTGTATTAATCTGTTTCTCGATTTGTTTCTGAATAGGAACAGTTTGTCCTGATCTGCTCTGTCCAGACTCTTCATGATTTTGCAAATTTCTATCAGATCTCCTCACAGCCTTCTCCTCCCAAAGAAAAACAGTCCTAAGGTTCTCCAATCTATCTTCAGGGTTGACGCTTCTCAATCCTGGTGCCATTCTTATAAATTGACTTTTTTTTATAGGTGCACAACTTTGTTGAAGTTGTCATTTTTGGATTAGTAATTCATAGGATGTGGGTGTCACTGGCTGGGCCCAGCATTTATTACCCATTCCTAGTTGCCCCTTGAGAAGGTGATGGTGAGCTGCCTTCTTGAACCGCTGCAGTCCATGTGCTGTAGGTTGACCCACAATGCCCTTAGGGAGGGAATTCTAGGATTTTGACCTAACTACAGTGAAGGAACGGTAATATATTTCCAAGTGAAGATGGTGAGTTCTTGGAGGGGAACTTGCAGGCAGGTCATGTTCCTATGTATCTGCTGCCCTTGTCCTTCCAGGTGGAGGTGGTTATGTGTTTGGAAGGTGCTGTCTGAGGATCTTTGGTGAATTTCTGCAGTGTATCTTGTAGACAGTACACACTGCTGCTACTGAGCGTCAGTGGCAGAGGGATTGGGTGCTTGTGGATGTGGTGCCAATCAAGCGGCTGCTTTGTCCTGGATGGTGTCAAGCTTCTTGAGTGTTGTTGGGGCTGCACCCATCCAGGCAAGTGGGGAGTATTCCATCACACTCCTGGCTTGTGCCTTGTAGATGGTGGGCAGACTTTAGGAAGTCGGCGGTGAGTTACTTGCAACTATATTCCTCGCCTCTAATCTGCTGTTGTAGCCATTGTATTTTTATGGCAAGTCCAGTTCAATTTTGTCAATGGTAACCCCCAGGATGTTGATGGTGGGGGATTCATTGATGGTAATGCCATTGATGGTTGATGGATGATGGTTGGGTTCTCTCTTGTTGGAGATAGTCATTGCCAACTGTCATCCCAAGGCTGACTATTGCCAGCTTTTGTTCTATTTGAGCATGGACAGCTTCAGTATCTGAGGAGTTGTGTATGGTGCTGAACGTTGTATAATCATTGGCCATTGTGACACATATCGGAAGCTACTACATTCTGCATTGTACCTTGAACCTGGACCTTGTGACCTCAATGTAAGGACACTACACAACAACATTGGGTATTCCCTGTAGCCTCTCCCTATAGCTCAAACCCTCTAACCCTGGCAACATCCTTGTAAACTTTTTCTGAAACCTTTCAAGTTTCACAACATTCTTCATATAACAGGGAGATTAGAATTTAAGGATCTTGTGAAGATTTTTAGCTCGAGTTGTGGGTGAGTTTGTTGACCTGCTTGCCGAGCTGGCTGGTTATAGTTCAGACATTTCATCACCATGTTAGGGAACATCATCAGTGTGGCCTCCGAGGAAGTGATGTAGTTCTACTCCGCTTAGAATTTATATGATCCGGTCTGTTGAGGTGTTTTGTGTCATTCCGTGTTCTTGTCTGCATGGGTTTGTATTTGGGGTCTAATTCCACATGTTTATTGATTGCATTGTGGGTGGAGAGCCAGGCCTCTAGGAATTCCTGTACATGTCTATTGTTCACTTGAGCTAGGATGGTCACGTTGTCCCAGTTAAATCGATGGCCCTCGTTGTCCGAGTGCACTGAGATGTGGGGAGGTTTGCTGTGTCGTTTTGCTGTTAGCTGGTGTTCATGTATCCTGATGGCTAGTTTCCTTCCAGTCTGTCCAATGTAATGTTTGTGGCAAACCTTGCATGGTACTTCGTAAACGATTTTCAGCCTGCATGTCATGGGTATGGGGTCTTTGGTCCTTGTGAGCGTTTGTCGTAGTGGGGCTGTGGGTTTGTGTGCCACCATGATTCCTAGTTGTTGCAGGAGTCTCATTGCCATTTCCGACATGTTCTTGACATATGGTAGTGTGGCCAGTGTATTAGGGTGTACTGTGTCCTTTTGGTGTTGTCTATCTATTAGGCATCTGCGGATGAAGTTGGTGAGGTATTCATTGATAGCGAAGTCTTTGTGTGGGTGCTCTCCCTCCTTCCTGTAAAGTTCAGATGTGTTACAGTGGGTTGTGGCCCATTTGAATAGTGTCCTTACTCAGCTTTGTTTGTGGATATCAGGGTGATTGCTGCCAAAATTGGGGATTTGGTCAGTGTGGGGTGCCTTCTTGTGTACTGTGGTTTGGAATTCCCCATTCATATACGTTCTACTCTGACATCTAGGAATGAAGGGTGATTGCTGTTTTCCTCTTCTCTTCTGAATTTGTTCGCAGTAAGTTGTTGATGAGGTGGTGTGTCTCTTATAACTTAGTGCATTTAATGAGGACAAATGTGTTGTCCACATATCGTATCCACAGTTTTGGATGTATGCAGGGAAGGGTCGTGCGTTCCAATCTTTGCATGACTCCCTCCACAATAAGTCCTGAGGTAGGTGACTCCATGGGTGTGCCATTGATCTGTTTGCTTGACTGTTAAAAGTGATGTGTCTGCTGAGGCATAGGTCCAGTAGTCCGAGTATGTTGTCCTTGTTGATGGAGCTGTTGGTCAGCGTTCCTGTTTCCTCTGTTCATGTGGCCAGTGTTTCTTTGGCTAGTGGGATGTTAATGGATGCGAATAATGCTGTGACGTCAAAGGATACTATAACATTATTATGGTTGATATTGATGTTCTTGAGGTTTTTAAGGGATTCCTGGACTGAGTGATTGGAGTGGGGTGATCTGTCTGCCAGCTGTTTCAGTCTTTGTTGTATGTCCTTGGCCAGCTTGTATATAGCTGTGCCCGGTAAGAAGACAGAGGCTCTGAGGGGGATGTCTCACTTGCGTACTTTGGGGAGTCTGTAGAAGTGGGGTTGTTTGAGCCTTATAGATTCATTTTTATGTAGTCTGTTTTGGTTATCTCTCCTGCATTCTTTAGTCTCCTCAATGTTGTGTGATCCTATTTGCTGGCTGAGGTCTTGGGTCTATCTTCACCTGTTGGTAAGTGCAAGCAGTGCCTATGCTTTGTCAATGTAGTCTGGTTTGTTCATAATGACAATGATGAGCCCTTTGTCCACTGGTAGGACTGAATGCGAGAAAGCTGTCCTGATATACAGACTAAACTATAACCACACAGATGCACACAGAACAGACTTCATGGCTGCTCCGGAAGCTACACGAAAAAACAATGGACTCACGGACGAAACTCACCAGGCCACCCGACAGACTATAATCCCTAAAATGATTGGGACACCCTTAACATGTCAGAGAGAAAAGCACTCAAAGGACTCAAGAAAGACAGGAACATCGTAATCCTACCAACTACATTGCCTCATTGGAGGCCACACTGATGATGTTACCCAGCCTGGTGACAAAGCTTCCAAACTACAACCAACCAGCTGGGCAAGCAAGTCAACAGCTAGAGACGATCAGATAACAAAGTGTGGGGCTGGATGAACACAGCAGGCCAAGCAGCATCTCAGGAGCACAAAAGCTGACGTTTCGGGCCTAGACCCTTCATCAGAGAGGGGGATGGGGAGAGGGAACTGGAATAAATAGGGAGAGAGGGAGAGGCAGACCGAAGATGGGCTGGTTTTGGGATCATCATGGGCCTCCTGCAGTGCCACAATGATGCCACCTGTAGGTTGCAGAAACAGCAACTCATATTCCGCTTGGGAACCCTGCAGCCCAATGGTATCAATGTGGACTTCACCAGCTTCAAAATCTCCCCTCCCCCCACCGCATCCCAAAACCAGCCCAGTTTGTCCCCGCCCCCCCCCCCCGCCACTGCATCCCAAAACCAGCCCAGCCTGTCTCTGCTTCCCTAACCTCTTCTTCTTCTCACCCATCCCTTCCTCCCACCTCAAGCTGCACCTCCATTTCCTACCTACTAACCTCATCCCACCTCCTTGACCTGTCCATCTTCCCTGGACTGACATATCCCCTCCCTACCTCCCCACCTATACTCTCCTCTCCACCTATCTTCTTTTCTCTCCATCTTCGGTCCACCTCCCCCTCTCTCCCTATTTATTCCAGTTCCCTCTCCCCTCTCTGATGAAGGGTCTAGGCCCGAAAAATCCGCTTTTGTGTTCCTGAGATGCTGCTTGGCCTGCTGTGTTCATCCAACTCCACACTTTGTTATCTTGGATTCTCCAGCATCTGCAGTTCCCATTATCTCTGATACTATTTTGGCATCCTAGTGAACCTCCTCTCCACTGTCTCTAGTGAAATCACATCCCTCGGATTGTGTGGCGAACAGAACAGCACACAATGTTCCATTAGTCGCCGAACTAATGTTTGCTAAAGTTATGAGAATATTTCCTTGCTCCTATATTCAATGCCCCCAGTGAATGGAGGCAAGCATCCTGTATGCTTTGTCCTGAGGAAGGGTCACCGGGCCTGAACAGTTAACTCTGATTTCTCTCCACGATGCTGCCAGAACTGCTGAGCGTTTTTGTAAACAATTTCTATTTTCGATCCCATATGCCTTCTTCACTACCGCATCTACCTATACTGACACAGTCAAGAATCTATAAACTTGTACACTTCAATTCCTTTATTTATCAGTAATCCCCAGAGGCGAACCATTCGTTGTGCAAGTCCTTCCCTTATTGGACCTCCCAGAATGCATTTGTACTTATCGGTATTAAATTCCATTGGCCATTGCTCTGCTCGATTTACCAGTTTATCAATATCAGACTGTAGCCCAAGACCATCATCTTCATTATCAACAAAACACCACCAATTTTTGTATCAACTACAAACTTACTAATTACACCTTCTATATTCACATACAAGTCAATGGAAATAACAAACAGTAAGTGTTACAGCTGTGATGCACTACTGGTCATAGATTTCCAATCACAAAAACATTTCAGGGTACGGGGAGAGTGCGGGTAAGTGGAGTTGAAATGCCCATCAACCATGACTAAATGGTAGAGTGGACTCGATGGGCTGAATGGCCTTACTTCCACTCCTATGTCTCACGGCTTTATCTTATCCCTCCACCATCACCATTTGCCTTTGGAAACCAAGTTTGGATGCAGTGCCCTAACTGAGGGCAGCGATGGCCACCACAGCGGATAGTATAATTTGAATTCAAAAAATATCCAGAATTTAGATAATGCCTGTAAATCAATTGTTGGGGGAAAGACCCAGTCTGGCTCACTTATGTCCTTTAGGGAAGGAAACTGGCCTGCATGTGACTCCAGACACACAGAAATGTGATTGACTCTGGATTGCTCTTTGGGTAATTAGAGATGGGCAAGATGCCCTCATCCTGTGAATGAATAAAAGAAAACATAATAGATAATGAATAAAAGATAAAATAAAAGATCCCATGGGCTCTCACTTTTTGTACTAGCCTTCTATGTGAGACTTTGTCAAAGGCCTTGCTGAAGTTCATGTAAACCACAGCAACAACGCTACTCTCACCAAAATATTTAGTCACGTTTTCGAAAGGTTCAATTAAATTAGCCACATGATCTCCCTTTAACAAATCTATATTGACTATCTGTGATCAATGCCTGCCTTTCCAAGTATTGAATAGTCCTGTCCTTCAGATATTTTTTCCCAATAATTTCCCTACCACTGACGTCAGGCTAACTGATCTGTAATTACCTGGCCTATCCAAAAGGAACCACAATTGCTATCTTCCAGTCATCTGGTATTTCATCTGTGGCCAGCAAGGCATTAAGTATCTCTGAGTGGGCCCCAGCAATCTCCTCCCTTACCTCCAATAGTAGCCTGGGATACACCTCATTATGCCTTTCCCCCACTTTCAACACTTATTTTACCCACTAGCCTTATCCCCTTCCGTAATGAATTTGAAATGTTCAGAGTTACGGTCATTATCACCAAAACACTCACCCACTGACACTTCAACCGCTTGTTCCCCAGGATTCGGTCTAGCACTGCCCCATCTCTGGTCAGACTACCTGTGTACTGATGCAAAAGCCTCTCTTGGACGCACTTTAAAAATCCTTTCACACCGTGGTGATCCCACTTAATGTTAGCAAAGTCAAAGTCCCGTACAACTGTAGGAGATAACAAGGTGTAGAGCCGGATGAACACAGCACGCATCAGAGGAGCAAGAAGGCTGACATTTCGAGCCGAGACCCTTCTGTTTCTGACACACCTTTCTGTGATTTGCTGACAAATCTGCTCCTTTATTTCCCTCTGACTGTTGGAAGGCCTGTGATATAATCCCAGTGAGGTAATCTCCCTTTTTTATCTCTAAGATCTACCCAGATGGCCTCATTTGAAGACGCTTCCTGGACACCCTCCCCTCAGTACTGCAGTGACGGTTTTCTTTATCAATAATAGAATATGCTGCCTGTCTTACCACTCTATCACGCCCGAGACTCTAATACCCTGGAATGCTGAGCTGTCAGTCCTGCCCTTCTTTCAACCATGTCTCAGTGACTGCAACAATGTCATATTCCCACATGCTGTTCGATGCTTAAAGTACACTCACTTTACTATTCAGGCTTCTTGAATTCAAATTGATACAATTTAATTTTCTGGCCCTCCCATGTGCCTTATCTTACTGATGAAAGCTCTGATGAAGGGTCTAGGCCCGAAACGTCAGCTTTTGTGCTCCTGAGATGCTACTTGGCCTGTTGTGTTCATTCAGCTTCACACTTTGTTATCTTGCCTTATCCTACTCATGTCTTCTCTACCTACTGCCTGTCATGGTATTCCCTCAATATCTAATTGGATCTTGCTCCCGACCTTACGTCGGATCTGTGTCACATCTTCCTGCCAAATCAGTTTAAAACTTCCCCAACAGCATGAGCAAACCTCCCTGCAAAGATAGTGAGCCCATTCTGGTTCAGGTATAATGTCTACAGTTTGTACAGATCCTACCTCCCCCTGAAACTGTTCCAATGACCTAAAAATATAAAACTCTCTCTCGTACACTATCCCTTTAGCCATGTGAACATCTGACCTAACTTCTTATTCCCATAGTTAGTAGTGCATTGCACTGGAGGTAATCCAGAAATTACAGCCTTCGTAGTTTTCTTTATTAGGATACTATTTAACTCTCAAAACACCTGCTGCAGGACATTATTTCTTTCTTTTATCTGTGTTGTTGGTACCAACATGTACTAGTTTTATTTTGCTATATTTTTAATTGTGGTCTGAAACCAGAAAAGAACAGTTTTAAAAGCAAGGATTGCTGAAGGATTACTGCGTTTGTTGAAAACAGTAACCTGACACTCATTGTAAACATTGTTTACACTGCTGTTGATTCAAGCAGTCAGAGGAGAGTGCACAGATAAGCTGGAGCCAGGGGTGTGTATAAGTGGAAATTCAGCCAGCAACAAGTAGCTGATTAGTCTCATGACCAGTTATCCATGACTTTTGCCTGCTAACAACTATCTGATGGTCCTCAGGTAGATGAACAGTTTGATACTGTGATCAAGTTAGGGAGAAGCCATCAGATTCCCAACTGCTCAGGAGCTCTCTGTTCTCTGCAGTAAAACCCACTGTAAACTTGAAGAAAGTTCAACAGTTTAATTTTCATATAATAGTTTCTGTAAGGTGTGACTTTTGATCAATGAGTCAGATCCCTTTTGTAAGTGTGATCCAGTTGCCCTGTGATTCCTGCAAACTGATAGAAACATCCAGAGAATGACAACTGAGAAACAGCATCCTGATCAGCACAAGAGCCATTTCAGCAGATTCTGTGGTCAGAAAATTTGAAATGCTTTCCCAGTTGCCCCTCTATTCATAACACCCATGTATTATTTTTTCTGTCTGTCTGTGTGTAAGAATAGGCTTATAAGGAGGTCTGGCGTTTACCCAGCAGAGCTAAATGCTGACGGTTCATAATTGTTTCCTGGAGCTTGAGTCCATTTACTTGTAATAAATGGTAATTCTTGTTATCTGGTCTGTGCCTTCTGTTATCCTGGGTGTAAAAAAACAGGTAAACTGGAGATTTTGCATTCTTTTCAAAATCATTAACTTTTGTGACAACACTGGGTAGAGTGGGAGTTCCTTTCCAAAATGCTGCCCCAAAGAGTCGCAACATTGTCTTCATGTTATAAGTATGTAACAGTACGACTGGTTTCCCATGAGAATTAAACCTGGTAAAGAATGTAACTGACTCTTGTTCAATGCATTAGTATTGTGGTTATGAGATTTGACAGAATCCATGCCATTGTTTCAAAAGAACCATCAGTCAAAATTTTTCAGGCACTATTCACCTTGCTAGCAATGTTAGCTGTGAATTGTTGGGCAGGTTTCAGGACAGTGCATTTCTGCTTCTATTTACTTTGTGTAACATTGCACATTAATTTAGAGCTCCCCATTTGCAGGCTTTGTACGCAACAAGTGGGCAAAGGAAGGTGCAATATGAGGGGGAGACTCAGGAAAGTGGAGGTTGGGCCTATGATTTTAAGGCCTCTTCTTAGGATTAGATCATGATACAGCACAAAAACAGATCACTTCAGCCCAACCAAGTCAGTATTTATACGACACTCGGAGATCTGCAGGTCTTTCCCTCGTTATCCTGCGTTTCCTTCTGTCCCAATGACTTAATGATCATCCCCTAAATACCTCTGTGTAATTTACTCCAACCATGAGCTGTGTGAGCAACTTTTTTTTGAGTTTCTGACTGGATTTCCTTGTGATGACCTTTTGCTAATAATAGCCCAGTAGAATCATAGAATCCCTACACTGGGAAAGCAGGCCCTTCAGCCTTTTGAATCTGCACCGACCTTCCAAACAGCATCCCACCCAGTTCCGCCCCTCCTGCACCCCTGCATTTCCCATGGCCAATCCACCCTAACCTGCTCATCTTTGGTCTCTGGGAGGAAACCCACGCAGAGACAGGGAGAACATATAAACTCCGCACAGAAAGCCCGAGGACCCCAGCTGCAGTGTTAACCATTGAGCCACCATGCCGTCCAAATAGTTTGCACTTCGGTACAAGTGGAAGCATCCTCTCTCTGTCTCTATAAACCGCTCAGGATTTTAAAGGCGTATTGTTCGGTCACCTTCCTCCCAGTCTTTATCTTCAGGTCTTCCCCTACTCTTCAGGGACAGTTTGCAAAAACCTCACTGTGGTTTGGGGTCGGAAGTACATTGCTATCGTCAAATGACAAAGGAGAGATAATTTATTTTAGTGACAAGAGGACTTAAGAGATAATAGTCAAATTTCATCTACCTCAGAATGACAAAAATATCTTTTTCATCTGTGCTCTCTTAAAGGACATCTGAAGGAAAAATGTTGACCTCTAATCAAGGTGACACAAGTGAAACAAATAAAATTCTTAGAAACAGAGAAGAATAAGTTCGTATAATGCATGACCTGAGACATTGATAGATCTATAGGTATAGATCATGCAGAAGATGCCATTCAGCCCATCATTCAGTATGCAGTGTCACAGGCCAGGCCAGCATTTGTTGCCCATCATTATTTGACCTGAAGAGGGTGATGGTGGGCACTTCAGAATTCCCAGCCTGTGACCTGCTCTCATAGTTGCAGGGAGGCAATGGCCTAGTAGTATTATTGCTGGGCCATTAATCCAGAGACACAGATAACATTGTGGAGACTTGGGTTTGAATCCTGCCACGGCAGATGATGGAATTTGAATTCAATAAAACTATCTGGAATAAAGAATCTAATGATGATCACAAATCCATTGCCAATTGTTGGGGGAAAACCCACCTGGTTCAGTAACGCCCTTTAGGGAAGGAAACTACCATCCTTACCTGGTCTGGCCTACACGTGACTCCAAACCCACAGCAATGTGGTGGGCTCTGAACTGCCCTCTGGGCAATTAAAGATGAACAATAAATGCTGCCTGGCCAGTGACACCCTCATCCTGTTAATGAATAAAGGAAAGAAAAAATAAAAGACAGGTCCTGTTCAGTTACTGATTTTTTTCAATCACAAAAATATACTTTATTCATAAAATAGTTATCTTTATGTCCATACACAACATACTAAGCTAATGCAGTACAATCTTTGTATATAAAGAGAAAACAAATATTGGAATTTGGCACTGCCTGCACTTGGAAAGCCAAAGGTATTTCCCACTCGTAGGAATAAATTTTGAGGCGATGAGAGGGTGCGATAACTGAGAGGCCCACCATTGTACAAAAACCGCGCACTGTTCTCCAGACTTTCTTTGCAAAGGCATATTCCAGCAGGAGATGCGTGACAGTCTCTACCCCACCCAACAGCCACTTCAAGGGCAATGTTACAGAGATAGTAGGAACTGCCGATGTTGGGGAATCTGAGATAAAATGGTGTGAAGCTGGATGAACACAGCCGGCCAAGCAGCCCCACCAGAGGAGCAGGAAAGCTGATGTTTCAGGTCAAGACCCTTCTTCCAAAACGGGGGAGGGGAAGGGGATTCTGAAATAAATAGGGAGAGAGGGGGAGGCGGAGAGAAGATGGATAAAGGAGAAGATAGGTGGAGAGGAGACAGACAGATCAAAGAGGTGGGGTTGGAGCCAGTAAAGGTGTGTGTGGGTGGGGAGTTAGGGAGGAGGTAGGTCAGTCCAGGGAGGACGGACAGGTCAAGGAGGCGGGATGAGGTAAATAGGTGGGAGATGGAGGTGGGAGGAATGGATAGGGAAGCGGGCAGCAGCTAAGCTGGTTTTGGGATGTGGTCGGGGGAGGGGAGATTTTGAAGCTTGTAAAGTCCACATTGATACCCTTGGGCTGCAGCATTCACAAGCGGAAAATGAAATGCTGTTCCTGCATCTTTTGGGTGGCATCATTGTGGCACTGCAGGAGGCCCAGGATCTTCATGTCGTCCGAGGAGTGGGGAGGCGGGGGGAGTTGAAATGGTTCCTGACTGGGAGGTGCAATTGTTTGTTGTAAATTTTGGCCCCAACTGCGACGACCGCTACAATCAGAACATTGATATCCTACAAGAAGTGTTTCTCGCTGCAACTTCTGAAATACACACTCGCTGCAATATGCCGGCATCTCCAAATACTACAATCAAGCCTACCCCAGCTCAGAGCCTCCCTCTCCCAGACCTGCAAAATACCTCTCCTGTTTTTTTATCCTTCGTAAGGTCCACAATTTGAACTCACAATTTTACTCGGCTTTAGTAGATTGTTAAAACCGAAAGTACTTTAAACTCACTGGTGCTTCCCACTGTACCCAGAACCTTCCCAACCATGTGCCCGCTGCCATTGGCCATGTGGCCACCTTTGAGGCACTAACGGTGGCGTCACATCTGCTGTCACTCGGACTGCCACTCCCAGTACAGCCCACGCCATCGACACCGCTGCTGATACCGCAGCCTCCGTTTCCGAGGCCAACACAGACATCAAGGACCCCACAGCCACCAACATCCTAGATATGTCGGCCGACGTCGCTCCGCCCACTGCTGATGTCACCCCGCCTACCACCGATGTCACCCCGCCCACTGCCGATGTCACCCCTCCCACCACCCATGCCGCTCCACCCACCACATTCACAGCCAGCGTCTCCAGACAAGGCAATAACTCCCAGCCCTGCTGAGTCTGCACCACCCGCCCCCCAGACCTCCCCCCTGACTGAGGACGAATGATCAGAACTCAAAAGAGAACTCACCCTTTGTCCCTCTCCACCCACACATCGACGAACATAACTCTTGTTTGGACATTGAGCAGTTTTTCCGCCACCTCCTTCTCCACGCTTACCTCTCTAACCAGGAGCCTAACCCTCCCTCTACTGACCCCTTCTCCCGCCTCCAACACACCCTCCTCCTCCTGGACACCACCCCCAGGCTTCCGACCCTCCCTCGGCCTCTTCATCTCCAACTGCCGTCGAGACATCGATCGCCTCAACCTCTCCACCCCTCTCACTCACTCCAACCTCTCCCCCACAGAACGCACAGCCCTCCGCTCCCTCCGCTCCAATCCCAGCATCACTATAAAACCTGCAGACAAGGGAGGTGCAGTGGTAGTATAGCGCACTGACTTTTACATTGCTGAGGCCAGACGCCAGGACTCTGACCCCTCCTCCTACCGCCCCCTTGATCATGACCAGACCCCCGAGCACCAAACCATCATCTCTCAAACCATTCACAACCTCATCACCTCAGGTGACCACCCACCCACAGCCTCCAACCTCATCGTTCCCCAACCACGCACTGCCCGTTTCTATCTCCTTCCCAAAATCCACAAACCTGCCTGCCCTTGTCGACCCATTGTCTCCGCCTGCTCCTGCCCCACCGAACTCAACTTCACCTATCTGGACGCCATTTTCTCCCCCTTGGTCCAAGAACTCCCTACCTACGTCTGTGACACCACTCACACTCTCCACCTCCTCCAGAACTTCCAATTCCCCAGTCCCCAACACCTCATTTTTACTGTGGACGTCCAGTCCCTATACACCTGCATTCCGCATGCAGATGGCCTCAAGGCCCTCTGCTTCTTCCTGTCCCGCAGGCCCGACCAGTCCCCCTCCACTGACACCTTCATCCGCCAGCTGAACTCGTCCTCACCCTCAACAACTTATCTTTCAATTCCTCCCGCTTCCTACAGACAAAGGGGGTGGCCATGGGTACCCACATGGGCCCAAGCTATGCCTGCTTCTTTGTAGGTTACGTGGAACTGTCCCTCTTCCACACCGACACAGGCCCCAAACCCCATCTCTTCCTCCATTACATTGATGACTATATCGGCGCCGCCTTGTGCACCCACGAGGAGATTGAACAGTTCACCCACTTTACCAACTCCTTCCACCCCAACCTTAAGTTCACCTGGACCATCTCTGATACCTCTGTCTCCTACCAGTTCCTCTCTGTCTTCATCTCTGGCATCCACCTAGAAACCGATATCCATTTTAAGCCCACTGACTCCCATAGCTACCTAGAATACTTTTCCTCCCACCCACCTTCCTGCAAAAATTCCATCCCCTATTCCCAATTCTTTCACCTCTGCCGCATCTGCTCCAGAGATGAGGCGTTCCACTCCCAAACATCGCAGATGTCCTCGTTTTTCAAGGGCTGCAACTTCCCCTCCAGCGATCGAAAATGCTCTTGACCGTGTCTCTCGCATTTCCGGCAGCTCATCCCTCACACCCCCTACCTGCAATAATAACCAAAACAGAATCCCTCTCGTCCTCACGTACCACCCCACAAACCTCCAAATCCTCTGACATTTCCACCATCTACAATCTGACTCCACTACCAAAGACATTTTCCATCCCTCCCTTTATGTGCTTTCCGGAGGGACTCTCTCCGTGACTCCCCTGTCCACTCCACACTCCCCTCCAGCCCCACCACCACCAGCAATTTTCCCTGCAAACAAAGCAAGTACTACACCTGCCCCCACGCCTCCTCCCTCACCCCCATCCCAGGCCCTAAGAAGACTTTCCACATCAAACAGATGTTCACCTGCACATCTGCTCATGTGGTATACTGCATCCGCTGTTCCCGTTGTGGCCTTCTCTACATTGGGGAAACCAAGCAGAGGCTTGGGGACCGCTTTGTGGAACACCTCCGCTCAGTTCACAACAAACAACTACACCTCCCAGTTGTGAACCATTTCAACTGACCCCAACTCCTCGGACAACATGTCCATCCTGGGCCTCCTGCAGTGCCACAATGATGCCGCCCAAAAGATGCAGGAACAGCACCTCATATTTCACTTGGGAACCCTGCAGCCCAAAGGTATCAATGCGGACTTCATAAGCTTCAAAATCCCGCCTTCCCCGATCGCATCCCAAAATCAGCCCAGCTAATACCCGCCTCCCTAACCATTCCTCCTACCTCAAGCCCCATCCCTATCTCCTACCCACTAACCTCATCCTGCCTCCTTGACCTGTCCGTCCTCCCTGGGCCGACCTATCCCGTCCCTCACTCCACACCTACATTCACCCTTACTGGCTCTAACCTGCCTCTTTGATCTGTCTCTCCTCTTACCCTATCTTCTCCTCTATCCAACTTCTATCCGCCTCCAACTCTGTCCCTAATTATTTCAGAATTCCCTTCCCCACTTCTGAAGAAGGGTCTCGACCCGAAATGTCAGGTTTCCTGCTCCTCTGTTGCTGCTTGTCCTGCTGTGTTCATCCAGCTCTACGCCTTGTTATCTCAAGGGCAATGTGCAGTGGTGCAGACAGAACAGGTGTACAAGAAGGATCTCACAGGCAGTGCACTTCTCACCATCACCTAAGTTCCGTCTTGGTGCTTGTTAGAATGTTCTGGTGATGAGGAATTCTGCCATCTGACTTTAACAGTCTGCTCATGGAGCCACATGACAGATTCCATCCTCTCCTTTCCCCTCAGGGTCTAACAGACTCTACATGCTGACCACTTCCTATGACTTGTGGTCAAGGTGTCTCTCTTTGCAAATTTCTCCACAAAGAATGGGTGATATGCAACTTCTTTGTTGGAAGTTTGCTCAAATTATTCTGCACTTTAAGGATGGTGACAGAGGGAAACCAGGGAAGTACAGAGCAGTTAGCCTAACATCTATGGTGGGGCAATTATTGGAGTCCATAATCAAAGATAGGGTAGCTGTCTTTAACTCAAAATTTCAGTTAATCATGGAGAGTCAGCATGGATTCATCAAGGGTAGGTCATGCCTGAAAAACCTCATTCAGTTTTTTTGAAGAGGTGGCAAAGATGGTGGATAGGGGTAGGTTGATAGATGTTCTTCATATGGATTTCCAGAAGGCTTTCAATCAAGTTCCACACAAGAGACTGTTAGCTAAGATGGAAACCCACAAAACTGAGGGGAATTACTGACATGGATAGGAAATTGGTTGTGTGGCAGGAAACAGAGAGTTAGAACAATGAGAAAGTGCTCAAATTGAGAGGATGTTACGAGTGCTGTCCCTTAGGGACCTATGCTGGGTCCTCAATTGTTAATGGCATAAAAAGTCAAATACCAAAATCTGAGGATGACACAAAATTAGGCAGCATTGTAAATAGTGTTACAACAGCATAAAACATATAACATCAGGGACATGGATAAATTAGGCAAATGGGTAAAGCTGTGGTAGATGGATTTTAATATAAGCATGAGGTTATCCATTTTGACTGAAAAAGGATAGATCAGGATATTATTTAGAAGTCACAAAGTTTAATACAGTGGATGTTCAAAAAGATTTGGTGGCTCAGGTACATAGCTCTTTAAAATGACAAGAACAGGTGCAGAAATAATACAAGAAGGCTAATGGACTGTTGGCTTTCATATCTAAAGGGCTGGAGTTTAGCTGATGTTATACAAAACCCGAATAGACGCCACTTATCGAACTGGAAATAGATCTGAGCACCGCACCTCAGGAAGAATGTTTTGTCCCTGGAAGCCGTTCATTGCAGGTTTACAAGGAGGATATGTGCAATTCAGGGGTCAGGTTATGAGGACAGATTCGACAAATTAGCCCTTTACGCTCTAGAATTTAGAAGGGTAAGGGGTGATCCAATTGAAGTCTTCAGGATTTTAACAGGGAAAGACGGCGTAGATAAAGATAAACTATTTCCATTGGTTGAAGATTCCAGAACTTGAGGAAAATGCCCAAGAGTTAGGGCCAGACCATTCAGGAGAGATGTTACATTGAGTGGGGGAGGTTTGGAACTCTCTTCCCCAGATGACAGTCAATGTTAATTGAATTGTTGAATTTAAATCTGAGATAGACAAATTTGTGTTAAGCAACAGTATCAAAGGATATGGGCCCAAGGCTTGTATCTGGAGATATGATCTTACTGAACAATGCAGCAGGCTTGAGGGGCTGAATGGACTACTTCTGTTCCTGTGTTCCTGTCAGCTGAAGATTCTGGTAAATCTGTGAAGCTCCTCAGATGACTAGCTAGTAATTCCCAGGCTGACTGTAATCTACCTGCAGGACTGACCATGGCCCAATCACAGGACTGCAACGACATGGATCCCAGGCTCTGATGACAGAAATTGTCAGCAGACCATGGCTCACGTTCAGATTCAAATCAGCCCTTGGCGACTACAACGGGAAGCCCTGATTGGTTGTACTTTCTCTTGACTGGACTCAAGGCTACTCCATTTGGTAGAAATACACACTGTGTGTTTGCTGCAGAAGCTGTGGGCACACACTGCAGAAGTGACATTGATGTAGCACAGTGAAACACTAACTGGCTAGGTTCAGTTAGGGCACCAGTTGGATGTGGCTGTGAGACTGGTAGCAATGATAAATGATTGAAGATGATATGGACTGTATAAACTTTAGGAGTGAGTCCTGTTTGGTAGAGATTATTGATGGGTGAGTGATGGGGACTAAGGTTTAGTGCATTATAGAACATAGAACAAACACAGAACATAGAACAGTACAGCACAGGACAGGCCCTTCAGCCCACGATGTTGTGCCGACCTATTATCCTACTAAGATCAATCTACCCTGCACACCCTACATTTTACTATCCTCCGTGTGCCTATCCAAAAGTTACTTAAAAGTTTCTAACTGTATCTGACTCCACTACCACTGCCGGCAGCACATGCCATGCACTTATCAATCAAAAGATTACAAGTTATAAGATGAAATCCCGTGGCGTTGAGCGTACATATTGGCATAGATAGAGAATTGGCTAATGTGTAGGAAACTGTGAATGATGATAAGGAGTTTAAAATAAAATCTCTCCATCTTCGGTCCGCCTCCCCCTCTCTCCCTATTTATTCCAGTTCCCTCTCCCCGTCCCCCTCTCTGATGAAGGGTCTAGGCCCGAAACGTCAGCTTTTGTGCTCCTGAGATGCTGCTTGGCCTGCTGTGTTCATCCAGCCTCACATTTTATTATAATGATGATAAGGAGTTGTTTTTCACATCAGCAACCAGGGGGTTTCTACAGAGATCAATGTTGTGGCCACAACTGTTAAAATATATATTCATGGCTTAGAGGAAGGATGTGAATGTACTGTAGCCAAATTTACAAATGACACAATGATAGGTGAAAAACTTGTGAGAGACACAGACAGTTTACAGAGAGATAAACAGGAGCCTGGAAGAACACAGCAAACCAATGCAGCATCAGGAAGAAAATCAATGTTTCAGGCATTACCCTTCTTCAGGGTTGGATGTGGGGGTGGAGGGAGCTGCAGATAAAGAGGGTGTCAGAGAGATGAGAGCAGAATGTTGGTAATAGGCGTATACTGATAGTAGGTACAACCTGGTTGGTCAATGGGAGGGATGAATCCGGTTGGTGGCTGGAAGGGAGGGTCTGAGATGGAATGGAACGGAGGAGGTGGGGCTGCAAAGGGAGCCAGGGGATGTGTAGGAAGGTTGTTTGAAATTGGAGAACACAATGTTGAGTCCTTCGAACTGCTGGATGCCCAGGTATGGTTCTTCAAATTTGTGTTCCAACTCACTGTGACACTGGACTAGGCCGAGGATGGACACTTCGGAGGAGGAGTGGGGAGAGGGTGTTGAAATGGGTGATGACCCGGGGTGGGGGGGGGGGGGGGGGGGGGTGCGGTTAGTCTGGCCATGACAGGCCAGGAAAACAGTACCTAGTCTACATTTGGTCACACCAACATATAGAAGACCACATCGGGAGCACCGGATGCAGTAGATTAGTTGGAGGAGGTGCAGGTGAAGCTCATTTCATCTCCCTGCCCCACTCCCCCTCCAGCATGTCCATCCTCAGCCTCCTCCAGCAATTCAGAATGCAACTTTGAAAAACAACACCTTATCTTCCGTCTGTGCACCTACAGACTGGGCGACTCAACATCAACTTCTCCAATTTCACATAAACTTCCCACCCATCCCCCTGGCTATCCTTCCAGCCCTACCTCCCCCCTTTCATTTCACCTTCTGACCCTGCCTTCCAGCCACCAACTGGATACATCTCTCTCATCAACTGACTACGTGATTTACTTATTAAATGTTTGGAGGGTTTCTGCTACTAGCACCCTTACAGGCAGTGAGTTCCAGATACCCACCAGCCTGTGGGTGAAAACATTTTCCTCATATCTCTTGTAAATCTGCTGCCCTTAACCAGAGGTCACAGATCACCGCCATCAAGGGAAACATTCGTTCCTGTCTATGCTAGCTATGTCTCCCATAATTTTATACATCTCAATCGTGTCCTGCCTCAGTCTGCTCTGCTTGAATGGAAACAGCCCCAGTCTGTCCAATCTTTCTTTAGAACTCAAAAAAACTCCAGCTGAACTCAGTAGCCTCATAAATCAGAGATTGCAAACACTGCCGATGCTGGAGTCAGAGTTAATACAGTGTGGAGCTGGAGGAACACAGCAGGTCAGGCAGCATCAGAGGAGCAAGAAAGTCAACATTACAGGTTGGGACCTTTCATCAGGAATGGGGAGGGGGAAGGAAACTCAGAAATAAATACAAGGGTGGGACTGGGAAAAGGTAGGAGGGATGAGGTTAGGTAAATGTAGGTCGGAGGGAGTGGGGATTGATCATTGGCAAGGGTATGGTAGATAGCTGGGAGAGAAGATGGACAGGTTGTGTTAGGCCAGGGAGGTGGGGATGAGAGAGAGGGTTGGTCATGGGATGAGGCCGGGGGTGGGGAGATTTTACAACTGGTGAATTCCACGTTTAGGCCATCGGGCTGTAGGGTCCCAAGGCAGAATATGAGGTGTTGCTCCTCCAGTTTGTGGGTGGTGTCATTGTGACAATGATGGAGGCCCAGGATGGACATGTCACCCAGGGAGTGGGAGGGGGACTTAAACCGGTGGGCAACTGGAAGATGTTGTCAATTTTCGTGTATAGAGCACAGGTGAGCAAATGCGAGGTCTTGCACTTTGGAAAAAAAGAGTACAGGCAAGGACTATTTGATGAGGACTCGTTTACTGAGGTTGCTGAGGAAGGTTTGTCGACTGAGTCAGTATGGGTGGAAGTTAGGAACAGCAAGGGAGCAGTCACCTCACTGGGGGTTTTCTACAGACCCCCAAATAGCAGTAGGGAGATCGAAGAACTCATTGGCCGGCAGATTGTTGAAAAGTGCAAACGTAGCAGGGATGTTGTTATGGGTGACTTCAACTTTCCCAATATTGATTGGAAACTCCTCAGTGCAGATGGTTTGGATGGAGCCGTTTTTGTCAGGTGTGTTCAGGAGGGTTTCCTTACTCAGTATGTGGACAGGCCGACGAGGGGGGAGGCCATTTTGGATTTGGTGCTCGGCAATGTCCCAGGACAGGTGTCAGATCTCGTGGTGGGAGATCTTTGGCGACAGTGACCACAACAGCCTCATATTTACCATAGCCATGGAAAGGGAAAGGAGCAGTTACCAGGGGAAGATATTTAACTGGGGAAAAGGAAACTATGGCGCTATCAGACAGGAGTTGGGAAGTACAGATTGGGAGCAATTGTTCCACGGAAAGGGCGCAGCAGACATGTGGAGACTGTTTAAGGAGCAGTTGTTGCGAGTGATGTATAAATTTGTTCCTCTGAGACAGGTAAGAAGGAGTAAGATTAAGGAGCCTTGGATGACGGGAACAGAGGTGCTTCTCATCAAAAAGAAAAAGGCAGCTTACATAAGGTGGAGGAAGCAAGGGTCTAGCACAGCTTTAGATGATTACAGGCTTGCTCGGAAGGAGCTCAAAAGTGGACTGAGGAGGGCCAGGAGGGGCACTAAAAAGGCTTGGCAGGAAGGATTAGGGAGAACCCGACGGCATTTTACTCATATGTGAGGAATAAGAGAATGATCGGGGAGAAGGTAGGGCCGATCAAGGATAGCGTAGGGAACTTGTGCGTGGATTCTGAGCAGATAGGGGAAGCCCTAAAAGAGTTTTTTGCTTCGGTTTTCACTAAGGAAAGGGACCTTGTTGTGAATGAGAACTTTGAGGAGCAGGAAAACAGGCTTGACCAGATCGAGATTGAGGAAGTTGATGTGCTGGAAATTTTGGCAAACATTAAAATTGATAAGTCCCCAGGGCCAGACCAGATTTATCCTAGGTTGCTCCGGGAAGCAAGAAAGGAGGTTGCTGAGCTGCTGGCGAAGATCCTTGCTTCCTCACTCTCCACAGGAGTCGTACTGGAAGTTTGGAGGGAGGCAAATGTTGTTCCTCTTTTCAAGAAAGGGAATAGGGAAATCCCTGGAAATTACAGACCAGTCAGTTGTACATTTGTGGTCTGTAATTTTAAGTTGTGGCAAGGTTTTGGAAAGAATTCCGAGGGACAGGATTTATGACTATTTGGAAAAGCATAGCGTGATTACAGGGAGTCAGCATGGCTTTGTGAGGGGCAGGTCATGCCTCACAAATCTTATTGAGTTCTTTGAGGAGGTCACGAGACAGGTTGACGAGGGTCGAGCAGCGGATGTGGTGTACATGGACTTCAGCAAGGCATTTGATAAGGTTCCCCACGGCAGGCTCATTCATAAAGTCAGGAGGTATGGGGTACAGGGTGATTTGGCTGTCTGGATTCAGAATTGTTTGGCTGACAGGAGGCAGAGAGTGGTTGTAGATGGTAAGTATTCTGCCTGGAGGTCAGTGCTGAGTGGTGTCCCGCAGGGCTCTGTTCTTGGGCCTCTGCTCTTTTATAAATGACTTGGATGAGGAGGTTGAGGGGTGGGTTAGTATGTTTGCTGATGACACAAAGGTCAGAGGTGCCATTGATAGTATCGAGGGCAATTGCAGGCTTCAGCGGGACATTGACAGTACGCAGAGCTGGGCTGAGAAATGGCAGATGGAGTTCAACCTGGATAAATGAGAGGTGATGCATTTTGGAAGGTTGAACATAAATGCTGAATATCAGATTAAAGGCAGGATTCTCAGCAGTGTGGAGGAACAGGGGGATCTTGGTGTTCAAGTGCATAGCTCCCTCAAAGTTGCCACCCAGGTAGATAAGGTTGTTAAGAAAGCATATGTTGTTTTGGCTTTCATTAACAGGGGGATCGAGTTTAAGAGCCATGAGGTTATGCTGCAGCTCTACAAAACCCTGGTGAGACCACACTTGGAATATTGTGTCCAGCTCTGGTCGCCCTATTATAGGAAAGATGTGGATGCTTTGGAGAGGGTGCAAAGGAGGTTTACCAGGATGCTGCCTGGACTGGAGGGCTTGTCTTACGAGGAGAGGTTGACTGAGCTCAGACTTTTCTCTCTGGAGAGAAGGAGGAAGAGAGGTGACCTGATCGAGGTGTACAAGGTAATGAGAGGCATGGATAGAGTCGATAGCCAGAGGCTTTTCCCCAGGGCAGGATTGACTGCCACGAGGTGTCATCGTTTTAAGGTGCTAGGAGGAAGGTATAGAGGAGACATCAGAGGGAGGTTCTTCACCCAGAGAGTTGTGAGCGCATGGAATAGTTTGCCAGTGGTAGTCGTGGAAGCGGAGTCATTAGTGACATTCAAGCGACTGCCGGACATACACTTGGACAGCAGTGAATTGAGGGGAATGTAGGTTAGGTTATTTCATTTTTGGATTAGGATTATGCCACGGCACAAAATCGTGGGCCTAAGGGCTTGTACTGTGCTGTACTTTTCTATGTTCTATGTTCTAAACAGTGAGAAAATTCATAAAGCAGAAGTACCAAGGGATCTAAGAGCGTTGGTCCAGGATTCTCTAAAGGTTAACTTGCGGGTAGAGTCTGTGATTAAGATGGCGAATGTAATGTTGTCGTTTATATCAAGAGGGTCGGAATATAAAAGCAGTGATGTGCTTCTGAGGCTTTATAAAGCTCTAGTTCGGCCCCATTTAGAATGCTGTGTCCAATTTTGGGCCCCACACCTCAGGAAGGACATACTAGCCCTGGAGCGTGTCCAATAAGATTCACACGGATGATCCTAGGAATGGTAGGTTTAACATATGATGAATGGCTGAGGACCCTGGGATTGTATTCATTAGAGTTAAGAAGGTTGAGGGGAGATCTAATAGAAACTTACAAGATAATGTATGGCTTAGAAGGGGTGGACTCTGGGAAGTTGTTTACATTGGACGGGGAGACTAGGACCCGTGGGCACAGCCTTAGAATTAGAGGGGGTGAATTTAAAATGGAAATGAGGAGAAATTTCTTCAGCCAGAGAGTGGTGGGCCTGTGGAATTCATTGCCATGGAGGGCAGTGGAGGCCAGGACGTTAAATGTCTTCAAGGCAGAGATTGATAAATTCCTGATCTCACAAGGAATTAAGGGCTATGGGGAGAGTGCAGTGAAGTGGAGTTGTAATGCCCATCAGCCATGATTAAATGGCGGAGTGGATTCGATGGGCCAAATGGCCTTTCTTCCTCCTATGTCTTGTGGTCTTACGGTCTAAGGTGCTCCACAAATCAGTCACTGAGTCCACACTTGGTCTGATTGATGTAGAGGAGGCCACATTGAGAGCAACGGATATAGCAGAGCAGGTTGGAGGATGTACAGGCAAATCCCCGTCGGATTTGCAAAGATGGCTTGGGGCTTAGATGGAGGTGAGAGGATGGTGTAGGGGCAGGTGTGGCACCCCGTGCAGTTATGGAGGAAAGGTGCTGGGTTTGGTGTAGCTGGTGGGGAGTGTGGAGTGGATTAGGGAGTCGTGGAGTAAATGGTCCATACAAAAGGCAGAAAGGGATGGGGAGGGGAATATCTCTTTGGTGGTGGGTCGGATTGTAGGTGGCGGAAGTGGCAGAGGATACTACGCTGGATGTGGAGGTTGGAGGGGTGATACTTGAGGACCGGGGGACTCTGTCCCTAGTTCTGTTAGGGGGAGGGTTTGAGGGCAGAAGTGCACAAAATGCAAGAGATAATGGTTGAGGGCATTGTGAATCAACAGAGGGAGAAAATTGCAGTGTAAGAGGACATCCAGGATGTCTGGGAGTGGAACACTTAATCTTGGGTGCATATGGTAAATCTCTGATGCTATCACGGTCCTCCTAGAATGTAGATTCCAGAACTGCATACAATACTCTCACTGAGACATAATGAATGTTTAAACAGCTGGATCATGTAAGGGGCTCACCTTTGTCGCCCTACAACCACACATCAACGAATACCAGTCACGATTGGACATAGAGCAGTTTTTCCGCCATCTTCGCCTCCATGCCTACTTCTTCAACCAGGAGCCTAACCCTCCCTCCACTGACCCCTTCACCCGATTCCAACACAAGTCCTCCTCCTGGACACCACCCCCAGGCCTCCTACCCTCCCTCGACCTCATCTCCAACTGCCGTCGAGACATTAACCGCCTCAACCTCTCCACCCCTCTCACCCACTCCAACCTCTCCCCCGCAGAACGGGCAGCCCTCCGCTCCAACCCCAACCTCACCATCAAACCCGCAGACAAGGGTGGCGCAGCGGTAGTATGGCGCACTGACCTCCACATCGCCGAGGCCAGACGCCAACTCTCCGACACCACCTCCTACCGCCCCCTCGATCATGACCTCACACCCGAGCACCAAACCATCATCTCCAACACCATTCATGACCTCATCACCTCAGGGGACCTCCAACGCACAGCCTCCAACCTCATTGTTCCCCAACCCCGCACGGCCCATTTCTATCTCCTTCCCAAAATCCACAAACCTGCCTGCCCTGGTCGACCCATCGTCTCAGCCTGCTCCTGCCCGACCGAACTCATCTCCACCTATCTGGACTCCATTTTCTCCCCTTTGGTCCAGGAACTCCCTACCTACGTCCGTGACACCACCCACGCCCTCCATCTCCTCCAGGGCTTCCAATACCCTGGCCCCCAACACCTCATCTTCACCATGGACATCCAGTCCCTATACACCTGCATTTCGCATGCAGATGGCCTCAAGGCACTCTGCTTCTTCCTGTCCCGCAGGTCCGACCAGTCCCCGTCCACCGACACCCTCATCCGCCTAGCCAAACTCGTCCTCACCCTCAACAACTTCTCTTTTGACTCCTCCCATTCCTACAGACTAAGGGGGTGGCCATGGGCACCCGCATGGGCCCCAGCTATGCCTGCCTCTTTGTAGGTTACGTGGAACAGTCCCTCTTCCGCACCTACACAGGCCCCAAACCCCACCTCTTCTTCCGCCGCCTCTTGCTCCCCAGAGGAGCTCGAACAGTTCATCCACTTCACCAACACCTTCCACCCCAACCTTCAGTTCACCTGGGCCATCTCCAGCACATCCCTCACCTTCCTGGACCTCTCAGTCTCCATCTCAGGCAACCAGCTTGTAACTGATGTCCATTTCAAGCCCACCGACTCACACAGCTACCTAGAATACACCTCCTCCCACCCACCCTCCTGCAAAAATTCCATCCCCTATTCCCAATTCCTCCGCCTCCGCCGCATCTGATCCCACGATGAGGCATTCGACTCCCACACGTCCCAGATGTCCAAGTTCTTCAAGGACTGCAACTTTCCCCCCACAGTGATCGAGAACGCCCTTGACCGCGTCTCCTGCATTTCCTGCAACACATCCCTCACACCCCACCCCCCGCCACAACTGCCCAAAGAGGATCCCCCTCGTTCTCACACACCACCCCACCAGCCTACGGATACAACGCATCATCCTCCGACACTTCCGCCCTCTACAATCCGACCCCACCACCTAAGACATTTTTCCATCCCCACCCCTGTCTGCTTTCCGGAGAGACTACTCTCTCCGTGACTCCCTTGTTCGCTCCACATAGCCCTCCAACCCCACCACACCCGGCACCTTCCCCTGCAACCGCAGGAAATGCTACACTTGCCCCCACACCTCCTCCCTCACCCCTATCCCAGGCCCCAAGATGACATTCCACATTAAGCAGAGGTTCACCTGCACATCTGCCAATGTGGTATACTGCATCCACTGTCCCCGGTGTGGCTTCCTCTACATTGGGGAAACCAAGCCGAGGCTTGGAGACCGCTTTGCAGAACACCTCCGCTCAGTTCGCAACAAACAACTGCACCTCCCAGTCGCAAACCATTTCCACTCCCCCTCCCATTCTTTAGATGACATGTCCATCATGGGCCTCCTGCAGTGCCACAATGATGCCACCCGAAGGTTGCAGGAACAGCAACTCATATTCCGCCTGGGAACCCTGCAGCCTAATGGTATCAATGTGGACTTCACCAGTTTCAAAATCTCCCCTTCCCCAACTGCATCCCTAAACCAGCCCAGTTCGTCCCCTCCCCCCAATGCACCACACAACCAGCCCAGCTTTTCCCCCCCACCCACTGCATCCCAAAACCAGTCCAACCTGTCTCTGCCTCCCTAACCGGTTCTTCCTCTCACCCATCCCTTCCTCCCACCCCAAGCTGCACCCCCATCTACCTACTAACCTCATCCCACCTCCTTGACCTGTCCGTCTTCCCTGGACTGACCTATCCCCTCCCTACCTCCCCACCTATCTTCTTTACTCTCCATCTTCAGTCCGCCTCCCGTCTCTCCCTATTTATTCCAGTTCCCTCTCCCCATCCCCCTCTCTGATGAAGGGTCTAGGCCCGAAATGACAGCTTTTGTGCTCCTGAGATGCTGTTTGGCCTGCTGTGTTCATCCAGCCTCACATTTTATTATCTTGGATCATAACCTCTCTGCTTTTCGACACTTTGCCTTGGCTAATAAAATCAAATATACCAAATGCCTTCTTAACAGCCTGTCTATGCCCCCCTGTAATCTAAGGCTATCCTCCTCACTACTTATCACCCACTCATTTTGTATCATCTGAAAACTTACTGATCAACTCTCCTACGTTTATAATTACCACAAGCAGCAAGGGGCTAACACTGATTCCTCCAGAACCCCACAGGGTACAGGTTTCCAGTCACGAGAACATCCCTTAATCACCATCCTCTGCTCCTTCAACTCACCCAGTTCTGGATCCAATTAGCCAAAGTTCCTTTATCAGTTTCTCATGTGGACCTGCTGAATTCCAAGTCAACCACATCGAAAATGTTGCCCTCACCTGGTGACCTCATCAACAAATTCAACCATGATGAGCAGAACATGGCCTGGCCTTATCAAAACCCCATGCTGACTGTTCTTCATTAATCCCTGCCTCTCCAAATGCAGATTAATCTGTCCCTCAGAATTGCTTCCAATAGTTTCTCCACCACCGACGTTACACTGACTGGCCTGCTTTATCCCTTCCTCCCTTCTGGAATAATACCACATTGGCTGTTCTCCAGGCTTGTCATTCCCTCTCCTGGGGCCAGAGAGGAAATGAAAATTATTGCCCCTGCTACTTTCTCCTTTGCCTCCCTCGACAGCCAGGAATATATGTCATCCGTCCGTGGAGATTTATCTAGTTTTAAGCCCGCCAGACACAGTAAAGAGAACCAACAAACATTCCTTCTTGCCATAGATCCCACATGCATTTTCCACTTCCACTCCTTATTAAAACTAATCAATGAAACACAAGGTTTTCTTTAATGCCTCTATGATGTTTCTCTTCGTTTGCCGACATCCCATTCCCAAAAGAATTGTTTTAGAATTTACTTCTTGAAAGGATGCCAGTCAAGGGACAACTATTTATTTTACAATCTGTACTCATTCCTTTAAATCACTACATTTCTCACCTGTGTGTCATAGGATTGTGTGTTCAAGTCACATCCTAGGGAATTAAGAATAAGTGCTGAGCTGAAGCTCCCAGTTCCATGCTGGCTGAGCGCTGCACTGTCGAAGCTGCTGCGTTTCAGGTGAGATTCTGCTTGTCCTCGAATTGTAAGCAAAGGATCCCATACATTACTGCGAAGAAGACCAAGGAGAGCTCTCCCATTTAACCAGTGCCAATGTTTGTTCTTCAACCGACATCACTAAAATAGACAGAGATAATGGGAACTGCAGATGCTGGAGATTCCAAGATAATAAAATGTGAGGCTGGATGAACACAGCAGGCCAAGCAGCATCTCAGGAGCACAAAAGCTGACGTTTCGGGCCTAGACCCGATGCTCTCTGATGAAGGGTCTAGGCCCGAAACGTCAGCTTTTGTGCTCCTGAGATGCTGCTTGGCCTGCTGTGTTCATCCAGCCTCACATTTTATTATCACTAAAATAGACAATCTGGTCATTATCACATTGCTATTTGTGGGATAACAAGGTGTGGAGCTGGAGGAACACAGCAGGCCAAGCAGCATCAGAGGAGCAGGGAGGCTGACATTTCTGGCTGAGACCCTCTGTTGTGGGAGCTTGCTGTGCAAATTAATTGTACACAATGTACAGAGAGATCTGGGTGTTCAAGTCCATTGTACCCTGAAGGTGGCAGCGCAGGTCGATAGAGTGGTCAAGAAGGCATATGGCATGCTTTCCTTCATTGGGCGGGGTATTGAGTACAAGAGTTGGCAGGTCATGTTACAGTTGTACAGGACTTTGGTTTGACCACATTTTGAATACTGCATACAGTACTGGTCGCCACATTACCAAAAGGATGTGGATGCTTTGGAGAGGGTGCAGAGGAGGTTCACCAGCATGTTGCCTGGTATGCAGGGTGCTAGCTATGAAGAGAGGTTGAGTAGATTAGGATTATTTTCATTAGAAAGACGGAGATTGAGGGGGGACCTGATTGAGGTCTACAAAATCATGAGGGGTATAGACAGGGTGGATAGCAACAAGCTTTTTCCCAGAGTGGGGGACTCAATTACTAGGGGTCACAATTTCAAGCTGAGAAGGAAATCTTTAAGGGAGATATGCGCAGAAAGTTCTTTACGCAGAGGGTGATGGGTGCCTGGAATGCATTGCCAGTGGAGGTGGTAGAGGTGGGCACGATAGCGTCATTTAAGATGTATCAGACAAATACATGAATGGGCAGGGAGCAGAGGGATACAGATCCTTGGAAAATAGGTGACAAGTTTGGATAGAAGATCTGGATTGGCGCAGGCTTGGAGGGCTGAAGGGCCTTTTCCTGTGCTGTAATTTTCTTTGTTCTTTGTTCTAAACAGTGCTAGTATTTCAAAATGTGCTTCATTGGTTGTAGAGTGCTTTGGCGCACACTGAGATTGTGAAAGTAGTTGGATGAGGAGTAGCTGAGAAGGATGTGAAACCTTTACACTTCTATCCTATTTTACAAGATGAAGGAATGTGTGATCTGAAACGCGCTTATAGAATTCAACCTTCTGATCTATAAAACACCTTTTCACATTCTTTTACTACTTCAAACAGTATCAAATTCCTACTGCACCATTCTGCTGTTGATGCCTGTTATCCAGTTCATTAAAGTTTCTCTCACATTATGGCAGTATAAGGCACAGCTTGGATTCTGAATAATGATCCCTGTGAGTCTTGACCTCAAATAGACAGATCATTTCCAAGGGAGCGGAGAGGTCAAGGTTGGAATGAATGTATTTAACTAAAATTCTTAAGGCCTTCACAAGATGAGCAGGAGGAGATAATTTATTTTAACTGGGGAGGAAACATGAAGAAATGACTGAGAACATTCAGCATGAACAAATGGAAAGAAGTGTGCAGACATTGCTTTGCATGCAGCAATTGTAAATTTGGTAAGGGTAGCCGGAATAAGGAGTTTGTGGAATGTGAGGTACATTCACAAGGCATGGAACTATGACTTTCAGAGACCTGGTTACACTGCACTTCAGGGTCAAACAGTTTGGGAATAGGTGACTGCCAAGCAGTCCAAGTGAAAGATGCCCCCCGAGGTGCCACTCACAAAGTGGTTTTCTTTACTGAGTTCCAGTGAAGGTGATGGATCCTTGGAGGAGGGCAACAAGACCCAAACTCATCACACCATGGGTGGCCCAGTTATACAGAAGGTAAGCAAGTCCCACCTGTGTAATTTCTCACCTGAAATGCAGCAGCTTCGACAGTGCAGCACTCACTCAGCTTAGAACTTGGAGCATCAGCTCAATCCTTATTCTTAATTCCCTAGAATGTGATTTGAACACACAATCTTATGGCACACAGGTAGTGATTTAAAGGAATGAGTTCAGATTTAAAATAAATAGTTGTCCCTTGACTGGCATCTTTTCAAGCAGTAAATTCTAAAACAATTTTTTTTGGGCATGATGCGCCTCCGTCAGCAACATTGAGGAAACCTTTTGTTTCATTTTCTTTCAACATTTTCATTGATTAGTTTTAATAAGGAGTGGAAGTGGAAAATGCATGTGGGATCTATGGCAAGAGGGAATGTTTGTTGGTTCTCTTTACTGTGTCTGGCGGGCTTAAAACTAGATAAATCTCCACGGACGGATGACATGTATTCCTAGCTGTCGAGGGAGGCAAAGGAGAAAGTAGCAAGGGCAAAAATTTCCATTTCCTCTCTGGCCCCAGGAGAGGTAATGACAAGCCTGGAGATCAGCCAATGTGGTATTATTCCAGAAGGGAGGAAGGGATAAAGCAGGCCAGTCAGTGTAACGTCGGTGGTGGAGAAACTATTGGAAGCAATTCTGAGGGACAGATTAATCTGCATTTGGAGAGGCAGGGATTAATGAAGAACAGTCAGCATGGGGTTTTGATAAGGCCAGGCCATGTTCTGCTCATCATGGTTGAATTTGTTGATGAGGTCACCAGGTGAGGGCAACATTTTCGATGTGGTTGACTTGGAATTCAGCAGGTCCACATGAGAAACCGATAAAGGAACTTTGGCTAATTGGATCCAGAACTGGGTGAGTTGAAGGAGCAGAGGGTGGTGATTAAGGGATGTTCTCGTGACTGGAAACCTGTACCCTGTGGGGTTCTGGAGGAATCAGTGTTAGCCCCTTGCTGCTTGTGGTAATTATAAACGTAGGAGAGTTGATCAGTAAGTTTTCAGATGATACAAAATGAGTGGGTGATAAGTAGTGAGGAGGAGAGCCTTAGATTGCAGGGGGGCATAGACAGGCTGTTCAAATGGGCTGATCAATGGCAAAAAAATTTGACATCCGAACAAATGTGAGGTGATGCTCGTGGGCAGGACAAACAAGGCAAGGGAATATACGACACATGGTAGGAACTGGGAAGCATCGAGGATCAGGGGGACCTTGGCCAAGTGGTTCAGAAGACATATGGGATACTTTTTTGCTCTTTGTTCTTGACATTATTAGTCAAGGCACATTGTTTCAGAGCAGTGAGGTCATGCTCGAGCTTTTTCAAGGTGATTAGGCCATAGCGAGAATATCATGTGCAGTTCTCAAATCTATATTCTAAGAGGGATGTGATAGCACTGGAGAAGGTGCAGAAGAGATTTTGTTTTGTGCTGTCTTCAACACTGTCTACAATGCTGCCCAATTTTGTGCATCAGCAGATTTGGAAATTAGGCCATTAACTGAGTCCATATTTAATACTGTGAATAATTTCAACCTCAGCATAGATCCTTGAGGGGCAACACCAGTCACGTCCTGTCAATTTGTGTACTTACCCATCATTACAATGCTCTGTTTCTTGCCATCAAACCAATTTCCTGTCAGCAATTTGCCCTCCATTCCACAGCTTCCATCTAGGCCTGAAACGTCAGCCTTCCTGCTCCTCCGATGCTGCTTGGTCTGCTGTGTTCATCCAGCTCCATACCTTGTTATCTCTTCCTTCTTAGCTAACAGTCTCTTGTGTGGGACTTTAACGAAAGCCTTTTGGAAGTCATTATAAACAACATCTAACAACTTACCACTATCCAACACTATTGCTATCTCTTCAAAAAGCTGAATGAGGTTTGTTAGGCATGATCTACCCTCAATGGATCCATGCTGACTCTCCCTGATTAAGTGAAAATTTGAGGTGATCAGTTCCCCTGCCTTTGATTATAGATTCCAACAATTGTTCCACCACAGATGTTAGGCTAATTGCTCTGAACTTCATTGGTTTCCCTCTGTCACAACATGAGCAAATTTCTAATCCAGAGGCACAACTCCTGAATTCAGGGACCTCTGAATAATTATGATCAGGGCCTCAGCAATGTGCTGTCTCTGACCTCTTTAAAAACTTGTGGATGGATCCCATCAGGTCCTGGTGATTTGTTACTCTCTGGTTCCATTTCTTTCCCCATTATTGACGATTGATTGAAGCTACTTTTATTTAGACTCTGCCTCTGATCCTCTGTTAATTTCTTTGAGATTTCTCACAAGCTCGTCTCCTTTTCTGCTGTAAATAGTCAAGCAAAATAATCATTCAGCATGTCTGCCATTTCCCCATGGTCACCGACAATATCCGCACTCTCAGTCTTCAATGGACAAATAGTTCCCTTATCAGCCCCTTTCCCTCTATACATTGTTAAAGTCTCCTTATTGTCTTTTATGTCTCTTGAAAGTTTCCATTCATAATCTTTTGCAGCAGTTTTTATAAGCCACTTTGTGGGTCTTTATATTTGTCCTATTCTGTGGAACCTGTACTGTTCCTTTTCTTTATATAAGCCCTTTCTTTTAAAATTTATGCTGTCCCTTACCTCCTGAGAAGTCCACAGCTTTTTTTTGTGGGAGGTAGAGCTTTTCATTTTGATGGTACAAACTGTTCTGAATAGGATCAAGTGTTTCTCTGAATGCCCTTCACTGTTTCTCAGATGTTTTACCTACTAGCAGTGCTACCCAGTTTACTTTGGACAGTCTCTGCCTCATCCGATTAAAGCCTGCCTTACTTAAATCTAAAATTCTAGTGTTCAATTTTCTCTTGCCTCTTACAAATGATATGTGAAACTTGATCACTATCATGATCACTATTTGACAAATCCCTATAAACAACTAGGTTATTGCTCATTACTAGATCCAATATTTTTCGTCCCCTTGTTGGATAAAAAGCATTTTGCCACAGGGATATCTCTCCAATGGCCATTTGTCCCTGCTTCAGTTTCTTTCAAAATTATTTTATTGCTGGCCAAGAAAATACTACTTTCCCCAAGCTGGGAAATGCCTTATTTTCCTTTGTGTGGTGTCCTCTGTGGTATTTGCAACCAGCTTTTTGTCCATGATCTTTCTGCTCTTTTAGTCTGAATTGTCTATCAGCATAGTGCAGGAGCTCATCTGTTCTGCCTTGACCATGCTGTTGTTGAGTTGTAATCTCAGTACTTCCAAACATGTTGATTGCTTGCCTGAGAGTACACTTCTCTCTCGGGGGATTTTCTCTCACTGTGGGATCTCTAAAGCCGAATACAATCCTGTCTATAATTGGTTAATATTTTACTTGTACAAACCCACAAGATTCTATCAGTTGTGTTAATACAGACACATACTGATCAATGTATTTTTTTAACACCTTGGACCTCACCATTGAATATATTTTCAAAAGTTACGTTCGCTTTGGGTTTCAAAGAATGCTTCCAAAACTTTAAATACTTGTATTTTCTGTGCATCCTGTAACAGTCTGTTCCTTGCAGTGACAAAGTGTTACTATTCATAAGTGTTTGAGTTTGATAGTTCAGTCTAGTGGAATTTTGTAATTCTGCCACTGCAGGTGGAAAAACTACCGGTTCTATTTCCTATCTCCTTTCACTTTGATTGTGCCAGGAGACGAATCATTGCAGCCGTTGTATGTTACCCAATGTTTTCAGCTGTAGCTTACTTCTTTGTTCTATGTTTATGACTTCCTGTAGCTTCTAGTAGTTTTGAGCAACTGTGAGCATTAAGTTCCTCTTTAAGTAGCAATGCTTCTGTCTATGCAGCTGTTCAACACTCAACTTCAGATCTAGTCTGACATTATGTCAAGACTTCACACAATAACACTCCAGCTTATACAGTGTCTTAATATATTTGTCTGTAAGTTGGAGCCTGCAGCAAGTGCCTTGTGATACAGGGGACATAACTAAGGTAAGCCAGGTGGCACCGTTTTATTTCTAGCCAAATAAAGGACTCCTGTTGAGAACCCTCCACTTGCTCACTGTGTTCTCTTCTCTGCTATCCAATCCATTTCCCTGTCATGCTGCAATCCAAAGGAACTGTAACTATAGCCCCACGCTGAGCATAAGTCGTGCACTTGAGTGATCTTTCAAAAATACTTTTTATAAATTTTCAGCAATATTTCCACCTGCCGACTGTAACCAGAAACCTCAAATGACCTCAGTGTCATGCCCAGTACACCAACAGAACTTAACAAGATTTTCATGGGCTCAACATTAACTTCAGACAATGAGAGCAGAAGAAATTGTGGCTGAGTGAAGAATTAGCAGCTAACTGAGCTGGCTGTAAAGTTGCAAGTTGATCTTCTGTATATTTCTACAGTCTGGTGTATTTCAGACCTTACTACTCTGCTTGCGGAAAATTTTACCACTTATCTATGTGCCTTTTCTTTCCTTCGCCTGTTGTCCACTCTGTATCTGTCATTCGGCAAAGTACTCTAAGGTTTTTCTTTGTTGATATTGAATGTTTGAGAACAGCTAGATGCGGTTACCTAATCAACAAAGGTTCCTATTCCAGGGAAGTAGTGAGCGTGTTGTATATTGTTGTAATTGTTGCGTGCTACTTCATTGTGCCTCCATTTTCTAGTGTAGTTAAACCTGTCTCTCCCATAAATAATCTAAAAAATCAGTGACATCTGTGGCCAGACTCAGGTTGAGTGTATCTAGAATATCCATTTTCATTCAGACCCTGCCTGCTGCCTCTGGGGATTCACACTAACCATATGAAGGTCAGGTCAGAACAAACAATTCAATCAAACACACTGCCTTCTTGTCTCCTTGGAATATCAACCAGCTGTTTTTTTTAAATCATTCTATTCCCCTGCATGTTTGGTTCTACTCCATCAAAAACAAAATCCTGCAGATAAAATGTTGAAATATTTAACATTTCTGGCACCATTTGTGATGAAACGAACAGTCAATGTTCAGGTCAAAAAATAAAGAATTGCAGATGCTGAAAACCTGAATCAAGAACAGAAATTGCTGGGCAAACAGAGAGAACAGAGTCAGCATTTTGGGTCCACTGACCTTTCTTCAGATCAATGTTCAGGTTAATGGTCAGATCAGGTTCAGGATTGGGAGGCGTTGGAGATGAAACAGGTTTTAACGTAAGGGAAGGGGAGAGCAAGAAAGGAGGATAAAGAAGGATAAAGTGGAAAATCTGTGTTAGGGTGAAAAATTGAATACATTAAATAACAAAAGAGCTGGTGGTGCAGAGTTAAAAGGGAATGGTAATGGTATATGTAGAGACAATGGATGTGGCTGGAGGAGGTGTAAATGATATAATGTTGCTGTTTGAAAGCAGAAATAAAAGAAAATGTGAGTAGAAGTGAGTCAATAAAAGAAACTCTATCATTGTCCTGGGAAAGAGAGGAAATGGTGAGGGCAGAAATGTGGAAAATGGGTGGCATTATTGCCGGACTGTTAATCCAGAGGCCTGGATAATGTTCTGGGGACCTGGGTTCGAATCCCAGATGATGGAATTTGAATTCAATAAATATCTGGAATTAATAATCTAATGATAGCCGTGAATCCATTGTCAATTGTCGGAAAAACCCATCTGGTTCATTCATGTCCTTTAGGGAAGGAAACTGCTATCCTTACCTGGTCTGGCCCACCCGTGACTCCAGGCCCACAGCAATGTGGTTGACTCTTAACTGCTCTCTGGGAAATTAGGGATAGGCAATAAATGCTGCCTGGCCAGCGACACCCTCATCCCGTGAATGAATTAAAGCAAACATGGCTGACAGTGTCATCACCGCACCGGGACAGAATCTTCGATTTCCAAAGAAGGGTAACATGTTGGAGCCACCCCTGTGGGATGTGACATCCTTGGAACAGATGTGACTGAGGTGGAGAAACTGAGAGAATGGGAGGACAAGTAGCAGGGTGTGGGGAAGTAGAATCAAGGTCACTGTGGGAGTCAGTAGGTTTGAAATGGTTGTTAGTGGGCAGCCCATCCCAAGGATTGAAAACAGATCAGTCTCTGAAAGGGAGGTAAGGGTCCGGAATAAAAACAGAAATTGCTGGAAAAGCACACCAGGACTGGCAGTGTCTGTGGAGAGAAATCAGAGTTAACATTTCAGGTTGAGTGATCCTTCCTCAGAGCTGTCAAAGATTGGAAGCAAAATTGATTCATTTTTCCCAATTGAGATAAGAGAATGAAACAACCCAGCTCTACTGCATGTGTTCCAAAGACGTTTCCATTCTCAGGGCTGCCGCTGAAACATCTTCCTTTTTCTTCAACTGAGGAGTACCCCACCCTGCATCCCTCCTACACCCCTAACGGTCCACTGTGGTTGATGGGGCCCTTAGCTCTGTCTAAACCATCTCCTTCACTTCTGACCTCATCCCTCCCTTCCTCTACAGAGCAAAGGTAGTATTCTAGTCATAATATCAAAAGGCCATCACCTCCCTTGTCTCTCTCAGACAATTTTCAAAACAAGCTAATACTTTTACATATAGACCCATATCCGCATGCCACTAGCTCACATCCAAACTGTAAAATAATTGGTGGCAAAATACCGATAAATCAACACTGTAGTCCATATTACCCTCCGAAGAATAAAAATGTATCCTTTAAGAGGCATTTTGTTAGTTAACAAATATTTACAGCAATAATATTTTACATTATCCATGGGCAACACATCACTCAGAGTCCTTCATATGTGTTCTTGCTAAAGTAACATTTCTGGGCACATGAATGATGTTCGAATAAAATGATTGGACAATTAAGCTCCATTAAAGCAGTACAGGTAGTAACACATGTTTCGTTAATGTAAATTGACTGTAACACGATTGATGAATAGTGGATGCTGTTTGGATAATGAGAACTTTCTGCTGTACAGCTAAGGTGATTTTCCATAGTGATTTCCCCATAATGCTATTTACTACAGCACAAGGAATCAACTATTGCATTATTGGAGAACTACCTGTAATAAGTTCTTGCCCCCAATGTTTTCTAAGAAAATCGAAGGATTGTGGTCCGTACGAATAACAGTTTATTCCATGTTTTTGGTGCTGTAAATCTCAAAATGTTGTGGAGCCAACACAAGTCTCAATGCTTCTTTTCCCACTTTAGGATTTTTTATTGACATGCAGCCAATTTCTTTCACAATGACTGACTGGCCATTCAGTCCCCACTTCATCACCTTGCTGTGTAACAGCCCTCACACCAATGTTGTAGGCATCAACATCCAATTTGAATGTCTTTTCATAATTGGGTGCGGCTAAAAACAATACTATTGTCAGCACATCTTTCAAGTTTTTAAAGACGCCTTGACACTCAAGCATTCATTCCAATTTTCTAACTGTTTTGAACAATTCCATGAAAGGGTATTGAAAGTGTTGAAGTTTGGAACAAATGTTTGACAGATGCTCTCATGTTGATATAATGTCAATTTTTCCATATTGTTCTAGGCATGGGAGAATCCAAAATAGTCCATACTTTCACTTCTGATGGGGGCGCTTGGTCTTTTTGCAAAATGTGGCCCAAAAAAAGTCACCACCACTTTGATAAATACATTCTTAGCCACTGGATTTTTGTAGCCGACCAAACAATTTGTTCAAATGCTGCAAATATTCTGCCCAGGTTTCACTGAAAGCATCCAAATCATCAATCCAAACCGTGTAGTTACACAATTCTTCAATGACTTTAATAGGCAATTATTGGACCTTGCTGGTGTGTTTTTTGTTCCAGACAGCATGACTTCATATTGATAAAGTCCATCAAGTGTTAAAAAAAGCTGAGATATCTTTGGCTTAATGTGTCAACAGAACTTGCCAATATCTTTTTAGCAATAGCTTTTCATATTTAATTTTGGGACAAATTGTGACAAGCAATTTGTTCAATGCAGACCTCCAGTCTTTGAATAGGACATGAGTTTGCTTTCATAACGATGTTGACTTTGTGATAATCAATAGAGATCTTTGTGACATACCAGTTTTGGTATCATCATAATACATGTGCTCTAGCTACTGTGACTCACATTTTAAAATGTAATTGTCCATCAGGTGCTTAATCTCTTTCCTCACTTGAGATAGTCTCTCTGGATTGAGTCTGCAATGGTATTGTTTTATAGGTATTGCATGCTTGACTTTAACATTGTGAACATCAAATCAATTTTCCCTGCCTTATTTAATTATTAATTACAGGGTTACAGGGAGCAAGCAAGGAAGTGGAGTTGAGGCAGAGGTGAGATCAATGGTGATTGTATCAAATGGCTTAGTAGGCTTGAGAATTGAATTGACAACTCTTGTCCTTAGTTCTTACATTGTTTTGTTCCCACAAATTTAATAATCAGATTGTAATAGCCTTTGTAAGTCACCTTGATTGTTTTCTGTAAGATAAAACATGATCTATCTAACATTTTAAGTATGTTTTCCAAGTTGATTGTTGAAGGGTCAACTTTTGAATTTTCAATTTCTGATGCATTTTCCAATCATTCTGATATTTTCCATTCACTCATCTTTCTCATTACTATCAGTACACTTTTCTTCAGACAATTATCCCTATCATAATATTTCTTCACATGTTCACATGACATAGTTGCTAATTATTTCTCTTTTCTGGAGCACTCAGTATTCACATCATTGAGTATCTTTTAGTTTGATCAGATCCTGAGAACAATGCTTTTAAATCATTCCCCAGAGCCAATTAACATCATCAAAATCTTTTCTCCTCCAACAAAATTTTGAAGTTTAACCTATGTAGTGGTTCTAGTTCCATTGCTTGCTAAGCACTCCTCCATTGCTTTTAGCCAAGTCACGTGTTGGTCAAGTTCTTTATGAAATTCAAAACATAGATTGGAAGGTAAGTTCTGAGGAAGGGTCACTGGACCCGAAACGTTAACTCTGATCTTTTCTTCAAAGATGCTGCCAGACCTGGTGAGCTTTTCTAGCAACTTCTCTTTTTGTTCCTGATTTACAGCATCCGCGGTTCTTTCGGTTTTTAGATTGGGAAGTACTCCCTTAGCTTTGGCTGATCAATTTTAGTGGTCCTCTCACCTCCTTTTTTCATTATTCATTTGTGGGATGTGGGCATTGCTGGCTGGCCAGCATTTGTTCCCTATTATTGCTCATGTCCATTTATTATTTCAAAACGACTAAATCCTGTGGATTCATTAGGATCATCCCAAGTGGCAAACATTAACAAAGGAACTCCCTTATCCTAGTCATTTGGATATTCTTGGCAATAATATATCATCATAATCTTCAAAGTTTGATGTCATCTTTCCAATGCTTCTTCAGATGTCGATGATAAATAGAAGACACAAACTGTCTTATTTTGAAACCAGCCATCATTTCTTTGAGTACTTGTGACATATAATTTGTACCTTCACCTGATTATATTTCTTTAGGTAATCTGTACCTTGGGAATATCTTAACTTTTTCACTCACACATTTGAAGCAATTTTCCCTACATTTTCCCTTCAGGAAATACCATGGAAACATCCATAGTCATTAAAAGATACTGATTCCTATTCCTGGTTTTAGGTAAGAATCCGACCTAATCTATCACTTTCACGTTAAGTAGTTCTTCAAAACTGGTATTGGAATTACAGGTGCAGGTTTAATTGAAATTTGGGTTTCTCCAATACCTGATATGTATGACATGACAGCCATCATATTTTTATATAATCCTGGCCAACAAAAATGATTTAACATTTTAGCCTGTTTTCCTAATATCTAAATGACCTTGACATTAGAATTTCATGAACCACTCATAAAATTTCATTATGATACTCAGAAGGAACTACTACCTGATGTACCTTCATCATTTTTGGTTAAATTTTCAGTACTTGTATCTGAACTGAATTTCCACATCATCTCCTTGCTTCATACAGTACTTTTCTTTCCGTCTGATTCTATGGGTCTTAGATCTAGTCACAACATTATCAATTGTTAATCCAGGCTGTTAATCCTATAACATTGCAGTTTCTTTCATCTCCACTGGTTGTTCCAACATCATTTGGTTGATTAATACTCATAAATCTGCCAGGTCATTCCCTGAAATAAAGTCAATTCCTTCTATGGGAATTTGTTTTATTAATTCCAATTCAAAGTCTCCATTCATCAAGACACAGTTTAATCCAACACTGTGTAATGAGAATAGTTTGTAATCTCCATGTAAACATACAATTAATATTTTTGACCCCTGGAAGGTAAATTGTATTGTCAATCAGTACCCAATTTACTCCAGTGTAATTCAAAATCTTTTTTTTGTTTACCTCCTTGATTTGAAGCATGACACTTGTGAGATAAAATGCTCAACTTCTAGTGATCTGATTGTCCTTGTCTTCAAAAAGTAATTTTCGAGACTGCCTTGAGCTTTCTCTCTCTTTTTAGTACATTCTAATGAAACATGTTCTGTTTGTACAACAGCTACCTCCCTAAATATCCATATCCTTCCCTGATACCCGACTTTCTGAAGACCCCTCAGGCATTGCGACCACTGTAAGCAGTCTCCCATTTCACTTCCAGCAATTGGCTTTGGTATGTCCAGTCACATTACGATGAAAGCATATTATTTCCTTTGTCACTTTTTGGTTCCTGTTTTCCTCTTTTATTACTTTGGTTTCCTTCTGACTGTTTCCTGAAACTTCATGTCATTTTGATCTCTCTTTTCTATAAGCTGCTTCACAGCTACTCTTTTAATTTCCCTATCTCACTGAAGTTCAGGGTTTCTTAATTTCACCTTCATTTCCATTTCCCTCCGATTTCCTTTCCATTTTTTAATCACTTTGTCTCTTTCTCTTTCCTCAATTTCCATTATCATACGTTTCTACACTAACTCAAGTCTTTTCATTTCTTTCCCTCCCCAAGTCCATTTTTTCCCATTTAGACTGTATTGTAGCTAAATCCAGCTGTGACACTACAACTTCTGGTTTCTGCTTTTCCAAACCTATTCATTGGAAAATCATTTAGCTTCTCAGCGTGACAAGAAACAAAAACAGAAATTCCTGGAAAAATTCAAAATGTTTGGCAGCATCTGTGAAAAGAAATCAGTGTTTATGTTTGAGGTCCAGTGACCCTTCCTCAGAACTGATGGCAGCGAGGAAAATTTTGCCATTTATGCACACCCTTTTGGGCTGTACTCCCTATGTTATATTGTGTTTCAATATTCTTCTTGACAAAGTGCATCACCTCACACTTCTCTGCATTGTACTACATCTGCAACCTATCCGCCCACTCCATCAACTTGTCAATCTGCTTCTGTCACTCTCCAGTCTTATTGATAATATGCCACAAATTTATATGGATGCACATTAAGCCCATTTTGGACTTTTCTTCTTTCTTTCCTTATCCTATTTCAACTGTTAACTTACTATTTTCTATGCTCATGCTAACTGTACCCTTAAGCATTTTGTGAGCCCTGCTACTCAGCTCTAATACTCTCTCCTGGTTCCCACCCGACTCCCAGGCTAGTTTCAAGCCCTCCCAATGGCTCTAGCAAAATGCCCCACATGGACCTCAATCCCAGCTCTGTTTCGGTGCAACCCATCCAAATTGTACAGGGGCAATCTTTCCAGAGCCACCCCAAGTATACAAAAATTTCTTTATTTTTCATTCATTTGTGGGATGTGGGCATTGCTAGCTGGTCAGCAGTTATTGTCTGTCCCTGGTTGCCCTTGACAAGGTGGTGGTGAGCTGTCTTAGAGTCACACAACAGGGAAACACACCCTTCAGTCCAACTGATCTGCACCAACCAGACATCCCAGCCTGACCTTGTTCTATTTTCTGGCATTTGCCCCATACCCTTTAAATCCTTCTTATTCATGTATCCATCTAAATGACTTTTCTTGAATTGCTACAGTTCGCCTGATATGGCCAACTAGGGAGGGAATTCCAGTGGACGAAGTGATAGCCTAGTGGTACAGTCATAGAGTCCTACAGCACAGAGATGGGTCCTTCAGCCTAAACTGGTCCATGCCAACCAAAATGTCCATCCATGCTAACCCCATTTCCCCGCACTTGGCCCATAACCTTCTAAACATTTCCTATCCATGTATTTGCCCCAATGAACAATAACAACATAAATTCCCAATTTCTGTACTCGGCGCCCTGACTGATAAAGGCCAGTGTGCCAAAAGCTGCCTTCGCTGCACTGTCTACCTGTGACTCCACTTTCAGAGATCTGTGCACCTGAACCCCAAGGTTCCCCTGTTCCATTAAACTCCTTAGGGCCTTACCATTCACTATGAAACTCCTGCTTTGATTTAACTTTCCAAAATTTAACATCTCATATCTATCTCTATTACACTCCATTTGCCATTTCTGAGCCCACTTCCCCTGCTGATCAAGATCCCACAAACAATTTCTGATAACCTTCCTCACTGTCCATGATGCCACTTGTTTTAGTGTTATCCACAAACTTACTAATCATGCCTTGTACATTCTCATCCAAATCATTGATAATAGACGACAAACTGCAATGGACCCAGCACCAACTCCTGTGGCTCATCACTAGTCATGGGGCTCCAGTCTAACAAGCATCCTTCCACGATTATTCTCTGTTTTCTACCATCAAGCCAATTGTGTATCCAATTTGCCAACTCTCCCCGGATTCCATGCGATCTAGCCTTCCAGAACAGCCTATCATGGCCTTACTGAAATCTATTTCAACTCTGCACCCCTGCCTCTCATCAACCTTTCTGGTCACATCATCACAGAACTCTAATAAATTTGTAAGGCATGATCTCCCATGTACAAAGCCATGCTGACTGCTTCGAACCAAGCCCTGTCTTTCTAAATGCTTTTATATCTTATCCTTCAGAATCTTCTCAAGTAACTTACCTACCGCAGATAATAAAATGTGAGGCTGGATGAACACAGCAGGCTGGAGATTCTCCAGCATCTGCAGTTCCCATTATCACTGATACTTACCGCAGATGTTAGGCTTACTGGTCTATAATTCCTAGGTTTTTCTTTTCATCCCTTCTTGCATCGGGGCACAACATTTGCAACCCTCCCTCTTCCAAGACCAACGATGATGTAAATATATCAGTCAATTTCTTTTCTAGTCTCTTGCAGCATTCTTGGATATATCTGGTCAGGACCAGGAGATTTATCTACCTGCATACATTCTAATACTTCCAATGCCTCCCCTACTGTGATATGGACTGTCCCCAAGATATCGCCATTAACTTCCCCAAGTTCCCAAGTCTTCATGCCTTTCTCCATGGTAAACATACAGGAGAAATATTCATTGAGGACCTTGCCTATGTCCTGCAGTTCCACACACATGTTCACTTTGTTCCTTGAGGAGTCCTATTTTCTGTCTAGTTATTCTTTTTTGTTCAATTTACTGAAAAAATCTCTTTCGATTCACCCTAATCTTCTCAGCCAGAGCTAGCTCGTGCTCCCTTTTCACCCTCCTGATGTCCTTCTTCAATAAACTCGTGTATCCCCTATAAACCTCCAGGGATTCCCCCGATCCCAGCTGCCTGTACCTGAGGCCATGCCTCCTTCATTTTTCTGGGCAAAGTGTCAATATCTCTTGTCATCAAGGGTTCCCTACTCCTGCCAACCTCGCCCTTCATGTTTACAGGAACACATAGACCTTGAACTCTAGCTATTCACACTTTTAAAGGCCTCCCACTTGCAGAAGGGCACTTTTCCTGCAAACAAACTACTCCAATCAACCCCTGCAAGATCCTGTCTAATTCCATGAAAATTTAGAACTTGAACCTGTGAACCATTTTGTCCTTCTCCAGAAATATTTTAAAATTGATTGAACTATGGTTGCAGGTCCCAAAGTGCTCCCCCACTGTCACCTGTCCTGCCCTATTTCCAAAAGGAGATTGACTTTTGCCCTTTCCAGAGTAGGAGCCTCTATAAGAGATAACAAGGTGTAGAGCTGGATGAACATAGCAGGCCAAACAGCATCTGAGGAGCAGGAAGGCTGACGTTTCAGGCCTAGACCCTTCTTCTGCAGAAGGGTCTAGGCCCGAAACATCAACTTTCCTGCTCCTCTGATGCTGCTTGGCCTGCTGTGTTCATCCACCTCTACACCTTGTTATCTCAGATTGTCCAGCATCTGCAGTTCCTACTACCCCAGGACCCTGTATATACTGCTTGAGGAAATTTTCCTGAACACATTTAAGAAATCCCACTGCATTCAAGCCCTTAACATGATGGCAGACTATGTTAGGAATTAAAACCCACTACTGTGACAACTCTTTTGCTCCGTAATCTCCCTGCACATTTGTTCCTCTAATTCCTGTTGACTATTTGGGGGCAACCGCAAATAACGTCACTATCCCCTTCTTATTTCTTATCTCCACTCTCAAAGCCTCAGTTATTTCATCTCTGACTATGGCTATGAGACGGCCCATAATCAAAAATGTAACTCCTCCCTCACCTCCTTCCTCCACCTCTGTACGGCCTAAAGCACCTGCACCCTGGCGCATTAAGCTGCCAGTCCTGTCCGTCCCTTAGCCATGTTCCTATAAGGGCTATAATATCCCAGTCCCATGTTCCTCTCCACATTGGCCTTACCTGTCAGTCCTCTTGCATTGAAATAGGTGCAATTTAATCCAACAGACATTCCTCGTTCTGCTCCCTGATGAAGTGTCTAGGCCCGAAGCGTCAGCTTTTGTGCTCCTGAGATGCTGCTGGGCCTGCTGTGTTCATCCAGCTCCACACTTTATTATCTTGGATTCCCCAGCATCTGCAGTTCCCATTATCTCTTCCTCATTCCCTGCCCTGTTCTAGCCTGACCTGTCTCTTCAACTTGCTATTTCTAATTACTGTATCTCCTTCCAGCCTTGCACTTGCCTTCTTGCTGCTGAGGATCACACCCTCCTGCCAATGCCCCCTCTGGTGGTACTTTTACTAAGCTGTTAATCCACAAGTTTGGTGAATGTTCTGGGGGCCTGGGTTTGAATCCCACCACGACAGATGGTACAATTTGCATTCAATACAAAAAAATCTGGATATATGAACATACTGATGACTGTGAAACTATTGTTGAAAAAATTCATCTGGGTCATTAATGTCCTTTGGGGGAAGGATATCTACCACAGCAACATGGTTGGCTCTCAATCGCCTTCTGAAATGGCTTAGCAAGTCTGCTCACTTGTATCAATCACTACAAAGTCAAATAGAGATGAATCTGAAGCTCTCTTCCCACACCATCTTTCCAGCTACACATTCATGTACCATATCCTGCTATTTCTGTACTCACTTATGATGTGAATGGTACTGGGAGTAACTCAGAGATTGCAACAGTTTTGGTCCAGTTTGCTACGTTCTAAGTAGCTTCCGAATTTCTGATTTCAGCACTACATCCTCCTTCCTACCAAAGTCATTGGTATCAATGTGGGCCACAATCTCTGGCTGCTTACCCTACCCCTGAAAAATGAACTGTAGCCCTCTGTTTCATTCTTGCCTCTTGCACCAAGGAGGCAACATACTATCCTGGAATCACATTAACAACTGGAGCTGATCCTCTATCTCAATGCCATATTCTTGCTTTCTCCTCAGATACCTTGATGACTTCAATATCCTAAAAAATAATCTATCTTTCTTGAATATAGTCAGTGCCTTGGCCCCCACAGCCTTCTGTGGTATCAGTTTCCAAAGGTTCACTCCTCTTTGAGGGAAGATATTTTTTCATATCCCACTCCTGAGACTCTCGAACCTGGGAACCGAGTCCCAAAACAGGGAAATCAATACTATCCCATGAATCCTTCAAAAATATTTAAAATCTCCACTTTGAAGAGAATACAAATCTAATTATTGCTTCAAAGAGAGATTTGTTACCTAAGCTATATAGACATTTATCAGGGCAAATGCAAGAATACCAAATTTCAAATTATCGCAATGATTTCCATGAGAGGAGAAAAGGCGAATAAATAGTTGGCAAGTCAATTCTCAAGGCTCCTGAACAATCCAAAAAGGGGCACAGCCTCGGTATATTCCTTTATTTGAAGGGATTGGTACCTGACATGAAGATACGTCTCTTCCAACAAGTTTAAATGAGCCATGTTATGATCTCAACTGATTATCATATTGCGATTGTGTTACAAATATGATTGCAGTATATTTTTCTTCCTCATCCTCGCATCCCCCCCACCCCGCACCTCACCTCTGACTACCCCTACCTGGAGGAAGGACTCAAGGGGGAGACCAGTCACGACTGGAGACCAGGTCGAAGGTGAACATGCCGGCTGTGTCCCGCAGTTACAGTGGAGTGACTACAAGCCGAATGCTGCAGCAACGGTTGCAGAACAAGGGTTGGCCGAGCCCAGGCTTGGAGCAATGACAGCAGTGTCAGCATGGGCTGGGCTATAAGTCCTGGAGTGACGGATGGATCGAGGCCCAGAGCGATGTCGGGGGGGGGGGGGGGGGGGGGGGACGACAAGGTTTAGAGCGATGGAGGGGCCGAGGCCCAGAGCAATGGAGGGGTGATGGGCCAAAGTGATGGAAGGGCCAAGACCTGGAGCGATGAAGGGGCCAAGGCCTGGAGCGATGAAGGGGCCAAGGCTTAGAGCAATGGAGGGGCTGAGACCTGGAGCAATGGAGGGGTCATGGGTCAGAGTGATGGAGGGGCCAAGGCCTGGAGTGATGGAAAGGCCATGGGCCGGAGTGATGGAGGGGTCGAGACCCGGAGCGATGGAGGGGCCGAGACCTGAAGCGATGGAGGGGCCGAGATCCGGATGATGGAGAGGTTGAGGCTCGGAGTGATGGAGGGGCCGAGGCCTGGAGTGATGAAGAGGCCGAGACCCAGATGATGAAGAGGTTGAGGCCCGGACTGATGGAGGGGCCGAGACCCGGAGCGATGGAGGGGCTGAGGTTCAGAGTGATGGCGGGATTGAGGCCCGGAGCAATGGAGCGGCTGAGGTTTCGAGCGATGCAGGGGCCAAGGCCTGGAGCGATGGAGTGGCCGAGGTTCGGAGCGATGGAGGGGTGAGGCCCAGATTATGGACGGTTCTATGCCTGGAGCGATGGCGGGGCTGAGGCCCAGAGGAATGGCAGCAGGGGAATCCCGAGTCTCGGAACGGCATGAGGTGAAGCGATTTCTCAAACAGCGTGACTTACCCTGTTGCTGCTGAGTGCCGGTGACGAGCAGGGTGATGAGCTGAAACGATGCAGGAGAATTGTTGGACTTGGCCTGATGCCACGTGCTAAGCTGCTGCAGTTTCAAATTCTTTACCGGTCTGTAGTGTAAATCCTTTTCACAATGTTATAACTACCTCATTCTCAGACACTGTAAGTAATACTTATGCTTTCTTTTAGTACTCTTTTGTATAACAATACTATTTTTAATTCTGTAAGATTTGTACCTAAGACGGCACCATTAAAAGGCAGCCATTATAAAAACTTTTCACTGTACTCCACTGTACTGGAGTACAAGTGACAATAAAGGGTATTCAATTCATTTATGTTCCGCAAAGGTGTTGTCTGATTTCAGTTTCTGAAACTTTACATATGTTTCCTTTTTTCCTTTTCACTTAACTTTCAATATTGCCTGCCACCTCTGGTTTCCAAATCTTGCCATCCTTACCTTTCAAAAGAATATGCTGCTCCTAAATTCTGATCAGTTGGCCTTTAAAAGACCCAAACAGTGGTCCCGAATTTCTCCAGTTCCTGCCTAATATTGTTGTAACTAACCTTCCCTGATTTAATATTTCCATTTGTATCTTACCCATAAGTACCTTAAAATTCACAGAAATATGATCACTGCTTCCAAAATGCTCCCTCTCTGCAACTGTGATCACCTGATCAGGTCTATTCCCAACACAAGGTATAGTATAGATAACAAAGTGTGGAGCTGGATGAACACAGCAGGCCAAGCAGCATCTCAGGAGCACAAAAGCTGACGTTTCGGGCCTAAACCCTTCATCAGAAAGGGGGATGGGGAGAGGGAACTGGAATAAACGGGGAGAGAGGGGGAGGCGGACCGAAGATGGAGAGAAAACAAGATAGGTAGAGAGGAGAGTATAGGTGGGGAGACGATAGGTCAGTCCAGGGAAGATGGACAGCTCAAGGAGGCGGGATGAGGTGGTAGGTAGGAAATGGAGGTGCGGCTTGAGGTGGGAGGAAGGGATGGGTGAGAGGAAGAAGAGGTTAGGGAAGCGGAGACAGGCTGGGCTGGTTTTGTGGTGCAGTGGCGAGAGGGGAAGAACTGGGCTGGTTTTGGGATGCAGTGGGGGAAGGGGAGATTTTGAAGCTGGTGAAGTCCACATTGATACCATTGGGCTGCAGGGTTCCCAAGCGGAAAATGAGTTGCTGTTCCTGCAAACTTCGGGTGGCATCATTGTGGCACTGCAGGAGACCCATGATGGACATGTCGTCTGAGGAATGGGACGGGGAGTTGAAATGGTTCGCGACTGGGAGGTGCAGTTGTTTGTTGCGAACCGAGCGGAGGTGTTCTGCAAAGCGGTCCCCAAGCCTCCGCTTGGTTTCCCCGATGTAGAGGAAGCCACACTGGGTGCAATGGATACAATAGACCACATTGGCAGATGTGCAGGTGAACATCTGTTTGATATGGAAGGTCATCCTGGGGCCTTGGATGGAGGTGAGGGTGGAGGTGTGGGGGCAGGTGTAGCACTTCCTGCGGTTGCGGGTAAGGTGCCCGGGTGTGGTGGGGATGGAGGGGAGTGTGGAGCGGACAAGGGAGTCGCGAAGAGAGTGGTCTCTCCGGAAGGCAGGCAAGGGTGGGGATGGAAAAATGGCTTGGGTGGTGGGGTCGGATTGTAGATGGCGGAAATGTCGGAGGATGATACGTTGTATCCGGAGGTTGGTGGGGTGGTATGTGAGGACGAGGGGGTTCCTCTGGGGGCAGTTGTGGCGGGGGCGGGGTGTGAGGGATGTGTTGCGGGAAATGCAGGAGACGTGGTCAAGTGCGTTCTCGATCACTGTGGGGGGAAAGTTGCAGTCCTGGAAGAACTTGGACATCTGGGATGTGCGGGAGTGGAATGCCTCATCCTGGGAGCAGATGCGGCGGAGGCGGAGGAATTGGGAATAGGGAATGGAATTTTTGCCGGAGGGTGGGTGGGAGGAGGTGTATTCCAGGTAGTTGTGGGAGTCAGTGGGCTTGAAATGGACATCACTTTCTAGCTGGTTACCTCAGATGGAGACTAAGAGGTCCAGGAAGGTGAGGGATGTGTTGGAGATGGCCCAGGTGAACTTGAGGTTGTGGTGGAAGGTGTGGGTGAAGTGGACGAACTGTTCGAGCTCCTCTGGGGAGCAAGAGGCGGTGCCGATACAGTCATCACTGTAACGGAGGAAGAGGTAGGGTTTGGGGCCTGTGTAGGTGCGGAAGATGGACTGTTCCATGTAACCTACAAAGAGGCAGGCATAGCTTTGGGCCCATGCAGGTACCCATGGCCACCCCGTTTGTCTGTAGGAAGTGGGAGGAATCGAAAAAGAAGTTGTTGAGGGTGAGGATGAGTTCGGCTAGGCAGGTGAGGGTGTCGGTGGAGGGGGATTGGTTGGGCCTGCGGTACAGGAAGAAGCGGAGGGCCTTGAGGCCATCTGCATGAGGAATACAGGTGTATAGGGACCGTACGTCCATGGTGAAAATGAGGTGTTGGGGGCCAGGGAATTGGAAGTCCTGGAGGAGGTGGAGAGTGCGGGTGGTGTCACGGACGTAGGTGGGGAGTTCCTGGACCAAAGAGGAGAAAATGGAGTCCTGATAGGTGGAGATGAGTTCGGTGGGGCAGGAACAGCTGTGACAATGGGCCGACCGGGGCAGGCAGGTTTGTGGATTTTGGGAAGGAGATAGAAACGGGCTGTGCGGGGTTGGGGAACAATGAGGTTGGAGGCTGTGGGTGGGAAGTCCCCTGAGGTGATGAGCTACTTAGAATACACCTCCTCCCACCCACCCTCCTGCAAAAATTCCATCCCCTATTCCCAATTCCTCCGCCTCCGCCGCATCTGCTCCCACGATGAGGCATTCCACTCCCGCACGTCCCAGATGTCCACGTTCTTCCAGGACCGCAACTTCCCCCCGCAGTGGTCGAGAACGCCCTTGACCGCGTTGCCCGCATTTCCCGCAACACATCCCTCACACCCCGCCCCCGCCATAACCGCCCCCAGAGGATCCCCCTCGTCCTCACATACCACCCCACCAACCTCCGGATACAACGTATCTTCCTCCGACACTTCCGCCATCTACAATCCGACCCCACCACCCAAGCCATTTTTCCATCCTCACCCTTGTCTGCCTTCCAGAGAGACGACTCTCTCCACGACTTCCTTGTCCGCTCCACACTCCCCTCCAACCCCACCACACCCGGCACCTTCCCCTGCCACCGCAGGAAGTGCTACACTTGCCCCCACACCTTCTCCCTCACCCCCATCCAAGGCCCCAGCATGACCTTCCATATCAAACAGATGTTCACTTGCACATCTGCCAAGGTGGTCTATTGTATCCATTGCACCCGGTGTGGCTTCCTCTACATTGGGGAAACCAAGCGGAGGCTTGGGGACTGCTTTGCAGAACACCTCCGCTCGGTTCGCAACAAACAACTGCACCTCCCAGTCGCGAACCATTTCAACTCCCCGTCCCATTCCTCAGACGACATGTCCATCATGGGCCTCCTGCAGTGCCACAATGATGCCACCCGAAGTTTGCAGGAACAGCAACTCATATTCCGCTTGGGAACCCTGCAGCCCAATGGTATCAATATGGACTTCACCAGTTTCAAAATCTCCCCTTCCCCAACCGCATCCCTAAACCAGCCCAGTTCTTCCCCTCTCCCCACTGCATCACAAAACCAGCCCAGCTCGTCCCCTCCCCCCACTGCATGCCAAAACCAGCCCAACCTGTCTCTGCTTCCCTAACCTCGTCTTCCTCTCACCCATCCCTTCCTCCCACCTCAAGCCGCACCTCCATTTCCTACCTATCACCTCATCCCGCCTCCTTGAGCTGTCCATCTTCCCTGGACTGACCTATCCCCTTCCTACCTCCCCACCTATATTCTCCTCTCTAACTACCTTGTTTTCTCTCCATCTTCGGTCCGCCTCCCCCTCTCTCCCCGTTTATTCCAGTTCCCTCTCCCCATCCCCCTCTCTGATGAAGGGTCTGGGCCCGAAACGTCAGCTTTGTGCTCCTGAGATGCTGCTTGGCCTGCTGTGTTCATTCAGCTCCACATTTTATTATCTTGGATTCTCCAGCATCTGCAGTTCCCATTATCACAAGGTATAGTATGGCCCCTTTCCTCGTTGGACTATCTACACAGTGCTTCAAGAAACTCTCCAGGATGCTCCTATCACATTCTGTCCCATATTTTGAGAGCGGCTATGGAATTAGGAGTGCTGTTTTAAATTGAGCTGCTGTTTCATTGCTTTTTAATGAACTCAAAATAATCCATTCATTCTAAAGCTAAACTCACTCACAAACAGAAGATAAAATTTGCTGACATCGAAGCTATTGTGAAGAATTAAAATTGCATCACCTTTTGAATCCCAAAACGTCACGTACATGACACAGAAGTCAATGATGGCTCTGCAGAAGTGATGTTTTGAAAGGGCTAAAGAAGGAAGTACCCTTTTTGGCTGTTGGTCTGAAAAGCAAGAGATCAACTTTGATGAATTCTTGTGGGCCATCAAATTTCTTGTTGATGAAGAAAAATTGAATGCAGCTTGGGTGAAAACAGATCTCTCTCTTCTATCCTTCTCTCCAACTTTATCCCTTTTACGAATTCCACACCATGCTGTGCATTTGCCACACCATCTGACCTTGCTTTCTCTGATGCTGAATAATCAGTGCTTAGTAAAGGACTGAGAATAGGATCCCTACAGTGTGAAAACAGGATCTTCGGCCCAACAAGTCAACTTTGACCGTCAGAGCGTCCCAACCAGACTCATCCCCCGAATCCACACATCCCTGAACACTACAGACAATTTAGCATAACCAATCCACTTCGCCTACACATCTTTCGATGTTGGAGTTTAATTCATTTATACCCTAACCTCAATGAATTTGGTATGACAATGAACACTTTTTTGCACCGTCTCTTTGTACAGGGCATCTTCTTTCTGATCCATGGATCCTTTCACCATCTCCAATCGTCTTCTTTGACCTGGAGCCATTCCTTTGGCCTTTCACCTGTAATTTATGTGTTTATCAAGAACTGTCTTATTGACATCAGCCATTCTAATTTTTCTGCTCTCTTCCCCTACTGTGACCTTTCTCCCTCTGAACTTCTAAGCTCTGTTCTTTCAGTCTGACTCTGACTTTGTTATCATGCCTGCCAGTAATGGGTGTACCATTGTCATCTGGCGTGCCGATCTTAACCTGGCAGAAACTAAGTGTCACCTCTCAGACATTTCCCCCTATCTCCGCCTGATCATGAGCTCACCACTGAACATCAAACTGTTGTTTCCATGACTGTCATTGACCTCAAGTCCTCTGGAGATCTTCTTCCCCTATCTGTGCACCTCATAGTTCCCCAATGCCACACAAACAGCTTGTACCTCCTTCTGAAAATCCACAAACAAGACTTTTCTTCTATTTCAACCTGTTTCTGCCCCACTGATTCTTCTTAGGTTCTCTCGGATTGTGGAACAAAGTAAATACAGGAATAACTGCCAGGTAACTATCAGCGGTAGGCATCCGTAACCTTTTCCACAGCCAGGGCCTCCCCTAATTATGGGCAGTAAACGCTTGCTTATCACCCCAAAAGTTTTGCTTAGCCACTTTTTCAAAGTCATTTTGAAATTCTGTAGTCAGCAGATTGAGCACAGCCAACTGTTTGTCTCCTTCCATGAAACTATTTGGACTCTATTCAGAGACAAAATAAACCTGCAGATCCTGGAATCCAAGGTAGACAAACAGGAGGCTGGAAGAACACAGCAGGCCAGGCAGCATCTAGATGAACGGAGCAGGCAATGTTTTGGGTATTACCCTTTTGCAGGACTGGATTGGGTAGGTCATCCCCTGCCTCCCCTTCAAGCCCCACCTCCTCTCTTCCATTCCATCTTCTGACCCTACCTTCCAGCCACCAAACGGATTCATCCCTCCTACCAGTCGACCAGGTCACGTCTATCACCACCATTTCACCTCCACCTCTTCCTCCCCTCTTTATCTGCAGCTCCCCCTACCCCCACATCCAGTCCTGAAGAAGGGTAATGTCTGAAACATTAACTGCTCCTTTCCTCTCAATGCTGCCTGGCTTGTTGTGTTCTTCCAGTTTCCTGTTTGTCTACCTTGGGTTCCATTCAAACTCCTGGCTAAAACAAACCTCTTTGACTCAGAAAATGCCCACATCATCCAATTCTCAACATAGCCCAACTAAAGTATTGCTGAGTTGCTGAATCACATCGAACAGTAAACGTTTTATTTCAGGTTTTGTGAGGATGGGTTGTGTGAGTACAGTCTACACTATGCTGATGGTAAGACAACCGAAGGAACATGCTGAGCTAACAAGGTGTGGAGCTGGAGGAACAGAGCAGGCCAAGCAGCATCAGAGGAGCAGGAAAGCTTGACGTTTCGGGTCAGGACCCTTCTTCAGATGAAGGAACATGCTCTCTGTTTCAATCAGCCGATCATTAGGTTGTACAGCTACATACTTGGCACAAAAACAGAAATCGCTGGAAAAGTTCATTAGGTCTGGCAGCATCTTTTGGAGAGAAATTAGAGTTAATGTTTTGGGTCGAGTGACCCCTCCTCAGAACTGATGCTGTTAGAGCTGCTGAGCTTGCCCAGCACTTTCTGTTTTTGCTTCTGATTTACAGCATCTGCATTTCGTTTTGTTTTTACATACCTGACATCTCAGCAACAGTGAAGCTCATACGTCACATCACTCAATTATGTGGCAGGTCGAAAACATCTCTCTGGACGGAAGGCAGCATCCTGATTCTGAAAATACCACAACACTGAATTGTTGCAGTGTGGAATAATGTCCTCAACTTGTTTTCCAAATTTTTGAGGGACTTGACCTTTCCAGAATAACTTGAGATAGACTGGACTCTTCAGTTCCGAAAGTGATTGTCTTTAACCTGTTTATGAGTTTGCATGATGCATAGCAAACAATGATTTGAGCAGGATAGTCATTGCTTCATAGGATAGATTTGATCTCTTTTTCAGCAGGGAACTTGCAAGGATAGCAAATGAATATTAATGTGATGCCAGATACTTTGGCTGTAGGTCACAGCAAGCGGTTGATTGAAGCAGTTTTATCTGTAGTTGTTTACAATAGGCCAGAGACCAAACACAGCAAGTCTGACCTGTCCAAATAAAATGTTTCCTGTTAGATTCTGTGATTGGATAGCACCTGCTGAGTAATCCTGAATGATCTAATAATAGTTACATTAACAAGCAATTTCAAATAATCAGTTGAGGTCATAACGTGGCTCACTTATACTTGCTGGAATTGATATACATCCATACACAGCAACTATTCTCTGCAAACAAAGCAAAATACTCAAGCCTTGTATTATTTTTGAATTTCCCACGGGCAGGTGAGTCTATAGTTCCATACATGGTAACAACTAGGCCAATAAGAGTTGGCTTACCAATCAATCAGCTTCCTTATTTTCTTATAGTTTTAATTGTTTAACTCACTTGAAATTTGGTATTCTTGTATTTGTAGCAATGAGTAGAAGGCGATACGTTTTAGGAACGCAACTCTTCTATCAGCAACATCAAGCACTGTACTATCAAGTAACTGTAAATAAGGACTTGGTTTATTTAAGCTCTCCTCATCATCGACTGAATAGCACGGTGGTTGCTGATCCCAGCACACTGCCCATTGGAGAAGCATTAAGGGTATGCAATGAAAACGCAGCGTTGCTATTCTGATTTTGTCACGCGATGGAATGGAAACACTTGCGAGACTGTAGGGATAGCTGCAGTGAAAAGGTCATTGCTCTTGAACCTAGACTCTGAAATTAAGAATGCGATTTCTAATTTGCTATTTTCAAAAGTTTGAACCCTCTCACCCCTATTGGCCCTTCTGAGATTATGCATAGATCAACACATGGAACGTTTCCTAACAGAACATTTTAGAATGTGCAGAGAAGATTTGTTAGATATTCACCCCGTGGATTTCCTTCCTCCATTTCAAAATGGGAATTTATTATTTATACTAAATCATTTACTTAAATTACTTTTTAAAAGGTTTGTGCCTTCTCCCCGTTTCACACACTCCTTTACTATCTATCTTTTCCTTGTTGCTGTTCACTAAAAGCTCATTCCTCCTGATTCTAGGCCTCACTTCTCCTCTCCCATGCCCCTCAAATCTATATGCGTCACATTTATTCAATGAATTTAGATGGCACTGGCTAAGTTAACTTTTATGGCATACTTTTTGCCAAGAGATAGTGAGTGCCTTCTTGAACTGTTGCACTCCACCTGCTGTAGGTTGACCCACAATGCACTGAGGGAGGGAATTCCAGGATTTTGACGCAGCGACAGTGAAAGAACGGTGATATATTTCCAAGTCAGGATGGTGAGTGTCTAGGAAGGGAACTTGCAGGCGGTGGCATTCCCATATGTCTGCTGCCCTTGTCCTTCTAGGTAGAAGTGGTCCTCGTTGTGGAAGGTGCTGTCTGAGGATCTTTGATGAATTTCTTCAGCACATCTTGTAGATAGTACACACTGCTGCTATTGAGCATTGGTGGCGGAAGGAGGAAGGTGTCAAGCATCTTGAGTGTTGTTAGGGCTGCACCCATCCAGGCAATGACTTGTGCCTTGTAGATGGTGGACCTAACCTCTTACCTTTTCTTGTAGCCACTGTATTCACATGCCTGGTCCAGTTCAGTTTCTTGTCAATGGTAACCTTAAGAATGTAAATGGTGTGGGGCTGGAGGGTGGGGTGAGGAGGGGTGGTGATTCAATGATGGTATTGCCATTCAATGTCAAGGGGTGGTGGCTAGTTTCTCTTTTATTGGAGATGGTCATTGCCATGCAGTGCTATAAATCATAAGGTCTGGTGCTTGTCCTGATTCAGGCCCTGGGATGCTGACCCAAACATTTTTACTTTATTCATTCACGGGATGAGGGCATTGCTGGTTAGGCAGCAATTATTGCCCATCCCTAATTGCCCAGAGGGCAGTTAAGAGTCAACCACATTGTTGTGGGTCTGAAGTCACATACAGGCCAGACTAGGTAAGGATGGCAGTTTCCATCCCTATAGGACATTTATGAATCAGGTGGGTTTTTCCAATAATCAACAATGGATTCATGGTCATCATTACACTCCTGGTTCCAGATATTTATTGAATTCAAATTCCACCATCTGCCCTGGCACTATTCGAACCCATGTCCCAGAATATTAACTGGGTCTCTGGATTAACAGTCCAGCGATAATATCACTAGGCCATTGTCTGCCCACAAACATGGCAACCTGGTCCCCATCCTAGGCTCACCTAACACTACGCTGACCTGAGCACAAATGACCCATAGAGCCCAGAGCCCAGGCCCTATTTATTGGGTCGTGATGAACCCCACTGTCCTAGACTTTGTTTGTGTGGCATTGATGTTACTTTACACTTATTAGCTCAAGCCCAGATCTTGTTGCATTTGAACATGGACTACTTCTGTCTCTGAGAGGTTGGGAATGGTGCTGAACATTGTGCAATCATCAAACATCTCCACTTCTGACCTGAGGAATCCTTGATACGAAGGGCAGTCCCTCTCACCTCACATATGGAGGTCTCTCTTATATCCATGTTTGAACCCAGGATGTAATGAGGTCAGGAGGTGAGTGGCCCTGGTGGAACCCAGATTCTTGTCAGTGAGCAGGCTATTGTTGCATATGTGCTGCTTGATAGTACTGTTACTGATCCCTTCTGCCAGTTTGCTGAAGATACCTGTTCCACTTTTATGTATCCTCCTCTATTGTGTTTGTGGTTCACTAGAACTAAATACACAATGCAAAGTCATCGGAGGGTAAACTTGAACAGGAAATACTTTACTGTGCATCTTGACAGCTTCACAGTCCCATCAGAATTTGTCCCTTTAAGCTCCCGCCTCTGGGTCACCTGACCAACACTCTTAAAGGGGCAACACACACAACCACATAACATTGTTCCTTCTTGGTCTTGAATTCCACCCCGCCTATTCTTTTTTGCACCCTATGTCCTCCTATACCTTGTCAATCTTTCCCTCCGTCCCCTTGCTAGTCCATACCCTTTGCTCTCAGCTTCTCCTCAAACCAGACTTTCTTCTTCCTCAGAAAGCAAAGTGTGGAGCTGGATGAACACAGCAGGCCAAGCAGCATCTTCGGAGCACAAAAGCTGATGTTTCAGGCTTCTTCCTCAGTAGGGTAACCAATGCATAACCGTTTCATTCCTTCCCATTTCCTTCTGCTGTTCACAACAAACCCTTCTGAACCACACTCACCAGTTCATTTCCATTGAATACATCTCCATATTTCACGCCTATCTCTCCAAACACTCAGCACCTTTTCTAGCTGTCCCTTTCCATTCCAGCCTGTCTGCTCCTCATCCATCCTCTGCTAGTTTCTACCACTCTCCTCTGGACCCTGCTCTTCCTTTCTTGCACACCCCCCATCATCTCCATTCTCTTCCCTTCCCTGAACAGTCCCTCAACACCCACTTCTCCTCATCTGGACTGCTCCCATTCTGCCCCCCAGAAAACTTCATCATGCTCTATCAGAGATAATGGGAACTGCAAATGCTGGAGAATTCCAAGATAATAAAATGTGAGGCTGGATGAACACAGCAGGCCAAGCAGCATCTCAGGAGCACAAAAGCTGATGTTTCGAGCCTAGACCGAAACGTCAGCTTTTGTGCTCCTGAGATGCTGCTTGGCCTGCTGTGTTCATCCAGCCTCACATTTCATCATGCTCTAACCTTTTTACTCCAATCCGACTTCCTCTGAGACACCTAGTGCTACATTAGTCCCTCCTGTCTCCACCAGCTCATGTCGCTTTCCCTCATGTGCCACCTCCTCCAGCCCACACACACCAGTCCCTTCCACTCTCACGTCTCTCAACCTCCAGCCCCATTGTGCCCCCACCAGCCCCTCCCAATTCATTACCTCCCTCTTCAGCCCCAACCACTCTGTACCATGCCGCCCTTCCTGGTCCAGCTCCATTTGTGGGCGGGCCACCCCTCCATGGACCCATCCTGCTCCCACCAACTCCTTACCATCTACTCTGATCCCTAACCCCACCTTTCTGAACCCACTCCCACCCATAGATCTCTCCATCTGACCCTTCCTCCTTACACCTCGCCCTCCGACCCAGTCCCCTCTCTTCCAGCCCACCCCGACACTCCCTTTCCTCTCTGGCCCCTCCCCTTCCATCCAGCTCCGCCCCCCCGTCCGCATACGGCCTCAGCCCCGCCCACGGGCTGGTGGCCCCGCCCGCACATCTCGGTCCCGCTCACGGCACGCATTAGTTCGGCCTCCGCTCCTTAGCTCCGCCCACCTCGTAGGCCTCCGCGGTGATCGATAGTTCGGTGTGTGATTGCTCTCCCTGGCCGGTTCCCTTGCTCTGTCAGCGCCGTGCTGTCCTGTTGCTAAGATGGCGGCGGCGTTGCCAGCGGAGGCCCAGCTGGACGGGCTGCTGGACCTGGACCCTCACTTGGAGCCCTACTGCAAAGACCTGCAGCGAAGGTAGGAGAGGCCGTGCCCTGGGAGCGGGAGCCGCTCGGCGGTGACTGCACTTTAACCCGCTCCCTGCTCCCCCAGACCCTCCCTCGGTAGAGGGCCGACCGTGACCCCGTAATAGCGAAAGCCGCTAAACGCCCCCTTTTCCAGCTATTCTCTCCGTTATAACACGGTGTGAGACTGGATGAACACAGCAGGCCAAGCAGCACTAGAGGAGCAGGAAAACTTGACGTTGCGGGTCGGGACCCTTCTTCAGAAATCAACTCTCCGTTAACAGGTCAAACTCTGTGTTATCCAGCCACACTCTATCTCCTCCCCCACCTCCCCGCAACTTGATATGAAGGTGCCAAAGTTGGTCTGAGGTGGTCAAGGTCCGAAATCACACGACGCCAAGATATAGTCCAACAGGTTTGTTTGAAAACACAAACTTTCGGAGCCTCCCTTTTTCTTCAAGTGTTACTGAGTGAGGCGGTATCAGGCACGGAATTTATAAGTGAAAGATCGAAGGGCCACACCACTGATGAGGATGTATGGAACAAACCTAAGATGTTGTTAAATATTTAATCAGTTAAAAGGCTTTAATTGATTAATATGTTTATGTAAATCTCTGAATTCCTTTGAAGTCACTGTCCTGAGTTAACTAAAGGTTTTATCAGTGTGAAGAAGAGGTGACGTTTTGTGTCAGACAATGCATGTTAGGTGTGAGGCCTTGCTTAGAATCTGTTTGTGGTTTGGTTTTGTGTCAGACTGATTTTATTTCTAAAGTAGGAATTATAAAACTCCACATTGTGTCTCTAAATTTTGCACTTGAACAAAATAGAATGTATCTGCAAATACAAATTCACCCCGTAGATTTGTGTGTGTGTAGTGTGTGCTTAAACCTAAAGCATCACCAAACTGACAGTTCCTCTTATTCACTTCCTAATTTATTAAATTTCTCCTGTAACTTTAATCAACTGCCCAGCCCGTATGTCCCACATTATCAGCTGTCCTAATGTGCTTTATATTTCCACTGCTTTTGAGTTGTTTCTTTGCCTGATTACCAGCCAGAGCTCACTCTGAGGTGAGAGCTGCAGCCTGTGTCCTCTTGCCCTTGGGTGCTGCCTTTGCCCATGTGTCTGACAGGCCAAGCCGCACCTGTCATTGCTTCAGTTGCCAAGTTAAAGGGCATCTTGGTTCAGCTGCTGTTTGCTTTATGTGTAATCCCGATTACTATTTTGTCTACTATGAGACCACAACTGTAATTCAAATCCACTCAATTTCTCAAGGGAAACTGGATACCAAACCCTTATTTTAACATTTGCAAACTTGAAGTAAATATTTCCTGCTTCTATTATGATTCTTTACAACTGCTCTCACCTTCTGAAATACCTGACACACTTTGTCAAAGGTTAGAATTTGATGTTTACTTTGGTTGGCTGTTCTCTGAAATCAATAAATAATGCATTGATATAAGGCAGAGAAACAAACAAAGGAAACTGATTTATTAGAAAGAAAAACAGACATAGTGCGTGGATTTTACCACTATACACATTTTGCACAAATATTGGACAGCCTGATTCAATGTCAACCAATTGTCAGCCCTCTTGCCAAGGCTGCTCTGAAACTGATCACTGCAGTGTTGTTTTTAATTTGTTCAGTGTTGTGGGTTTTGTTAGCACGGCCAGCAATTATTGCCCATCCCTAATTTCCTGGAGAGGGTAATAATGACTTGCTTTCTCGGACTGCTGCAGTCCTTAAGACCATAAGACATGGGAGTGGAAGTAAGGCCATTTGGCCCATCGAGCCCACTCTGCCATTTAATCATGGCTGATGGGCATTTCAACTCCACTTCCCTGCACTCTCCCCCGTAGCCTTTGATTCCGTGTGAGATCAAGAATTTATCGATCTCTGCCTTGAAGACATTTAACGTCCTGGCCTACACTGCGCTCCGTGGCAATGAATTCCACAGGCCCACTACTCTCTGGCTGAAGAAATGTTTCCTTGTTTCAGTTTTAAATTTACCCCCTCTAATTCTAAGGCTGTGCCCACGGGTCCTAGTCTCCCTGCCTAACGGAAACAACTTCCCTGCGTCCGCCCTGTCTAAGCCATACATTATCTTGTAAGTTTCTATGAAATCTTCCCTCAACCTTCTAACCTCTAATGAATACAATCCCTGGATCCTTAGCCGTTCATCGTACGTTAAACCTACCATTCTAGGAGTCATCCATGTGAATCTCCACTGGACACGCTCCAGCGTTAGTATGTCTTTCCTGAGGTGTGGGGCCCAAAATCGGACACAGTATTCTAAATGGGGCCTAACTTGTGCTTTGTAAAGTCTCAGAAGCACATCGCTGCTTTTATATTCCAACCCTCTTGAGATAAACGACAACATTACATTCGCCTTCTTAATCACAGACTCTACCTGCAAGTTAACCTTTAGAGAATCCTGGACCAACACTCCCAGATCCCTTTGTACTTCTGCTTTACGAATTTTCTCACTGTTTAGAAATTCGTCCATGCCTGTATTCTTTTCCAAAGTGCAAGACCTCCCATTTGCTCACATTGAATTTCATCAGCCATTTCCTGGACCACTCTCCTAAACTGTCTAAACCTTTCTGTAGCCACTCCATCTCCTCAGTACTACCTGCCTGTCCACCTAACTTTGTATCATCAGCAAATTTTGCTAGAATGCCCCCAGCCCCTTCATCCAGATCATTTAATATATAAAGTGAACAGCTGTGGCCCCAACACTGAATCCTGCGGGACATGCTTGTCACCAGTTGCCATTCCGCAAAAGAGCCTTTTATCCCAACTCTCTGCCTTCTGTCAGACAGCCGATCCTCAATCCGAGCTAGTAGCTCACCTAGACCACCATGGGCCCTCACCTTACTCGGCAACCCCATGGGCCCTCACCTTACTCAGTCCATGTGGTGGTGCCCCCAGCTTACTGTTAGATAGGGGAGTTTAGGGTTTTGCCTCTGATAATGAAGGAGCAGCAATTGTAGCTCAAAGTTAGTGTACTTTGAAGGGAAAGTTAGAGATTTTCCCAGATATGTCTTGCTCAGATCACTGGGGGTTCCTCCTCTGGCTTACAAGCAGAAATTGAAGCATGAGGACCCAGGACAGAAAGTGGTGTAGTGTTGGTCTGAAGCAAAGAAAGGGCTTCAATTGTACTGCTTAAAGTTGTTGGACAAGTCCACATTCAAGAACTCAGTGGCCAATTTAAACCAATATGCAACTCCTAGTACAGTAAGCACTTCGATAGTAAGTGAATAGGAGATTGCATGCCGAAGAAGTTAATCTGATTGTTTCTGGTTAGGGAACATTGGGCAAACCAGGTGCCCCACGCCCTACTAAAGTCTGGGTCTGAGGTGTACAAGCCAGACAACCCTGGTGACTCCAGGAAATCCAGGTCTGACTTTCATAAGGCCATCAGAGATGCCAAGAGGCAAAACCAAACTAAACTTGAGACCTAGACTAATCACATGGATACCCATCACTTATGACAAGGCTTACATGATGTAATGGGCTACAAAACAAACTTGAACAGAAATGTGGGCAACAAATATCCATGCCTGGTGAGCTGAGTGCATTCTACCTCACTTTGAACAGAATGTCAATGAAATGATGTCACCCATCCCAACAGCCTCAGATACGCCTGTATGCACAGTTACCTCACAGATTGGCTTTCTTAAGAGTGAACCCACGAAGCACATGGCCCGGATGGTCCAGCGGGTGGGAGTATTTGCAGACATCTTTCCTTAGTACAATCTGAAACCCCACTGCTTCATGAAGACCACCACCATTCCGGTGCCAAAGAAGAATTATGATGTGGAGATGCTGGTGTTAGACTGGGTTGGACAAGGTCAGAAATCTCATGACTCCAGGTTATGATCCAATGAGTTTATTTGAAAACACAAGCTTTTGGCGTGCTGCTCCTTCAGGTGATGTGTAAAAACTTCACCTGATGAACAGTTGCCATACTATGCTGTGACTCATTCAGATAGGATGCTTTCTATGGTGCTTCTGTAAAAATTAGTAAGAGACCTTGTGGGCATGCCAAATTTCCTTAGCTTCCTGAGGAAGAAGAGGTGTTCTGCTTTCTTGTCAGTTGCATCGACTATGGTAAGTGAAACGCCACCTGACGAATGAACAGCACTCTAATAGCTTGTGATTTCAAAGCACAGTCATGCAGCATGCCTCAACGACTACCGCCTGGTGGCTCTGACTTCCATAACTATGAAGTGCTTGGAGAGGTTAGTCATGGCTCACATCAATTCTAGCCTGCCAATTTGCCTGCCACAGCAACAGGTCCACAGTTGACACTGTCTCTCTGGCCCTACACTCATCCCTGGAATATCTGAATACCAAGGATACCAATGTCAGGCTCCTATTTACCGACTACAGTTCCGCCTTCAACAGCATTGTTCTAACGAGTTTGAGAAGATTTGTAGCTCAGGTTGAGGTTCTGGATGTGAGTTTGCTCGCTGAGCTGGAAGGTTAGTTTTCAGACGTTTCGTCACCATTCTAGGTAACATCATCAGTGAGCCTCCGACGAAGCGCTGGTGTTATGTCCCGCTTTCTATTTATCTGGTTAGGTTTCCTTGGGTTGGTGATGTCATTTCCTGTTCTTTTTCTCAGGGGATGGTAGATTGGCTCCAAGTCAATGTGTTTGTTGATGGAATTCCATCAACAATGTGGAGCCAATCTACCATCCCCTGAGAAAAAGAACAGGAAAAGACATCACCAACCCAAGGAAACCTAACCAGATAAATAGAAAGCGGGACATAACACCAGCGCTTCGTCGGAGGCTCACTGATGATGTTACCTAGAATGGTGACGAAACGTCTGAAAACTAACCTTCCAGCTCAGCGAGCAAACTCACATACAGCATTGTTCTAAATTCTGAGACATAGGTCTTTGCTCTCTTCTGTGTAATTGGATCCTCACTTTCCTGACCGATAGACTTCATTCATTAAGTATAGATGACAATGACTCCTACAGCATAATCCCCTAACTGGTGTCGCGTGAGACTGTGTACTCAATACTGTACCATACACGTTTACACTTTCATCTGTGAGGCCAAATTCCACCCCAACTCCATTTACAAGTTTGCTAATGACACCAGTGTGGTAGGTTGGATCTCAAACAATAATGAGACCGAGTACAAGAAAGAGGTTGAGAGTTTAGTGGCTGAGTGTAAAGACAACAATCTTTCCATCAATACTAGCAAGACGAAGGAGCTGGTCATTGATGCAGAAAGGGGAGTGTCCTTCACTTCGCTTCCTGAAGTCAATGGTGCTGAGGTAGAGCTGGTTGAGAGTGTAAAGTTCCTGAGAGTGGTGATCATCAACAACCTGTCCTGGTCCACCCACATCACCGCAACAAGTAAGAAAGCACAACACCATCTCTATTCCCTCAGGAGGCTCAGGAAATTTGGCATATCCGCAAGGTCTCTTACCAAATTTTATAGATGCACCACAGAAAGCACCCTATCTGGATGCATCACAGCATTTTGTGGCAACTGTTGTTTCCATGATCACAAGAATCTGCAGAGAGTTGTGAACACAGCCTTGACCATGTCACAAACAATCCTTCCATCCATTAACTCAATTTATAATACCTGCTGCCTCAGGAATGCAATCAACATGATGAAAGAATCCTCACATCCTCTCCCAGTGGACAGAAGATATAAACATTGTATATGACCTTGTCCCATCAAAGGAATCTTGGTGGGTAGCTGTGGTGCATCTTGTAGATAAGTGCTGTGTTGAAGGAAGGAGTAAATCTTAGATGGAATGCCAGTTAATTGGGCTGTTTTATCCTGGATGGTGACATTTCCGAGTGTTGTTAGAGCTGCACTCACCCAGGCAAGTGGAGAGGACTGGGTCTCCAGATTTGTCACTTGTGGAAGTTGGATGTGCTTTGAGTTATCAAGGCAGTTACATGCCAAGAACTCTCAACCTCTAACATGCTGTTGGAGTCGCAGTATTTATCACTGGTCCAGTTAACTGTTAAGTCAATGATAGCTCCCAGGATATTGTTAGGAATTCAGTGATGCTTTTTGCTTTGGAACTTGAAGGTGAGGTGATTAGATTCTTGTTGGAGATAGTTGTTGCCTGTCGTTTGTGTGACATGAATGCCATTTGATACCCAAACTTGAATGTTGTCCAGGGGAGGTTGTTAACAAGATAATAAAGTGTGAAGCTGGATGAACACAGCAGGCCAAGCGGCATCTCAGGAGCACAAAAGCTGATGTTTCGGGCCCAGACCCTTCTTCAGAGAGGGGGATGGGGAGAGGGAACTGGAATAAATAGGGAGAGAGGGGGAGGCGGACCGAAGATGGAGAGAAAACAAGATGGGTAGAGAGGAGAGTACAGGTGGGGAGGTAGGGAGGGGATAGGGTAGTCCAGGGAAGATGGACAAGTCAAGGAGGCGGGATGAGGTGGTACGTAGGAAATGGATGTGCGGCTTGAGGTGGGAGGAAGGGATGGGTGAGAGGAAGAAGAGGTTAGGGAAGCGGAGACAAGCTGGGCTGGTTTTGGGATGCAGTGGGGGGGAGGGGACGAGCTGGGCGGGTTTTGGGATGCATTGGGGGGGGAGGGGACGAACTGGGCTGTTAAAGCAGCTTACGTGGCAAAAGATCACCTTAAGCTATCTTGAGGCAATCCTGTAGTGATGCCTTGTGACCGAGATGAATGACTTCCAACAACCATGACCACCATCTTTTATGCTAGATATGACAGTAACATTTGGAGAGTTTACCCCTGATTACTGCTGAATCCAGATTTGCTCAGACTTCTTGATGTCATACTTGATCAATTGCTGCCTTGATGTCAAGGGCTTTCACTTATGCCTAGCCCCGGAGTTCATATGGTAGGCTGTAGAACAGGGTATTTGCTTCTAGACCTCAACTCCCCCTTGTTGTAAAGCAGGGATAGGGACCATCTATCCTTTCACCATGCCCTCATACACCTCTCCCACCCGAAAAGAAAGATTAAAGCAAAAAAATTGTGAAATGCTGAAACACAGGACTTGTCCACAAGTTGGTGTCAAGAGGAGCTTTGAGTTAACAACCAAAACCCCTATGTAACCTGGTTTGCCAACAAATACGCTCTGTCAAACAAAAAGTGACACAGTGAATTTGTGAAAAAGATTAAGTTTGTCGATTTGTTGACACCCTAAAATGGCCTGGTCTAATACAGTAGAAAGTATTGAAAATCACTGGGTTGTCCAGTGATCATCATCCTTTTCCTCAGTTGAAACATTTTTCTCCATTTTCCTCACCACTCCTGAAAAAGGCTCGAGGTCTTCCAGGCAGTTTTGTTAGGCTTCTACTGTGTTCCCACTTACTGTCTTGATATTGGCAGTGCAAGAAATATTAAAATGTCTTCTGTTGTGTACTCATTTATTTTGACCACTCTACCACCTCTTGTCCAGAAAAAATTATGATGGATTAATAATTTGCCTTTCTCCAATCTAAGCTGCTACCTTTGGTTTCATGTCAACAAAACTAAAAGAAAACCCATCCACATAATCAATTATTAAACCATCAGTCCCAAAGGGTGATCTGTTTTTCAGGTGTACCTACCATCTTACTCATCAAACAAATCAAATGCTCAATGAGCAGTTGTGCATGTGCTGATTTCTGTTAGCAAGTGATGCAAATTGCAAATGAAGCCTGTATAATCTGGTCATTGCCTATTCTTTTACCCTGCTATAGCATGACTAGAACTTTTTTTTTTCTTTAATGTTACATTGGAGTTGATAAGGTCTTGATCCCAGAGACAGAATCTCATACAGTTGACAAGCAAATTCATATGAATTAAGATTTATTATCATTACAATCTGCGATGGCTGTGAGAGAGGGATCTGGACCCTCGATGCTGCATTCATTGGGGATGCTGTCCTTTGCATGAAAAGTTAAATCGAGATCCTGTCTGCCCTCTCCTGTGGAATCTAAGCGCTTCTGTCACATTATTTTGAAGATGAACAGGGGAGTTATTCTCGATGAATTGGTGAATTTTGTCCCTCAGTTGACACCACAAAAATATATCATCTGGCCATATCGTATTGCTGATGATCATAGAATCCCTGCAGAGTGAAACAGGCCAGTTGACCCAACAAGTCCACATAAACTCTTTAAGGAGCATCCCGCCTCCCTACCCTGTTTCTGTCACCCTGCTTTTCCCGTGGCTAACCCATCTAACCAACAGAGTCCTGGAGACTATAGATAATTTAGTAATCCACCTAAACCTGCACATCTTTCGACTGTGGGAGGAAACTGGAACACTTGGAGAAAGCCCACAGACACAGGGAGAATGTGCACACTCCAGACAGTTGCCTGTAGAATTGAACATGGGCTGCTGGTGCTGTGAGGCAGCAGTGCGAACTACTGAGCCACTGTGCTGCCTGGTAATGACAGGTACCTGGATGTGTGCAAATTAGGTCCCATGTTTCCTACAATATAGAGATGGAGTGGGGAAATGAGAATGAAACTGATTAGTGATGAAGGGTCTAGGCCCGAAACGTCAGCTTTTGTGCTCCTGAGATGCTGCTGGGCCTGCTGTGTTCATCCAGCCTCTCATTTTATTATCTTGAAACTGATTAGATTGCTTTGCGGAAACCCAACATGAACTGGACGGACTGACTGGCTTCCTCCTCTTTGATTAGACAACTATAGCTATTATAATTCAGAAATGTTTCAGTGACTGTATAATGCTGTGCGAAGTGCAGAGGGTCTTTAAGACAGTATAGAAATGCAAGTCTTTTTTGTAGTGTTTAAAAGTCATGAAGGGTTTTGATAAACCATTTCTAATGGCTGCCTGGTCAATAACCAGAGAACGAAATTTAAAGTGAATGGCTAAACAACAGAGCTGACATCAATAGAAACCTCTTTAACAATGATGGTTGAGATTTAGAATTTATTATTTCTTGGTGCATTGAATGCATATTCAATCTGATTCTGTAAAGGAAATTGGATTCATACTTGAAGGAGGAAACATGCAGGGACATGGGGAAAAAGCAAGGGAGTGGGATTAACACAACCCACTTAAAGAAAGCCAACACAGGCTAAATAGGCTAAATGGTTATTGCATATGATATCTTCTATAAATGTTGTAATTTCTTAAGCACATTGTCACATAACAGAAATTTATTTCCTATCGCAGTAGTAGGAGCTTAAGCAATGACAGTAGCAAAGACATTGTACATTTCTTAGTGCTGAAAAGTACAGAAGTAAAGAGCTGCTGAATAGGAGCATTTTTGCTCCTGCTCACTGTTTCTAATTGTAGACACTGATTCATCAGTGCAATGAGATGCTTCTATCAGCAATTGCAACTTGTGGGCTGGATTTGTATTTGAAGCTGTCACTATGTGAGAGACTATTTGTTAGGTTTTTCCTGTGTTTACATTCTTGTGAACCAGCTCTTCATCAGGAAATGTTGATGCTGTAATCTTGTCATGAGCTGTCTTGGTGAGAGAAAAATTTCCTTTTTCAACACTGGTTCCAAAATAGTGTGAAATACTGTAGTGCTTCCCATATTCTTGCAGAAAAATGCTCAACTTCAGTTCAATCTCTTGGTGACTTGGTTTTCAAATAAGCCAAGATGATTTCAAATGTGCTTAGGCCGATTTAAAAGATTTAATCGATTCGATAGAGAAAAAATGTTTTCTGTAGGAGTCCAGAATAATCGGATATAACTGAAAAATTACAGCCATGCTGTTCAAGGGTCAGTTTATTTTTCATAATTAAGATGGTGGAAGTCTGGATAGATTTTCTTTTGCTGTGTTAGGTTATTAAAAGAAATGGAACAGAGAAAGGAAAATGGAGTTGAAGTACAGATCAACTGTGATATTGAATTGCAAAACAGAAGCAAGGGACTGAAATAGCCTTTTCTTGATCCTGTGTTGCAAGACTGGAGTCAAGTGTGGTGACCTTGCCAAATATTTGCAGTGGACATTTTGAATACTCAGCTGTACAATTATAAGCACTGACCTTTTCCAATTTGAGTTTTGTGTGGTGACTACATTAGAGTTAAGCAATAGAATAGTAAAGTGCATGTGGCTATGGGTCTGTCCCTGGTCATGGCAGTGATGGGACCAATTTGAGGTGATGCATTGATGAATTAAAAACTCTCATTGGATTTCACAGTTAAAAAAAGGTTCCAGACAACATTAAGTTGTAGTGGCTTAATTCCTAAAAGAGAATGTTAAAGGTTCCTCAGCAAGTAATTATTGTCTGGATGATGTTGAGTGGATTTTATATCGCCAATTACTGAATTATTAGTGAAGGGGGATTTGGAGATTCAAGTTGTGGAACATATGTAGTTTAACAAATCCTTGCTGCCTGACTGAAAATACGGCGAATCAACAAGTTAACTCTGGATTGTCAGTGGATTGCTTCTTGTACTAATGCACTGCAAATTGCACAATCAACACTTTTACTCGACTCGCTCCAACTGGGATAAGGATATTAACCTGACCTCAGGTCAAGATGATGCATGACAGGATATCTTTGCAAATGTTCACTGTAATAACTCTTAATTGCCCTGTGAAGGGGTCAGGAGAGCTGAAACTGTGCTGAGGCTTGTGTAATGAACAGTCTTAGTCAAATTAACCAGTCATGAACAGTGAAACCTCAACTCTCAAAACATTTTAAAATCTTTTTTTTGTTACATTGAACTAGCAGCAATGAAACAGCTGTTTGATCCAGCTGGCCTGCATTAGGGTTTGTGCTCCATATTAATAAACTGTCACCCTCCTTCATCCTGCTCTAATCAGCATATTCATCTTCTCTTCTCTCTCTCATGTTTGTCTTGCTTTCCTTAAAATGCATCTGTGCTACTTGAATCAACCACTCCAGGCATTGTAATGGCTCTCTGGACTCAGGTTTACCCTATTGGATTTATTTGTGTATTTTTAATTTTGGTGGAAGGATCAACTCTGCAACTACCCTTTGAAACTTTTTCATAATTTTAAAGACTTGTGTAAGATTATCCCTCAACCTTCACTCATCTCTAATAATTCAGTCTTTCCTAACAATTACAGATCCATAGAATTCAGCAGTGTGGAACCAGGCCATTTACCCCAGTGAGTTCACACCAACCCTCAAAGAGCATCCAACGCAGATCTTACCCGATTCCTGTAATCCTGCATTTCTCATAGCTAATTCACCTAACCTACACATCCCTGAACATGGAAATTTAGCATGGCCCAATTCACCTAACTTGCACATCTTTGGACTGTGGGAGGAAACCGGAGGCCTGGTGGAAACCCACGTAGAATAGGGAGAATGTGCAGACTCAACAAAGGCCTGAGGGTGGAATTGAGCCCAGGACCCTGGATCTGTGAGGCAGCAGTGCTAACCACTGAGCCACCATGCCAACCTTAATTTTTAATCAGCATCTTTAGACATGTTATGACACATCTCTGGAGTAGATAGGATTTGAATTTGGGCTTCCTGGATCAGAGGTAGGGATACTACCAAACAGCTCTGATATCAGTTGACCATGTGAATAATATGGCACCAGTGATGTTGTGATTTGGGGTCATAGGTCCAAAATCAAGTGGTCCTCCCAGATAAAGCAGCATGACAATATTTTCTGAAAGTTAGCTGTGGATACAAAATTATTGAATATTCAAAACCAAGATTTCTTGATATTTGGACATGAAGAAAATTGAGCAATATTGGGTTAGGCAGGAAAGGAAATTTGTGGTAGAACATAAAACAAAAAGAGTACAGCACGTTACATGTCTTTCGGCCCACAATGCTGTGCCAACCTATTATCCTAGTAAGATCAAATTACCCTGCAAACCCTGCATTTTACTATCCTCCATGTGCTTATCCAAGAGTCGCTTAAAAGTCTCTGAAGTATCTGACTCCACTACCACTGCCGGCAGCATATTCCACACACCTACCACTCTGTGTAAAGAGCCTATCTCTGACATCTCTCCTATACCTTCCTCCAGTCACCTGAAAATTGTGCCCCCTCGTAATAGTCTCTGGCTATCCACTCTATCTATGCCCCTCACCATCTTGTACACCTCTATTAAATCACCTCTCATCCTTCTTTGCTCCAATGAAAAAATCCCTAGCTCCCTCACTCTTTCTTCATAAGACCTGCCCTCCAGCCCTGGCAGCATCCTGGTGAACCTCCTCTGCACTCTGTCTAAAGCTTCCACATCCTTCCTATAATGAAGTGACCAGAACTGAACACAATATTCCAAGTGTGGCCTAACCAGGGTTTTATAGAGCTGCAGCACAACCACATGGCTTTTGAATTCAGTTTCTCTGCCAATGAAAGCCAACACATCATACACGTTCTTTACAACCCTATCAATTTGGGTCGCAACTTTGCGGGATCTATGGCCGTGGGCTCTAAGATCCCTCTGTTCCACCACACTGCCGAGAATCCTGCCTTTAACCCTTTATTACGCATTCAAATTCAACCTTCCAAAATGAATCACTTCACACTTTTCTGGGTTGAATTCCACCTGCCGATTCTTTGCCCAGCTCTGCATCCTGTCAATATCCTATTGCAACCTACAAAGCCCTCCACACTGTCTGCAACTCCACTAACCTCTGTGTCATCAGCAAACTTACTAACCCACCCTCGTTCAGGTCATTTATAAAGATCACAAAGAGTAGAGGTCCCAGAACAGATCCCTGTGGTACACCACTGATCACCAAGCTTCAGGCTGAATACTTTCCATCTATTACCACCCTCTATCTTCTGTTGGACAGCTAGTTTTGAATCCAGATGGCCGAACCTTCTTGAATCCCATGCCTCCTTAGTTTCTGAATGAGATTGTGGAAGATAAGCATGCTATAAGAAGGATATTATTGCACTGGAGAGGGTTCAGAAAGGATTTACTAGAATGTTGCTGGGAATGGAGGGTTTCAGATATAAAAATGTAAAAAAAGTCTGCAGGTTGAGGGGTGATCTTAGAGGTTTGTAAAATCATGAGAGGCATAAATAAGATGAATAGCAAGGGCCTCTTCTCCAGGGTGGGAAAGTATAAAGTTGTAGGCATATTTTAAGTCAAGAAGAGAACGTATTTAAAAAAAAATCCACAGAGTGGTTCATGTGGAGGTGGCAGATGCAGGTACAGTTTCAACTTTTAAAAGACATTTGGATCAGTACGTGAATAGGAAATGTTTGGAGAGATATAGACCAAGTGCAGGCAAGTGGGACTGGTTTAGTTTGAATACTTGGTTTGCGTCTGTTTCCATGCTGTATGACTCTATATGACTGAGTGAGTCACAATTAATGGGGGAGTATGGTCAAGGAACTGTTTGGTCTCATCCTTATGTTTCTAAATTCGAGAGAATTTAATGTAATTGATTCTTCTGATTTTAACATTATCTGAGAGAGCCTGTTTCATGGTTTGACTGTGTTCACTGAAATAATGTTTGTGCAGTTTAATTTATTCTCCTACCTTTCTGTAACTGTGTCCTCTAATTGTACACAAGGGGAAGTAACTATTCGCCGGTGTATGTTATCCCAACTCCTTGCAGTGATGAAAAGTAATTTTGTAATCTTTGCACCTCCAGACTTCTGAATTCTTTGCAAAAGTAGAACTGGCTTATCCTGTGGCAGCTTCCAGCAGCGAAATGATTTAACGGATAAGTGTGCAAGTGATTGGTATGTTCCCGAGAAGTGAATTTTGCAATCTTGTTGATGCTAATCTTAAAATGGGAGTATGGCTACAGATGGAAAAAATATAGGTCAAAAATGAGCCTTTATAAAAATACAACTGCTTCCAAACCGTTTCTATTTAATGCTTATTTAGACACACTTAAGATATATAATTGCTGTACTTTATTTACTTATGGATGTGGATGTGACTGGCTAGCCCTGTATTTATTCCCCATGCCTAATTGCCCTTGAAAAGGTGATGGTGAGTTACTTTCTTCAATAGCTGCAGTCCATGTGCACATCTCCGCAAGGGAGGGAGTTACAGCGTTTTGATTCAGAGACAGTGGAGGAACAGTGATTATAGTTCCAAGTCAGGATGACGTGCAGCCGAAAGGGGATCTTGGAGGTGGTGCCGTTCCAACATATCTGCTGACCTTGTCCTTCTTGATGGCAGAATTTGTGGGCTTGGAAGGTCGTACCACAGGAGCCTTAGTGAATTGTTGCAGTACAGCTTGTAGACACTGCTGTTACTGAGTGTCATTGGAGATCGTGATATTGAAGCTGTTTAATTGTTGGCCTGTCAAGTGAGTTCTGTTTTCCTGATTGGTGTTGATCTTCTTGAGTATGAGGAGACTTGATGCGATGCCTTTTGGAATGGTTGCCTCTCCTTGTGAGCTAAGTGTCAGATTGATGGGACGAGATTGACATGAGGATAATTTCTTTTGTTTGTTTATCGAAGATGGAATTCTGTATCCTGGAGAATGGTGGAGACTGAGTCATTGAATGGCTGAGTCAGATTATTTATTGGCAAGGTATTCAAACAAATCAGGAGTGGATGGGAAAATGGAGTTGAGGCTACATCAGATAGAGTCATAGGGAAATACAGCACGGAAACAGGCCTTTTGGTCCAGCTTGTCCATGCCGACCTGATATCCTAAATTAATCTAGTCCCATTTGTCAGCATTTGGCCCATATCCCTCTAAACCCTTACTATTCATAGACCCATCCAGATGCTTTTTAAATGCTCTACCACTTCCCATGTTCGCTCATTCCACACATGTATCACCTTCTCTGCATAAAATGATACCCCTTAGGTTCCTTGTTAAATCTTTCTCTGCTCACCTTAAGCATACGCCCTCTAGTTTTGGACTTGCCCACCTGAGGGAAAAGACCATATCTATTTACCAAATCCGTGCCCCAATGATTTCATAAACCTGCATTAGGTCACCCCTCAGCCTCCACACTCCAGGGAAAATAGCATCAGTCTATTCAGCCTTTCCCTATAACTCAAACCCTCCAACCCTTTGTAAATCTTTTCTGAACCCTTTCAAGTTTCACAACATCATCCTATACCAGGGAGATCAGAATTGTATGCAGTATTCCAAAAGTGCAAAAGTGGCCTAGCCAATGTCTTGTGCAGCTGCAACGTGACTTCCCAACTCCTGTACTCAGTGTACTGACCGAGAAAGGCAAGCATACCAAACACTGCCTTCAATACCCTATCTACCTGCAACTCGAGTTTCAAGGAACTATGAACCTATACTTCAAGGTATCTTTCGTCAGCAATGCTCACCAGGACCTTGCCACTAAGTGTATAAGTCCTGCTGTGATTTGCTTTTCCAAAGCGCAGCCATTTTGCATTTATCTAAATTAAACTTCATCTGCCATTCCTTGGCCTATTGACCCATCTGATAAAGATCCTGTTGTACCCTGCGGTAACCTTCGCTGTCAACTACACCTCCAATTCTGGTGTCATCTGCAAACTTAACTAACCATTCCTCCTATGATCACATCCTAATCATTTAAAAAATGACAAAAGGCAGTGGACCCAGCACTGATCCTTGCGGCACACCGCTGGTCACAGGCCTCCAGTCTGAAAAGCAACCCTCCGTCACCATATACTGCCTTCTACCTTGGAACCTGTTCCGTATTCAAATAGCTAGTTCTCCTGTCCATGCCGACCTGATATCCTAAATTAATCTAGTCCCATCTATCCAGTCTTGCTAACCTGCCTACCATGAGGAACATCTTACTGAAATCCATATAGATCATATCCTCCACGTTGCCTCATCAATTCTCTTCATTAACTCGATTGAGTTTTTTGAAGAAGTAGTGAGATGTGATTTTCCACACACACAACCATGTTGACGATCCCTAATCAGTCTTCGTCTTTCCAAATACATGTAAATCCTGTCCCTCAGGATTCCCTCCAACAACTTGCCTACCACTGGACAGCTTGGACCAAAAGGTCTATTTCCATGCTATATTTTCTTATGTCAGGCGCACCATTCTATCATTGCCTGGCTTTTCCTTACCACCCCTCTTAAATAGCAGCACCATGTTCGTCAACATCCAGATTCTGGCACCTCAGGTGTGGCTATCGATGATACAAATATCTCTGCAAGGAACCCAGCAATCTCTTCTGTAGCTTCCCACAGAGTTCTAGGATCCACTTCATTAGGTCCTGGGCATTTATCGGCCTTTTAGGATTTATCGATCTTCAGAATTTATCACGAGAGGCCAAATGGCATATACTTACACTAGTTCTCTGAAGGTTCCTGGAGCTGCCTCTGCTGTAAAGAAATCAATTGCAACCTATCCAGTCTTTCCTTGTGACTAAAATTTCCAGTTCCTGATAGCAGTTTCTTTTTTTTTTTGCGAATCTCCTTGTATTTTGTATGATCACATTTTACCTATAAGAGCAGTAATCAGAATGTTGCACCTTATTCTAACTCCAGTCTAGCTGTGGCTTCTGAAGCCCTAGCTTAACTTCCCTGCTCTAAGAGTAGATATCGGCTAATAAAGGTTAAAGTTAAAGATAAAAAATGTTGTATTTCCGCTAGAAAGAAAACTTTGGTATGATCTGTCATGCCGGGTTTCTATTTGACCTTTCCGCTATGAGGAGAAATTTCTTCACACAAAAAGTGATGAGGCTGTGGAATTCAACATTGCAATTTCAGATAAGAAATAGATAACTGTAGCTAAAGGGATCATGGTATATATGAGGAGGGCAGGATTAGGGTATTGAGCTTGATGACAGACCATGATCATATTGAATGGTGGACCAGGCTCGAGGTGTTGAATGGCCTACTGTGGCTTCTGTCTTCTCTGTTTCTAATAAAATCAGTGGGGTCATAACACTCCTTAGAGTTTCTTTGCAATGTGCTGTGGAGGTAAACTGAGTAATTTTCAAGTCAGCCAATGTGAACTTTTTGCAAATCTGAGAGCCTGAACACACTTAGTTTTAATAATCTTCAATTCCTAGCCAAGCTCTCCTTGTTTGAAAGTTTCTCAAACTAAACCCTTTCACTAACATGATTTGTTCCTTGAACTACCTTGATCTCCTAAGAGAAAAAACTTGCTTCTGAACTCCATTCTGGTGTCTACTGAACTGAATTAAAAAGAAATTAGTTCGATCCTAGATTCTTCTGAACTGAAAACTATGCTATTAAATGTTAATGCGGCCTGTCGTAAACTTTGTAATATGAAGATCTTTCCATTAAATTGAAAGGGTTTGCTGCCTCCTTCTTCCTGATAAGTTATTAGATTCAATGACTGTTTCAGAATATTCTCTGATCTTCTGTATTTTTAAAGACAACCCTTCACAGAAGTAAGCAACACATATCAGCCCCTACATTGGAATAAAAATATGAAAAGTTATATTAATGTTTAGAAATTGTACATCTTTCATCACAGGACCAATTGCAATATTTCCAACAGTGCTGATGACTGGGAGGAAACACACGATAAGAGGAGGAGACAGAGGTTTGAAGAGAAGTATAGGGTTATGGAGTTCTACAGCATGGAAACAGACCCTTCTGTCCAACTTGTCCATGTTGAACAGATATTCTAAATAAATCTAGTCCCATTTGCCAGCTTTTGGCCGATATCCCTCTAAACCCTTCCTATTCATGTACACATCCAGACGCCTTTTTTAATGTTCTTATTGTACCAGCCTCCATGTGAAAAGGTTGCCCCTTAGGTCCCTTTTAAATTTTTTCCCCCTCACCTTAAACCTGTGCCGTCTAGTTTTGGACTTCCCTGCCGCAGGGAAATGACCTTGTCTATTCACCCTATGCATGCCCCTCAATTTTATGAACATTTTATAAGGTCACCTCTCAGCCTCTGATGCCCTAGGGAAAATAGCCCCAGCCTATTTAGCCTCTTGCTGCAAATCAAACTCTCTAACCCTGGCAATATCCTTGTAAATCTTTTCTGAACCCTTTCAAGTTTCACAACATCCTTCCAATAGTAGAGAGGTCAGAATTGCACACAGTATTCCAAAAATAGCCAAACCAATGTACTGTACAGTTGCACCATGACCTCCCAACTCTTATACTCAATGCACTGACTGATAAAGGCAAGCATACCAAACACCATCTTCACTGCCCTGTCTTCCTGCGACTCCACTTGCAAGGAACTGTGAAGCTGCACTTCAAGATCTTTGTTCAGCAACACCGCTCAGGACATTACCTGAGCCGAAGTGACTGGGCAAGAATATATTGGCTGAAATATAATGGAGTACATATGAAGCTATTAACTATGGTTGTAAAAATTATAAAGACAGATTATCTCTTCTGTGGTGCTAGTGTCAAAAGGGATCTGGGTGTTCTTGTTTATCAGTCATCTGAAGTTACCTGCAGGTGTAGCAAGTGGTTAGGAAAGCAAGAAGTACATTGGTCTACATTATGAGCAGATTTGAGCTGATTAGTAAAGATAACTTGCTGTTGTTACAAATAGTGTTGTGTAGCACCTTAGTAAGATTTCATCTGGAATATATTGAATATTTTGGAAAAATAGAATACCTACAGTGTGGAAACAGGCCATTCAGCCCAACAAGTCCACACCTTCCGAAGATCATCCCACCCAGACCCATTCCCCTACTCCTCCATTTCCCTTGTCGCACCCACCTTGCTGCCCCTCCAAAGAGCATCCCACACAGACCCATTCCTCTACTCCTACATTTCCCTTGTCTAACCTACCTAACTTAACATCCCTGGGCAATTTATTGGCCCTCTTATCTGAAGTAGGATAAACCTGCCATAAAGGGAGCACAGTGGAGGTTTAACTAGACTATCGCTGGGATGATGGGATTGTATCGATGGTGTAGTTGTCATAGAGGGGACTGGGTCTGCATTTCCTAGGGTGTCAAAGAGTGAGGGGTGATCTCATTGAGACTTCAGTATTCTTACAGGGCATGAAATAAGACCATAAGACATAGGAGTGGAAGCAAGGCCATTCGGCCCATCAAGTCCACTCTGCCATTTAAATCATGGCAGATGGGCATTTCAACTCCACTTCCCTGTACTCTCCCCGTAGCCCTTGATTCCTTCTGAGATCAAGAATTTGTCGATCTCTGCCTCGAAGGCATCCAACGTCCCGGCCTCCACTGCACTCCGTGGCAATGAATTCCACAAGCCCACCACACTCTGGCTGAAGAAATGTCATCTCATTTTAGTTTTAAATTTACCCCCTCTAATTCTAAGGCTGTGCCCATGGGTCCTAGTCTCCCCGCCTAACGTAAACAACTTCCTAGCATCCACCCCTTCTAAACCATACGTTATCCTGTAAGTTTCTATTAGATCTCCCCTCAACTTTCTGAACTCTAATGAGTACAATCCCAGGATCCTTAGGAGTTCATCATACGTTAAACCTACCATTCTAGAGATCATCCGTGTGAATCTCCGCTGGACACGCTCCAGGGCGAGTATGTCCTTCCTGAGGTGTGGGGCCCAAGTGATAATCACCTGGCTGATGAATCTAAACCAAGGTCATAGTTTCAGGGTAACGGGTCGGATATTTAAGACTAAGGTGAGGTGGAATTTCTTGACTCAAAGGCTGCTTAAACTTTGGAATTTTTGATTCCAGAGGGGCCTGGAAACTCATTCAATGAGCGTTTTCAAGAGAGGAATTGATAGATTTTTGGAGCATAGTGGCAGTGAAAGATGCAGCAACAATGTGGCTAGGTTGCATTGAGGTAGATAATTGGTCATGGTCTAATTGAATGGCAGAGCAGGCTCAATGGACTGACAATCCCACTCATCTTCCTATGTTGGAACTTGTCAAAAAACTTGTTAAAGTCCAGGCAGTCTATGTTGAATACAGTAAACTTTATTTTAACTGGCTCCTTTGCTAAATTGGCAAAAGTTATATACCTCCAAATACTGTGACGTTTACTGAATTATTCTGTCCAGTTTTTATAGTTTTTAAATTTATTTATCTCGGTGTAAATATACTTATTCAGTTGAATAGCTGCAGTAAGTATCAGTTGATTTCATTTTGAGTCAGTTTTTCCTTAAATATCTTGATCCCCCACGATATCTGAGTAGTCAGTTGAGGGTACAAGTGAGAAGGCTGTTGGTTGGTAAGTTTTTCCTTAAGGCAAGAGCTGCATTATTATATCAGTGATTTATGTTGTAAGTAAAGTATAACAACAATGTGTATACCTCCCTGCACTGTTTCTATTATCTTGTGTGTTTTGACATTGATTATATGGACCCCTTGCTTATCCTGAATATATGATCAATCAGCACACTCCTGGTTTCATAGGTGCTGAATAATAAAAAGTTTATATTACTACCCTTATTGCCCCTAGTTTTTAACCTCAAACTATTCACTCAGACTGTCCCTTAATAAATCTGTGCTGACTCTCCTTGACAAACTCTAGCTTCTCTTAATGAACGAATTGATAGAACAGTTTTGAGGGACTGAATGGTTTACTCCTGTTCCTGTTTATTGGTGTCCAATCTAAGGGCTTTTTCCTTTATTTTTCATGCAAAATGAAACAAAACATATCTATTGTGTTTAGTTTCCTGGGACTGTTCCCTCAGTGACAAACTCATTACCTTCAAGCTAAGGCATCAAAGAGCATGACTCAGTTTTGGCAGGTAAGCAGCGAGGAAATGAAAAAGAATAGAAAATGCTGGAAACATTCACTATGGCAGATAGCTTCTGTGGGTAAGAGAAATAGAAATAGTGTTTGAAGTCAACCCTTTATTAAACTGGAAGCAGATCAATATTTAACAGTTTAGAAATAGGAAAAAAGAGTGGAATGAAAAGAATAAAGCAAAAAGATCTGTAATAAGGTGGAAGGTAGAAATAGTTAAATTACAAAAGGGATGTGCAAGGCATTAAAGAATGGAATTAGGACAAGTAAAGAAAAGAAAAGATGGCTTCAGAAGAGAAATACATGATAGCGGAATCATTACCAGCAACTGCTGCCCTAGAAAATGGGAACAATGCTTATAGTGTGAAGTTAATGAATTCAGAGCTGAGGAATGCCAGACTGTAGGTTGCAAAGTTGAAAGGTGATGTGTTCCTTCAGCTTCTGTTAAGCTTCATTAGAATAGAGTAATAGAATGAGAATAGAGAGTTCAGGACAGGAGAGCAATGGAGAATTGAAATGCATGTCGACATAGTAGAATCTGCTCCATAGTTACAAGAGTAATAAACTTTTGTAAATGTTAGTATGCGCACATTGGTTATCCATCTTGTACTCAGTTCTTCCCCTTTGACTCAGCAATGTGCATTTCTGATGTACAGGTGACTTTGGATCTAGAAAGATTGATATTTGGGTGGTGGTGCAGTTTGAAGAAACAGGAGCAGGATGGAAGCTTAATTTTAATTTTTCACCATCCCATTCCTGATTTACAGCTTTTGCACCAAGAAGATGCTTCAGTGAAAATTGAGCATTTCACCACAGGCAAAATGTGTGTTACAGGCAGATTGAGTTTTAAAACACATTTCTCTTCCTATTTTCAGAGATGATAAGAACTGCAGATGCTGGAGTCAGAAATAACAAAGCGTGGAGCTGGAGGAACACAGCAGGCCAGGCAGCATTAGAGGAGCAGGAAAGTTGACGTTTAGGGCCAGGACCCTCCTTCAGAAATCTTCAGATCCCCTCTGCTGTCTGCCCTGCTGCGTTCCTCCGGCTCCACGCTGTGTTCTCTCTCCCCATTTTCTCCATGTTTCTGTGAACAGTATTTGAAATTTTCTTTTTTTTCAATATTGCATATGTATTTCTCTCTCCTTTTGGACTCTGACTTTGTAAGGACTACAGGATTACTATTGTACAATGTAAAACAGAAGTAGATTCGCAGACAAGTGTGAGGTGATGCACTTTGGTAGGAGTAACCAGAAGGCAAAGTACAGGGCTAGTGGTAAGATTCTTAGTAGTGTAGATGACCAGAGAGATCTGTGTTCATGTACACAGATCCTTGAAAGTTGCCACCCAGGTTGACAGGGCTGTTGAGAAGGCATTCAGTGTTTTAGCTTTTATTAATAGAGGGATCGAGTTCCAGAACCAAGAGGTTATGCTGCAGCTGTACAAAACTGTGGTGCGGCCGCACTTGGAGTATTGCGTACAGTTCTGGTCACCGCATTATAAGAAGGATGTGGAAGCTTTGGAAAGGGTGCAGAGGAGATTTCCTAGGATGTTGCCTGGTATGGAGGGAAGGTCTTACGAGGAAAGGCTGAGGGACTTGAGGCTGTTTTTATTAGAGAGAAGAAGGTTGAGAGATGACTTAATTGAAACATATAAAATAATCAGGAGGTTAGATAGGGTGGATAGGGAGAGCCTTTTTCCTAGGATGGTGACGGCGAGCACGGGGGGGCATAGCTTTAAATTGAGGGGTGAAAGATATAGGACAGATGTCAGAGGTAGTTTCTTTACTCAGAGAGTAGTAAGAGAATGGAACGCTCTGCCTGCAACGGTAGTAGATTTGCCAACTTTAGGTACATTTAAGTTGTCATTGGATAAGCATATGGATGTACATGGAATAATGTAGGTTAGATGGGCTTGAGATCGGTATGACAGGTTGGCTCAAGATCGAGGGCCGAAGGGCCTGTACTGTGCTATAATGTTCTATGTTCTATGTGTTTTAGGTCTGATGAAGAGTCATTTAGACTCAAAGCGTTAGCTTGCTCTTTCTCCATGGATGCTACCTGACCCACTGTAATTTCCAGCAATTTTTTTTTGTTTTCAGCGCAGAGTCACAGTTAAATGCTCTTGGGGGCAGGGTTGAGCAGAATACCTTGCAAATCAGGCATGCTTGCAAATAGATAATAAAATGTGAGGCTGGATGAACACAGCAGGCCAAGCAGCATCTCAGGAGCACAAAAGCTGACGTTTCGGGCCTGGACCCTTCATCAGAGAGGGGGATGGGGGGAGGGAACTGGAATAAATAGGGAGAGAGGGGGAGGCGGACCGAAGATGGAGAGTAAAGAAGATAGGTGCTATCTTCTTTACTCTCCATCTTCGGTCCGCCTCCCCCTCTCTCCCTATTTATTCCAGTTCCCTCCCCCCATCCCCCTCTCTGATGAAGGGTCCAGGCCCGAAACGTCAGCTTTTGTGCTCCTGAGATGCTGCTTGGCCTGCTGTGTTCATCCAGCCTCACATTTTATTATCTTGGAATCTCCAGCATCTGCAGTTCCCATTATCTCTGATGCTTGCAAATAGACATGGGGAGAGAGTAAAGAATACACAGGCTATTCAATTAACAACAATGCAAGTAAAAAATCAACACGGGTTTACCTGTTGATCAATGTTCTTTACTTTGGAATGAAGTCCAAAGAAGTTCCCAAGGACTATTGCTGAAAAATAATACCACTGCTTTGACAGGAGAAAGTTTTACTTGCAGAGAGCCTAATTGTAGGTTGTTGGATGCTTTTTAATAGGCAGAGGCTTTCCTTTTATCATCTGTAGTAAGGGGTTTTGATAATGTCAGTAGATGTTATAACAGTACACCCTTGACCCTTTAACTGCCATTTTAAAGTAGTGCCATTAAAAGATGATTCAGTTCAGTAACTTTTGGAGAGAAGCAGTTTGTATTAAGGGCCAGGCTTGCCTTATAGCTAACTGTTAATAATCTATCCCAGAGGTTATGTGGAAAGTCATTAATATGTCTTGCACGGTAGAAGTAAATTGCAATGTTACTATGTCAGTTTTCTTTTTCAGCAACAATTGTATCTATTGTAGTTTATAGCACAATAGTTCAGCATTTCAGTCCCCATCAGAGGTACATGGGTGTTGATTGTCAGACTAATGTTGACTTCTGGAAGGCTACTGGTAATTTCAGTCATGTGATTATATCAGCCATTTCATAGAACATAGAACATTACAGCACAGTACAGGCCCTTTGGCCCTCAGTGTTGTGCCGACCTGTCATACCGATCTCAAGCCCATCTAACCTACACTATTCCATGTACGTCCAGTGACTAACAGTCACTGGTTTGTGTATATTGTGATGTATATGAAAGACTTCTGGAGCACGTGGCCAAAATCTAAGCGCTTGATCTATATTTTGGGTGGGTTATAGCATGATATAAGCAAATTGTGGGATCATGGCTTTAAGGTAATTGCCTAAAAATACCAAGAGTAAGAAAACTAAATACACGATGGGAGTATTGTAAATGCAGAGGACAGCAGGTAAAACTTCAAAAGGAAATTGACAAATGATGCAGTAGGTGGATAGGTCACACTTAGATAAATGTAAGGTGTTGCATTTTGGTCAGCAAAATCAGGGCAAGACTTAGGTATTTAATAGTAGGACCCTCAGGACTGTAAATAAACACAGACACCTTTAGGGTATAGGTATATAGCTCCTTGAAAGCGGAGTCACAGATAGTCAGGGTAGTGAAGATGGCATTTGGTATGCTTGCCTTTACTGGTCAGTGCATTGAGTATGGGAGTGATGGGGCAGGACAGGTTGGACAAACAGTTTAAAAAAACACAGTATCTGAGGTTTCATTAATAGGTGCATAAGAGTATAAGAGCAGGGAGGATATGATGAATGTATATAGGTCACTAGTTGGATCTCAACTGGAGTATAGTGTGCCTTTCTGAATGCCACAATTTAGGAAGGTTGTGAAGCTCTGGGGACAGTGCAGACGTGGTTTACAAGAGACCTCAGTTTTGGAGATAGAAAGATGCCATTTTCCTTGGGAGAGATCTGACAGAAGTTTACAAATTCATAGCGGGTTTGGTTAGGATAGATGAGGAGAAATCCTTACTAATCAAGAAGATCAAGAACCAGAGGGCACAGATTTGAAGTGTTTTACAAAGAAGCAAATGTGAGATGAGAAACTTTTTCACACAGTCAGTGATTCAGGTCTGGAATACATTTCCTTAAGTGAGCTGGATGCAAGTTAGAACGTAGAACATAGAACATAGAACAGTACAGCACAGTACAGGCCCTTCAGCCCACAATGTTGTGCTGAACTTTTACCCTAATCCTAAGTACTATCTCACCTCCACCCCTATCTTATATTATCATCCCAATGCCTATCTAACAGCTGCTTAAATGCCCCTAATGAGGCCGACTCCACTACCCTCTCCATCACTGCATTCCATGTCCCTACCACTCTCTGAGTAAAGAACCTACCACTGACGTCTCCCCTATTACTATTTCCACTCACTTTAAAACTATGCCCCCTCACAACAGCTACCTCCACCCTTGGAAGAAGTCTCTGGCTGTCCACTCTATTGATACCTCTGATCATTTTGTACACCTCTATCAAGTCACCTCTCATCCTTCATCGTTCCAAAGAGAAAAGCCCTAGCTTTCTCAACCTTTCTTCGTGGCAACATCATGGTAACTCTCCTCTGCACCTTTTCCAACACTTCCACATCTTTCCTGTATGGAGGCGACCAGAACTGGACACAATACTCCAGATGTGACCAAACCAGGCTTTTGTATAGCTGGAGCAAAACTTCACAGCTCTTGAATTCAATCCCTCTATTAATGAATGCTAACACACCATACACTTTCTTAAGAACTCTATCCACCTGGGTGGCAACTTTCAGGGGATTGTGGACATGAACCCCTGGATCCCTCTGCTCATCCACACTGCCAAGAATCTTTCTGTTAACCCTGTATTCTGCTTTCAAGTTTATCCTTCCAAAATGAATCACCTTAAAAATAATAATCCAGCACTTTTTACATTGCAGCAGAAGTGAATGACAGTATTCATTTGAGGTTTCAAGAACGTAGTTGTTTCTACTTAAATAATCAATGTACAAGGTTATAGGAAAAAGTTTGGCACTGAGTCCAAACGTCCAGAGCTGGTGCAGACACAATGGGCCAAATGGCCACAGCCAACATCGTAACAAATCTGTGATTCTGTTATGATCTGAAATACACTGCCTTCAAGTGGTTGCTGGAATGACTAGGAGAATAGGAATGATAAGGTGGTATTTCAGAGGTCTGGCATGGACACAAGGAGCTCTCAGCCGATATCCTTGGCATATGATTTAAAATATTTGCGCATCTTCACTTTCTCCACTTAACACTTTTTTGTGTCATTTGTTCAAATATGGAGACATCATAAATATAGGCAGCACAATGACTCAGTCATTAGCACTGCTGCCTTGCAGTGCTGGGAGCCTGTGTTCAATTCTAGCCTTGATTGACTCTGTGTGGAGTTTGTATTCTCTCCCTTTGTCTGCATAGAGCATTCAGAGGAAACCTGGTTTCTTCCTACAGTCCAAAGATGTGCAGGTTAGGTGGATTGGCCATGCTAAATTGCCAATTCCAGGGTTGGGGATAGGATGAGGATCTGGATCTGAGTGGGATGCTCTTCAGAGGTTTGGGGTAGACTCCATGGGCTGAATGGCCATTTTCTGCATTGTAGGAATTCCTATATGTTAAATAACTTGATGGAAAAAGGGATCTAATTTGCTGAAGTTATCCAGTAGTTAAAATGTTTTTGGCAGAAATGTAAGAATTTCCTTCGCTTTGATCACAGAATGTAGATTAGTAATGTGGTTTGGATTCTAATACTGCTTTGTCACTGGATTGTCATATTCTTTTTAATCCAACCTGTTTGGGTATATAAGATATCAAAGTGTGAAGCTGGACGAACACATGAGGCCCAGTAGCATCTCAGGAGCACAAAAGCTGACGTTTCGGGTCTAGACCCTTCATCAGAGAGGGGGATGGGGAGAGGGTTTTGAAATAAATAAGGAGGTGGGGGGGCGGACTGAAGATGGATCGAGGAGAAGATAGGTGGAGAGGAGAGTTATAGGTGGGGAGGGGATAGGTCAGTCTCGGGAGGATGGACAGGTCAAGGGGGCAGGATGAGGTTAGTAGGTGGGAAATGGAGGTGCGGCTTGAGGTGGGAGGAGTGGATAGGTGAGAGGAAGAACAGGTTAGGGAGGCAGGGACAAGCTGGGCTGGTTTTGGGATGCAGTGGGAGAAGGGGAGATTTTGAAGCTTGTGAAGTTCACATTGATCCATTGGGCTGCAGGGTTCCCATGCGGAATATGAGTTGCTGTTCCTTCAACCTTCGGGTGGCATCATTGTGGCACTGCAGGAGGCCCATGATGGACAAGTCGTCTAAGGAATGGGAGGGGGAGTTAAAATGGTTCGCGACTGGGAGGTGCAGGTGTTTATTGCGAACCGAACGGAGGTGTTCTGCAAAGCGGTCCCCAAGCCTCTGCTTGGTTTTCCCAATGTAGAGGAAGCCACACTGGGTACAATGGATACAGTATACCACATTGGCAGATGTGCAGGTGAACATCTGCTTAATATGGAAAGTCAAGAACAAGTCCTGAGATGCTGCTTGGTCTGCTGTGTTCATCCAGCTTCACACTTTGTTATCTTGGATACTCTAGCATCTGCAGTTCCCATTATCTCAGTTTGGGTATGTTACGTCCTGACCTTCTGGTCCAGAGGTAGAAACATTGCCACTGTGCCACAAAACCACTTATCCTTGTCATTCAATACTTAATTTGTTGTCGGTTGTCTCTGTTTTAACTATATAATGTGCCAAGTGTTTTTGGCTGTGATGTAAAGGGCTCCTTTTTGAGAGATGCTGCTAATTCATTGACTCCCGCTCAGCACACCAAGAAGTGGGAGTAACCTATTTTAAGTCAGTGTAACTGAGTTGGAGTTCGACTAAATTGTTTGCAGCAGTGGGTTGAAATTGTGTTTCCTGACCATTGACCTTGGTCTCTGAGAGAAGTCCTACTTGTGTTATTTTTGGTGCTTGAGGCATTGCTTCAAATCTTCTATCATTATATATGGATGGTGTTAGCAAAAACTGCTTCTGACACAACAGGCTTGCAGAAGACACATTGTGTCTTCATCCCAGAACAATAGGTAAATTTTTATTTGTTGTCACTGCCTGCAGAGTTGCAGGAAGGCATGCTAATTTATTGTGTGTATTTGAACTGCGAAAAGCAAACAATTCTGTTGCTTTAAATGCAATGGTTCAGTTTTTGTCCAGAGTGTGCAGGAGGGCTTCCTGACACAGTACATAGATAGGCCAACAAGGGGCGAAGCCACATTAGATTTGGTACTGGGTAATAAGCCCGGCCAGGTGTTAGATTTGGAAGTAGGTGAGCACTTTGGTGATAGTGATCACAATTCTGTTATGTTTACTTATTGATGGAAAGAGATAGGTGTATACCACTGGGCAAGAGTCATAGCTGGGGGAAAGGCAATTACGATGAGATTAGGCAAGATTTAGAGAGCGTTGGATGGGGAAGGAAACTGCAGGGGATGGGCACATTAGAAATGTGGAGCTTATTCAAGGAAAAGCTCCTGTGTGCCCTAGATAAGTATGTACCTGTCAGGCAGGGAGGAAGCTGTAGAGCGCGGGAACCGCGGTTTACGAAGGAGGTGGAATCTCTGGTCAAGAGGAAGAAGAAGGCTTATGTTAGGATGAGATGTGAAAGCTCAGTTAGGGCACTTGAGGGCTATGAGGTAGCCAGGAAAGACCTAAAGTGAGAGCTCAGAAGAGCCAGGAGGAGACATGAGAAGTTGTTGGTGGATAGGATCAGGGTAAACCCTAAAGCTTTCTATAGGTATTCAAGGAATAAAAGAATGACGAAAGTAAGATAAGGGCCAATCAAGGACAGTAGTGGTAAGTTGCGTGTTGAGTCAAATGAGATAGGGGAAGTGCTAAATGAATATTTTTCAACTGTATTCACTCTAGAAAATGACAATGTTGTCGAGGAGAATAGAGATACAGGCTACTAGAGTAGTTGGGATTGAGGTTCACAAGGAAGAAGTATTAGAAATCCTTCAGAGGGTGAAGATAGATAAGTCCCCTGGGCCGGATGGGATTTATCGTCCGGTCCTCTGGGAAGCCAGGGAGGAGATTGCCGAGCTTTTGGCATTGATCTTTAACTCGCCATTGTCTACAGGAATAGTGCCATATGACTGGAGGATAGCAAATGTGGTTCCCTGTTCAAGGGGAGTAGAGACAACCCTGGTAATTATAGACCAGTGAGCCTTACCTCAGTTGTTGGTAAAGTGTTGGAAAAGGTTATAAGGGATAGGATTTATAATCATCTAGAAAAGAATAAATTGATTAGGGATAGTCAGCATGGTTTTGTGAACGGAAGGTCGTGCCTCACAAACCTTATTGAGTTCTTTGAGAAGGTGACCAAACAGGTAGATGAGAGTAAACCGGTTGATGTGGTGTATATGGATTTCAGCAAGGTGTTTGATAAGGTTCCCCACAATAGGCTATTGTACAAAATGCGGAGGAATGGAATTGTGGGAGATATAGCAGTTTGGATGGGAAATTGGCTTGCTGAAAGAAGACAGAGAGTGGTAGTTGATAGGAAATATTCATCCTAGAGACCAGTTACTAGTGGTGTACCGCAAGGGTCAGTGTTGGGTCCGCTGCTGTTTGTCATTTTCATAAATGACCTGGATGAGAGCATAGAAGGATGGGTTAGTAAATTTGCAGACGGCACTCAGGTCGGTGGAGTTGTGGGCAGTGACGAAGGATGCTGTAGGTTGCAGAGAGACATAGATAAGCTGCAGAGCTGGGCTGAGAGGTGACAAATGGAGTTTAATGCAGACAAGTGTGAGGTGATGCACTTTGGTAGGAGTAATCGGAAGGCAAAGTACAGGGCTAATGGTAAGATTCTTAGTAGTGTAGATGAGCAGAGAGATCTCAGTGTCCATGTACACAAATCGTTGAAAGTTGCCACCCAGGTTGACAGGGCTGTTAAGAAGGCATACAGTGTTTTAGCTTTTATTAATAGAGGGATCGAGTTCCGGAACCAAGAGGTTATGGTGAAGCTGTACAAAACTCTGGTGCTCGGAGTATTGTGTACGGTTCAGGTCACCGCATTATAAGAAGGATGTGGAAGCTTTGGAAAGGGTGCAGAGGAGATTTACTAGGAAGTTGCCTGGTATGGAGGGAAGGTCTTACGAGGAAAGGCTGAGGCTGTTTTCATTGGAGAGAAGAAGGTTGAGAGGTGACTTAATTGAAACATATAAAATAATCAGAGGGTTGGATAGGGAGAGCCTTTTTCCTAGGATGGTGACGGCGAGCACGAGGGGGCATAGCTTTAAATTGAGGGGTGAAAGATATGGGACAGTTGTCAGAGGTAGTTTCTTTACTCAGGGAGTAGTAAGGGAATGGAACGCTTTGTCTGCAACGGTAGTAGATTCGCCAACTTTAGGTACATTTAAGTCGTCATTGGATAAGCACATGGACGTATGTGAATAGTGTAGGTTAGATGGGCTTGAGATCGGTATGACAGGTCGGCACAACATCGTGGGCTGAAGGGCCTGTACTGTGCTGTAATGTTCTATGTTCTATGTTCAAACTGTATCTATTGACAACCTATTGTGCCATTAGCAATGTGACAAACAAGGGAAGATGGTGATGTAGTGGTAAAATCAATGGAATAGTATTCCAGAGGCCAAGAGTTAATATGGATTCAAATCCCACTGTAGCATTTGATGGAATTTAAATGCCATTAGTAAATCTGGCATATAAAACTGCATTGGCCTCTGTATTGTTGGTCATAAAAATGACTGATCTAAAAACCTGTCTTTTCCATTGATGTCCTTTAGGGATGGAAATCTACCATCCTTGCCCAGTGATAATGGGAATTGCAGATGCTGGAGAATCCAAGATAACAAATTGTGAAGCTGGATGAACACAGCATGCCAAGCAGCATCTCAGGAGCACAAAAGCTGATGTTTCGGCCCTCTTATGAAGGGCCTAGTCCCGAAACGTCAGCTTTTGTGCTCCTGAGATGCTGCTTGGCCTGCTGTGTTCATCCAGCTTCACACTTTGTTATCTACTATCCTTACCCACTTTCATTTACATGTTACATGACAATATGGGCCTTAACTGCCCTTCAGGCTGGTCTGACAAGTTGCTCAGTTCAGTGGAATTGGGGGTACATAAATGCAAACGCATCTGAATTAGGAACAGAGGTAGGCCATTCCGTTCTTTGATCCTGCTCTGTCATTCCGTTAGGTCATGGCTGATATTTACTTTCCGATCAGGCATCCCCATCTACTCTAAATAACCTTCTGTGCCCTTGTCCTTTTACAGCAGCTGTGTTTGTGTTTTTGTATCAAAGGGCTCTGTGTGTTGAGCACGAACAATTTTAGGGTCAATGAATATTTTGTGGCCCTGCCTTTTGGCTAAGGAGTTTAAAATTTGCCTAACTTTCTGAGAGAAATTCTCCTCCTCTCTGTCCTAAGAGGGCACCTCCTAATTTTTTATTCCCGAATTCCTGAACTTACACACAAGAGGAAGCTTTGCTGTTCTTTTTGTCTGCCCTTGCCCAGACTGTTCAGGATTTTACATGTTCCAGTCAAGTCATCTATCACTCTTCTAAACTTCAGTGGATACAAGCCCAGTCTCTTTAATCTTATGAAACAATCCACTTATTCCATGTATCGATCTAGTGAGCCTTCTTTGAACTGTCTCCATCACATTTGCATTTTTCTTTGGGTAAGGGCAGTAAAACTAAAAACGAGATGTGGTTCAACCAATGTCCCATGCAATTTGATGTTTAATGTCGTTGTTTGGTTTAAAGGGTAACATTCCACTAGCCTTAATTACTTGCTGTACCTAAGTGCTAACTTCTTGTGACTCATGCACCAGAACACCTAGATCCCCTAACACCTTAGAATTCTGCAGTTTTTCTGGTCAGATAACATTCTGCCTTTTTAAAAATTCTTCTTTCCACAGGAATTTCACTTTTTCTGCATTATACTCTATCTGATAGAGTTTTACCATCTCCCTTAACCTGTCTGCATCCTCTTTGTTGTCTTCACAATTAATCTATCTCGATGTAATCTGCAAATTTAGTTACTATGCCTTCACTGCCCTCATTAATCATTGATATCAATTGTAAGTAGTTGAACATCCTGTGGAACCCCAGTATTGAATCAGTCACATTCTGCCTACAAGAAAATCACCCATTTACTCTATTGTCTTTTTACAGCCAACCAATCTTCTGTTTGTGCTTGTGTGTTATTCACACACCATGTGCTTCCATTATGAACAGTGACCTTTTATGTGTCACCCTGTCAAATTCCTTCTGGAAATTCAAATATAGTACATCAACAAGTTCTCCTTTATCTGCAGGCATGTAACTTCAAAGAACTCCATTAAAGTGGTTGAACATAATTTCCCTTTACAAATCCATGTTGAGTCTTCACGATTCCTTAAATTTTCTTTAAGTGGTCAGCTGTAAGTCCATTAATGATCAGTTTGAACAGCTTCCCCATGACAGATGTCAAGCTAACTGACATAAGGGCCAAATTTTACCTGAAATTGGAGATGAATCATATTTGTCCTATTTCTTGGAAGGATTCTCACTGAACTCCAGTGAGTTTTCTTATGTAAGCACCAAAACCAACCAGAAGTCAAATAAATAGCAGCTGTATTTGTGTTTTTGTATCAAAGGGCTCTGTGTGTTGAGCACGAACGACTTTAGGGTCAATGAGTGGCCACTGCACCTAGCTCTCATCTACTGTTACCAAATGTTCATTAAGTTCCTGTCTGGCTTGAGGTGCTTGATGCTGCCAGGCTTTATCACGTAAAAAGTGATTCCTTCCTGCTCAGTGTTGTCATCTTCCTCCCCCTTTCTGGAAAACTATTACAGGTATTTTTTGCTACAATGTGGGTTTCGTTAAGGCAAATCGGCTGTATTGTGATGATGAATAGTGGATGCTGTTTGGATAATGTGAACTTTTTACCGTACAGTATAGTGATTTTCTATGGCACGAGATTGCATAAGATCGCAATTATCATGTTATAACTGTCATGTTATAGGAGAAATGTGTACTGCTTGTCCCAGTTCATCAGCCTCGATTGCCATCATTCCTTTATCTGCTCCAGTTGTGCAGAGCATACCATGCTCGGATGACGTGGCATACTGTCTGGATTGTACTGTCAGGCTCTGCCTCAGTCAGGAACATGGATCTTCAAGAACAGAGATATGATGGCATCTCCCAGGGTTCTGGGCACAAATGTGAGCGAACTGGTCTTGGTGATCACATCGGTGGAAAGGAACCCTTTCCTGTGGACCAATTCAGCTGCGTTATCAACTGCTCCTCTGAGCATGACATGTTTACCACAATACATGTCTATCACAATGTGCACCCAGGAGAAGCCAGCTATATTGCTAAATTCTACTACCCAGGCCACAGCTCTGACCTCATCACTGGAAAATGAGATGAAGCGGTGTGATATGCACCAAATGGTATTAGTAACAGTCTTCATCCATTTGTAGGTTAATCATTGAGATAATCCACAAAAGTCTCCAGTGCAGCTGTCACCTTGGGGTCCAGTCGGATAGGGTATCCACTGACTCATTTCGATTGCAGGTTTTGCTCCAGAAGTTGGCACAGTTCTGTGACAAGTGCCCTGGGACGATGTCAGTCTGCAGCTGACATGGACCCTTGTTCATTCAGGAGAAATGTCTGTAGATTCTAGCCGTCTTGCACATCTTGAGGGGTCCTCTTCCTGTGTAGTTGGTTGAGCATCTGCTGGAAGTTTCCAATAGTCGTACGTTTGCTGTTGCATCTGTCACTCTTCTGTTTTTTTGTATCGTTGTTGTATGATAGTAACAGCAAGAACAGCTCCTCCTGTGGCTGGATCCCTGAAGTCATGCTTGCAATGTGCCTGTGTAGAAAGCACAGTAAACAGAACAATATCTTAGTAGCGTGGGCTGTCAGCATTTGCATCACTTACAAATGACAGCTTAACATTCTCCTCCCTCTCTATGGTTAGATCTGGAGCACTCTGACAAAGAGGCTCATGGAAGTTTGCATATTCCAAAAATCCTTATAACTGTTCTTACTCAGTGTTCAAATGCAAAAGTGTATTGTTAGTAGATTGTCAATGAGTCTTGATATGTAAAAGTTGTTGTGTTGGATTGTAACATCTGTGGACATGGGGAGTGTGCGGTTGCTGCCCATGGTGTGTGCCTTAAGATGTTGATGCCAGCTGTCCAGGATGGCGGTCTGGAACTGGTAATTGCCAGTTAATTGTTCTGACTTTCATGTTGGCAATTCTCATGTCTGGTTTCTATCTGGTAAGTGGAAAAGTGGGAAACTGCATATTAGTTTGATGAGCTGGGCTGAGAGGTGGCAAATGGAGTTTAATGGAGACAAGTGTGAGGTGATGCACTTTGGTAGGAGTAACCGGAAGGCAAAGCACAGGGCTAATGGTAAGATTCTTGGTAGTGTAGATGAGCAGAGAGATCTCGGTGTCCATGTACACAGATCCTTGAAAGTTGCCACCCAGGTTGACAGGGCTGTTAAGAAGGCATACAGTGTTTTAGCTTTTATTAATAGAGGGATCGAGTTCCGGAACCAAGAGGTTATGGTGAAGCTGTACAAAACTCTGGTGCGGCCGCCCTTGGAGTATTGTGTACAGTTCTGGTCACCGCATTATAAGTTGGATGTAGAAGCTTTAGAAAGGGTGCAGAGGAGATTTACTAGGAAGTTGCCTGGTATGGAGGGAAGGTCTTACGAGGAAAGGCTGAGGGACTTGAGGCTGTTTTCGTTAGAAGACGGTTGAGAGGTGACTTAATTGAAACATATAAAATAATCGGAGGGTTAGATAGGGTGGATAGTGAGAGCCTTTTTCCTAGGATGGTGACAGCGAGGACGAGGGGGCATAGCTTTCAATTGAGGGGTGAAAGATATAGGACAGATGTCAGAGGTAGTATCTTTACTCAGAGAGTAGTAAGGGAATGGAACGCTTTGCCTGCAACTGTAGTAGATTTGCCAACTTTAGGTATATTTAAGTCATCATTGGACAAGCATATGGACATACATGGAATAGTGTGGGTTAGATGGGCTTGAGATCGGTATGACAGGTCGGCACAAGATCGAGGGCCGAAGGGCCAGTACTGTGCTGTAATGTTCTATGTTCTAAAGAGCAGTGATCCGTGTTAATATGCCTCTCGCTACTCACGATCGAGAATATTGTCTCTGTCCTGGACTTGGTTGAAAAATGCAATTCTTTGGTCTCCACGTGAAGCAGGTCCTCACTAGAAATCTCATCTGATTTTCCCAAATTTTATGCCTCAGCAACATGTTTAGGACTTGGAAAAATTCTGCCCATATGTTCTAGTTTTTGTCTCTCACCCTTCTTGAATAGTGTAGTGATAAATGTTTACTCTGGTAATGCCACATCATGTGAAAGAATAAAGGGATGAAATCTTTACATATAAAAGTGCTGCTAATGTAATAAAAGATCCCAAGGAGGAGGACAAAACAGAAATTGATATCATCTGGCATGAGCTAGGAGGGCACGTGCTTAGAACCAACTACTTTGAGTATACTTTTAAGAAGAAAAACTGAAAGAACTGCGGATACTGTAAATCAGGAACAAAAACAAGTTGGAAAAGCTCAGCGGGTCTGGTAGCATCTGTGAAGAAAAAAAACAGTTAATGTTTTGGGTCCAGTGACCATTCCTCAGAACTACCATCCAGGTGAAATTTGCTTGCCACTTGTCAGCCCAAGACTGGATATTGTCCAGTTTGTGCTAACATTAAAAATAGGCAAGTCAAGAATTTGCTGCTTTTTAAAAACACATTTACATCACTGCAGCAAATACAAAATAATGAAAATATAAACTGACAATTCAAGTTAATCTTTTTAGAGTGGAATTTTATCGTGGCGTATCCGATATTAAATGTAATTTTTCATGTTGGGAATTTATACCTGTTTTGACCTTGGGCTGTTGTTTTTATTTGGTTCAGTTCCTGGTTCCTTCACAGCAGTTGGAGTTAGTTGATGACAGTTATGCCTGAAGATTATGGATTCACGTCCCCATTTTATGTGCATGAGCAATAACCTCCTGCAGTACGAGCTGAGAACTGCACTATTGAGATAATGTCTTTAAGATCTTTGAGATTGACTTTGAAGTTTAAGTGGTCTTGGTCATCGAGAGTATATGATTGGAGGCACAGCTTAGTCAAATAGGACTTAAACTCATAGAATTATTGAAATATTCCATTTCATGCCTGCAAAACTGAGAAAATCTCTGAAAAAAAGTGGGCTGGAGATCACATAGTTACCTAAGAACTAGAAGCAAGTGTTGGCCATTTAATGCTTTGAGCTTGATCATCTTGATCATCTCTATCTCAACTCTATCTTTTCCCATGATCGCTTAATTCCCTTAGTTAAAATGTCTATTTCAAGTATACTGAATGATGAACATCAACGATTATTTGGTTAGATCCTTTCCTTTCTTTCAAGATTTTAAAGATTCATTGTACTTTGAGTGAAGAAATGCCACCTCATTTCAGTTCTAAATAACAGACCTCTTATTTTGACACCGTGGTTTTGCTTTGGAATTCCTAACACGGAGAATCATTTTCTCAACATTTGATCCTGTGAAAACCATAAAGAATTTCGTACTTTTAATTAGTTTCTGTGATGTTTTACGAGCCATACAGAATGGAAACAGATGTTTCAGTCCAACTCATCCATGCTGACCAGGTTTCTCTAACTAAACTAGTCCCACTTGCCTGCATTTGGTGCATATCCCTCCAAACTTTCCCTATTCATGTACTTATTCCAAATGTCTTTTAAATATTGTAACTATACCTGCATCTTTTACTACCACTAGTAGTTCATTCCACATGCAAACCATCCTCTATATTGAAAGTTACCCCTCAGGTCCCTTTTAAAATCTTCCGCCCCTCACCTTAAAACTGTGCTCCTAGTTTTGAACCTCCCCACTCCAGGTAAAAGACCTTTTGCCATTCACCTTATCTATGTCCTTCATGACTTTATAAACCTCCTATAGGGTCACCCCTAAACATCGTATGCTCCAGTAGAAAAAGTCTCAGTCTAACTTCTCTTTAAAATGCAAATCCTCCAATGCCAGCGACATCTTGGTAAATATTTTTTGAATGCTCTCCAATTTAATAATAACCTTCCTATTGCAGGCTGACCAGAACTACACACAGTATGCCAGAAGTGATCTCGCTAATGTCCTGTACAATCTTGACATGATGTCCCAACTCCTGTACGTAGTGGCCTGAGCAATGAGGGCAAGTGTGTTAAATGCCTTCTTGATCTCCTGTCGACCTGTGCTGCAACTTCCAAAGAACCCCTGGGTGTCTCTGTTGACAGCATTCCCCACTGCCCTCCCATCAACTGTACAAGTCCCTACCCTGTTCGTTGTCGCAAAATTCCCGGCAGGAGATTTCCATCAACTATACAGTGTGAAATTGGACTGTGTGGCTGAATGGCTGATTTTTTATGTACCATATGAGACTTCCCCACCTACTTTCACCTTGACCTATCAATGTAACCTATGAACCTACGAATTAGGAGCAGAGGGTCACCATTTAGCCCTTCAAACCTGTTCCACCATTCAGTAAGATTATGGCTGATTTGAGTATTCCATATACTCCAGATAACTTTAAATTATTAGGCAAATTATCTCTGTCTTAAAATATTCAGTGATCCTGCCTCCACTGCCTTTTGAGGCAGAGTTTTAAAATTGCAGAACCCTTAAAAAAAACTTCTCCTTGTCTCTATCCTAAAAAGATGATCCTTAATTTTGCCTCTTGCTCCCCAGAGGAGCTCGAACAGTTCATCCACTTCACCAACACCTTCCACCCCAACCTTCAGTTCACCTGGGCCATCTCCAGCACATCCCTCACCTTCCTGGACCTCTCAGTCTCCATCTCAGGCAACCAGCTTGTAACTGATGTCCATTTCAAGCCCACCGACTCCCACAGCTACCTAGAATACACCTCCTCCCACCCACCCTCCTGCAAAAACTCCATCCCCTATTCCCAATTCCTCCGCCTCCGCCGCATCTGCTCCCACGATAAGACATTCCACTCCCGCACATCCCAGATGTCCAAGTTCTTTAAGGACCGCAACTTCCCCCCCACGGTGATTGAGAACGCCCTTGACCGCGTCTCCCGCATTTCCCGCGACACATCCCTCACACCCCGCCCCCGCCACAACCGCCCCAAGAGGATCCCCCTCGTTCTCACACACCACCCTACCAACCTCCGGATACAACGCATTATCCTCCGACACTTCCGCCATTTACAATCCGACCCCACCACCCAAGACATTTTTCCATCCCCACCCCTGTCTGCTTTCCGGAGAGACCACTCTCTCCGTGACTCCCTTGTTCGCTCCACACTGCCCTCCAACCCCACCACACCCGGCACCTTCCCCTGCAACCGCAGGAAATGCTACACTTGTCCCCACACCTCCTCCCTCACCCCCATCCCAGGCCCCAAGATGACATTCCACATTAAGCAGAGGTTCACCTGCACATCTGCCAATGTGGTATACTGCATCCACTGTACCCGGTGCGGCTTTCTCTACATTGGGGAAACCAAGCGGAGGCTTGGGGACCGCTTTGCAGAACACCTCCGCTCAGTTCGCAACAAACAACTGCACCTCCCAGTCGCAAACCATTTCCACTCCCCCTCCCATTCTCTTGATGACATGTCCATCATGGGCCTCCTGCACTGCCACAATGATGCCACCCGAAGGTTGCAGGAACAGCAACTCATATTCCGCCTGGGAACCCTGCAGCCATATGGTATCAATGTGGACTTCACCAGTTTCAAAATCTCCCCTTCCCCCACTGCATCCCTAAACCAGCCCAGTTCATCCCCTCCCCCCACTGCACCACACAACCAGCCCAGCTCTTCCCCCCCACCCACTGCATCCCAAAACCAGTCCAACCTGTCTCTGCCTCCCTAACCGGTTCTTCCTCTCACCCATCCCTTCCTCCCACCCCCAGCCGCACCCCCAGCTACCTACTAACCTCATCCCACCTCCTTGACCTGTCCGTCTTCCCTGGACTGACCTATCCCCTCCCTACCTCCCCACCTACACCCTCTCCACCTATCTTCTTTGCTCTCCATCTTCGGTCCGCCTCCCCCTCTCTCCCTATTTATTCCAGTTCCCTCCCCCCATCCCCCTCTCTGAAGAAGGGTCTAGGCCCGAAACGTCAGCTTTTGTGCTCCTGAGATGCTGCTTGGCCTGCTGTGTTCATCCAGCCTCACATTTTATTATCCTTAATTTTGCAACAGGTTCCCCTATCTTTGGACTTGTTGCCAAGAGTAAATATCATTTCCTTATCTGCGCCCTCAAAACCATTCAGGATCTAACACATTTCCATCTCATCATCTCTCACCTGTTTAAACTCCAGTGAAAACCATCCCAACCTGTCCATCCCACTCTCAAGATAACCAGCGTAATTCCAGGTGGCAATCTTGTAAACCTCCTCTGAACTCCCTCCAGTGCATTTACGTTCTTCCTTAAATAAGGAGAGCAGAATTACAGAGTGTTTGGATGTGGTTTTACTAACATCTTGTATAACTGAAGCATGACATTCTTTTATTTTCAATTCCTTTTCAAATAAAGGCCAGGAATCCATTAGCCATCTTCATCTTGTGGTGTACGAGCACATTAATTACTTATGATCATGCAGCAGAAAAGCATATCTGTTTACAAGTCAGAATTCTGCATTTGTTCTCTGTTTAAATAATTTCTTTATTGTTATTATTCTTGCCAAAGTGAACACTTTCACATTTTCCCATGATATACTCCATTTACCAGATTTTGCCATTCACTGGGATTGCCTGCTTCCTTGTTATTTTAGTTTTTCAGTATACTCCCTACCTATTTTGAGTGACGTTATTTATATCAGCTTTCCCATCTGAACTAAATGCATTTATGCATTTTCTAAAATTTGTCTGTGGGATGCTGAGATATGTTATCACTGGAGGAGGTAGACTATTCAAGCCTTCAAACTCTTCCACCATTAAGGAAGATTATCGCTGATCTGGTGGTGTTTAAAGCAGCATTTAATGCCCATCCCTAATTGCTCAGAGTCATTAAGAGTTAACACATTACAGTGAATCTCAAGTCCCATGTAGGCTTGACCAGGTAAGGACAGCAGGTTTGTTTCCTTGAAGGCATTATTGAACCACTAAGTTTTTTTATAATTGGTGATGTTTAATAGTTGCCATTAGAATTTTTTAAAATTCAAGACTTTGTTGAACTTAATTTCACCAGGGTGGAATCCAAATCCATGTCTTCAGAACAGTAGCTGAGATCTGCATTACTAGCTTAGTGACATTACTACTTTGCTGCCCCTACCACCTTTTGTTTTTAGTAGCATGTCTTCTGTACCTGCATAATAACATTTTGTGTGGTACCTTGTCCAATGCCTCTGGTAATTCCAAGTGTGCTATGTCACTGTAATTTTATACCTCGCTAACATATCCTTCCTCAGTCTCTTCTGCTCTAAGGAAGACAAGCCCAGTCAGTTCAAGGGTAATGGGAACTGCAGATGCTGGAGATTCCAAGATAATAAAATGTGAGGCTGGATGAACACAGCAGGCCAAGCAGCATCTCAGGAGCACAAAAGCTGACGTTTCGGGCCTAGACCCTTCATCAGAGAGGGGGATGGGGGGAGGGAACTGGAATAAATAGGGAGAGAGGGGGAGGCGGACCGAAGATGGAGAGTGAAGAAGATAGGTGGAGAGAGTGTAGGTGGGGAGGTAGGGAGGGGATAGGTCAGTCCAGGGATGACGGACAGGTCAAGGAGGTGGGATGAGGTTAGTAGGTAGCTGGGGGTGCGGCTTGGGGTGGGAGGAAGGGATGGGTGAGAGGAAGGACCGGTTAGGGAGGCAGAGACAGGTTGGACTGCACCACACAACCAGCCCAGCTCTTCCCCCCCCACCCACTGCATCCCAAAACCAGTCCAACCTGTCTCTGCCTGGGACGTATTTCATCTAGCCCTGGAGATTTATCTAGTTTTAAGCCTGCCAGATCAGTCAAAACCCTCTGTTTCTGCCAATTTTCTCTAAGTATATCACCGTCCTTCTCTAATTTCCAAACATCATCCCTCTCCCCAGTGAACACAAATCTTACCTGTGTCCTCCAGGTCTGAGCACAGAGTATCACTCTGATCCTTAATGGGCCGTATTCCTTCCCGAGATAACCTTTACCCTTTGTGTACTCGCAAAATAATTACAGATTTTCATTTATTTTACCTGCCATTATCCTTTCTTTCCCCCATTTTTCTCTCCTGGTTTGCTTTTTAAATTTCCCTTGCACATTCCATACTTTTCTAGGGCTTTTACTGTTTTGAACCCTCAGCATCTGCCATAAAAATTCTTTGTTTCTCTTTATTCAATCTCATACATCGCTTGGTAGCTAGATTTGCTGGATTTGTTGGTCCCACTTTTATCTTTATTAGAACATGTTGGCCCCCTACTCTTCCTATTTATAAATGCTTATGGATGATTACTGTTTAATTCTGACATAGCTAACCTGTTTTATGGCATTGGTAAATTATGCTACCATCTTGTGATTTTCTGAATCACAGTGGATATCTATCCTTGCATTTTCAGTGTGTAGTTCAGAATTGAGTTGTTGAACTATGCTTTCTCTTCTGTGGTCATGTTGACAATGGAACATTCATCTGAGCAGCATATATTTTCACTTGGGCATGTATACAAGGCACGGTAATTTTAATTTTAACTTTTGTGGCTGTACTTTTCAGTGAGGTGGTGTTGTGGCATGTTGCATCTCAGCTGACACGGTGATATCTATATCACAGTGGGTAGAATCTTGCATGCTTTGCTCATTATTCATAAGGTCACTTTCATAACAGTGCATTGACCTCATTTTCCTCTTGTGTAACTCTGCTGTGTGGATTGTCATGCCAACATCAGCTGAATTTCAAATTGAGATCTTAAGCTGTGTTGAGCATCTATTCCTTTTCCAGAGATAGTAGGAACTGCAGATGCTGGAGAATCTGAGATAACAAGATATGGAGCTGGATGAACACAGGCCGAGCAGGAAGGCTGATGTTTCGGGTCTAGGCCTATGGTGCTGCTTGGCCTGCTGTGTTCATCCACCTCTATTCCTTTTTCAACTCATTTATTTTCTGAATATGTCTGATTGTTAGGGCAGCACGGTGGCTCAGTGCTTAGCACTGCAGCCTCACAGCGCCAGAGACCCAGGTTCGATTACAGCCTCGGGGCAGCTATCTGTGTGGAGTTTGTACATTCTCCCCATGTCTGCGTGGGTTTCCTCTGGGTGCTCCGGTTTCCTCCCACAGTCTAAGGATGTCCAGGCTAGGTGGATCGGCCATGCTAAATTGCCCGTAGTGTTCAGGGGTGTGTGGGTTATAGGGGAATGGGTCTGGGTGGGACGCTTCAAGGGGCGGTGTGGACTTGTTGGGCCAAAGGGCCTGTTTCCACACTGTAGGTAATCTAATCTAATCTAATCTAAATAATCCCTACGATCAAAGCATTACTTGAGTATTTCTTTGGAAGGGTCCTTCCCCTGTTCCACAGACCCCTTCACCCAGTTCCCCACACTTCCTCCCTCTGATTTTTTTACCTGCACTCAATCTGTTCATCAAGACCTGTCAATGTGACATTGGTTGCCTCAATTTCTCTGTCCCCTTCATCCAATCTAACCAGTCTACCTCTGAACTGACTGCACCCCATGTGCTTAAATCCGATCCTGACTTTGTTATTAAGTCTGCCCATAAGGGTGGTGCTGTTATAGTCTGGTGTACTGACCTCTATGTTGCAGAGGCTGAGCTCCTGCTGTCGGATATCTCCTCCTGTCTTCCCCTGGACTATGAAACTCCCCTGCATGGTTAAGTTCTTTTTGAAAAAAAACTGTTTGCCGCCCCCCCCCCCCCCCCCGTAAGACTGCAACATTTCATGAAGGATGACAATACAAAACTAGGCCCAGCTAAGGTATCTCAAACAACAATCTCTTCCGAAAGAACTTCCCTTCAGATATGGAAATTTAGCTAAGTGGTGTGAGAACACATCACTGGCACTGATTAAATCTTCCAGTGAATTCCTGTTGGTTTCCACACCACATTTGACAGTTTCACATCTTCCATCAGGATAGTTTCATAATGGTGCATTATTGTTTGTGGTTGGCTATGGCATCCAAATCCTGCTAAGTAGATTTCATTGAATAGAATAAAACAATGAACTCTCATTTAGAGATTAGGAAAAGGCTAGCTGGCCCACTACAAGAGGCATTTACTTGGTGTTGTTCCTCTGCCTCTAGTCCTGCACATTTTTCCTTTTTGGAAAGCGATTCGATTCACTTTAGAGTGCTTTTGTTGTACCTGTCTGTGCCATACTGTCAGGTACTACTTTTCAATTTTAAACCACTTCCTGAGTGAAAATCTGTCTTGTCATGTTGTCAGTTTTACTGCTATTGCAATTTTATCTTAAATGTGTCCTTGATTTTTCAGCATCTCCTTATTTACTCTGTCCAGACCATTCATAATTTTTTAAAAATCGATGTATAATCTACTCTCAACTATCAATGAGACAAAGTCCCAGCTTCTAGTCTATCTACGTAACTGATTTCAGTGATAAGGAACTTCATTCTTGGAAGTATGTTGTGCACTTTGGGATGGACGATAAAAATAGGGAAATCTTGTTCAAGCTATACAAGGCACTTGTTAGACGACACAGAATATTGAGCAGTTTTGGTCTCCATTATCTGAGGAAAGATGTGCTTACAGAAAGTTCACTGTGTAGATTCCAGATATGGTTAAGTTTGGTCGATAGTTTGAAGTTGAGGTTCAATACAGAAATGTGAGATGATGCACTTTTTTTGCAGGAACATTGAAAGATAATATAAAACCGGAGGTGCAGTTCTAAAGAGGGATGGAGAAGCAGATGAACTTATGGTATATTTGCACAGATGTTGGCAGTGCACGTCAAAATATTTCTTAATTGGTTTTATGATTTTTGCCTCTATCACCCTTTAAAGGCAGTGAGTTCCAGATTCCCACCAGCCTCTAGGTGGAAAAATGTTTTTCCTCACATCTCCTCTAAACTTGTTGCTCCTTATCTAAAATCTGTGCCTTTGGACATTAATTCATCCATTAAGGAGTAACGATTCTTCATGTCCACCCAATCTGTGCCCCTCATAGTTTTATATATCTCAACTAGGGCCCTTTTCAGTTTTCTGTGCTCCTAATCTGTTCAATCTCTGTTCTAATTGAAACTTTCCAACCCGGCCAGCATCCTAGTAAATCTCTTGTCCAGCAAGCTCTGATCTCACAGTGATACGCTCAATCTGTGGCCTGAGCAATGTTTTATACAGCTCCATATAGTGCACCTCGCGTGATTGATGGGATCATAAAGTGCAAGGACAAGGAGGTCATGTTGAACTTGTGCAAAAGACATGTTAAGTTTCAGAGTATGGTGTACAGTGTGGGTGTCACATTATGGAAAAGATGTGAGTGCATTGGAAAGTGTGCAGAAGTGATTCGCAAGAATAGTTCCAGGAATGAGAAACTTCAGTTCTGACGATGGGTTGAAGAAGTTTGGATTGCTTTCCTGAGAGAGAAGACGACTGAGAAGGGATTTGATAGGGGTTTTCAAAATCACAGTGGGCTGGAAATAGTAGATATGGAGGCACTGGTCATGCTCAAAGAGAAAAGAGGTCATAAATTAAACATGTACAAGAGACAGGTTTATTTGAGGCATTCAGGAGGGCTTTGGAAAGAAACGGTATGCAGGGATATGGGGGGAAAAGGCAGGAGATTGTACAGTACGAAAGAATCCATTCAGCCCATCAAGTCTGCATGACCAAACAATGTTAAATTAATGAAAAACCAAAGAACTGTGTATGCTGGAAATCAGAAACAAAAATAAATGGCTGTTTTGTTTCTACTAAATTTATTCTTAGCCCTCTTTCCAACAGTAGGCCCATAGCCTTGAAAACTGTGACATTTCAAGTGCTCATTCAAGTACTTGTTAAAAAGTTGAGGTTTCCCAGCTGTCTCTGTTTGGGGGGGGGTGGGGGCAGGGAACAAAAAATTACTCTCATCCCCTCTAAACCTCTGTCTTTACCCTAAAATTATGCACCTTTGCTATTGACCCTTCTACGAAGAGGGACAGGTGCTTTCTATCCATTCTGTGCATAGCTAAACATCTCATCCAAAAAGTGGCACTGTGGACAATGTACATGCACTTAGTACTGCACTGACCTGTATAGATTTGTTGAGAGTGAGACTTCAAGCCATAACTTTGACTAATTGGCGAGGGTGCTACACACTTAGTTGCAGTTGACATATAGTGTGCTGCCAGACTAATAGTGCTGATTTGCCTGAAAATACAAGCTGTAATTTTGTTCAGGATGCATTGTGTGTCTATTGGCGGCCCTGGGAAGGGAGGCTTGGGCTGTGTGGGATAATGCTGGGGATGTCAAGTATCAAGCACATGTCAGATACCACCCCCTTGGAACGATGACTGAGCGTTGTGAATTTGTCTTTTTCCTTTGGAGTAGTCAGGCAGAGTTTGGCAAACTGGTACATTGTGCATAATACTGACACACTAACAACAAAAACAACTTCTGTTTTGATTTTGTTTCACTATCTTTAGCACTGTGAAATGTCTCAGCGTTTCCAGCAACGTTATCAAACAAAACACTGTGTTCAGTACTGTCATGATACAGTGAATTAAATTTAGTGGCATTTCAGCACTGGACAGTATGTAGTTATTTTGGTTTCCCAGTTTAATTAAAAATATGCCTGCAAGTTAGTTTGATCCCTGATGTCCTACCTACATTGCAAAGGCCTCATTAATCTAAACAGCTGCAATTTGCACCATTTTGGAAAAGAAGGACTGCTGTTTTGTGTTTGTGAATTCAATTTGTCTGGTATCTTGTTAATGTAAGTGAATCTCTAAAGACATAAATCGAAGGATGTTTGCAACCGTCAGGCACACATTTCTTTTCCTGATCATATCATGAGAAATCTAGCAAACAATTGCCGTTTGTGTGACCATCGCTAATTGCTTTTCCAGATTAGATCAGTTTACAAAACCTTATTTTAAGATAATTAAAATGCTAAAGGCTATGTAAGTACAGTGTTGTACTTTTGAATTCTTATAAATAATGAAGCAAAGGATGCAGTGCTATAAGGTTCACCATGTGTACATCAAACTCAGATCTAATCTTAGCTTTGAATTGGAGAATAGCTACGGTCAAGAGTCTTGAACACAACTTTGGCTGATGCTTGCACGTACAACATTATTTCAAGTTCACCCTTAAATCCTGGCCAACGTTTAACCCTCAACCACATCACCGTGAACCGATTATCCAATCACATATTTCATGAGTACGGATACCTTTTGGTAGGTATTGCCTGCATCGTATTTGATATCTTTACTATAGTAATGTTGTGATTATAAACAGATGCTACTGAAGTTCTGTGCATTCATCTTTGATTTGATGACAGCACTGTGTGTGTACGGAGTTATGGTTACGATAATGGGCTGCACGTTTCGCTGAGTCGTGATGTTTGTCTTGCTATGTGAATTGTTCCTAGTATCTGTCGTCATCTGGAAAAGATTTATGACCATCGTTCTTGGGAGCAGGTAAGTTTGAATTTTGTTTGAGCTGCTGTAAGTTCAAATCAAAACCAATTTCCTGCAATTAACCTGGTAGCCCAGTAGCTGTGCTGGGATGTTCTCAGTGCTGCACAGTACGGCTGCTGATGGCCCAGCTCATCTGCATTTAAACCTGGGATAAAAGACTGATATCATTTTATTTTCTTCATATAAACCTCCAAATTTCAAGTCAATGTTTCAATGGGGAGAGCTATACAAGCGAAGGTTATAAAATCTGATGTCCCAAGATTTCAGACTGGCACCACATCCACAAGGATCCACTCCTGCTGCCACCAATGCTCAGAAGAAACAGTGTGTACCACCTACAAGATGCAATGCAGAAATTCACCAAAGATCCTTAGATAGCACCTTCGAAACACATGACCACTTCTATGTGGGAGAACGGGGTTGGGCTTGGCAATAAATGCTGGCCCAGCCACCGGCATCCTCATCTTACAAGTGAAGAATAAAAACTGTTTATTACAAATTAGTAGCTGTTAAGCTGTGGTTAGAATCTAAGAATAAGTTGACATAAACTTTACTGTTTAAAACTCTTAACTCTTCTAAACTGCCCATGCGTGCACACACACTGACACATGCACACACATCCACAGACGCATACCTGGCCCTGCCTCTGCCCCACCTACATGCACACACAGGCCCCCACATGCATGCCATGCCACGCCACGCCCTGATTTAGTGTCTATTCTTCATAGGAGGTACAGGCAATTGGTACACCAACTGCGAAATGTCTGTGACTCTTAATTACTAGTTAAAGGCCACAACTTACAGCAACTACTGTTGGAAGATGAACTGGTTTTTCTCAGGCATATGATGGTTTATTAGAGTGAAAGATGCACAGTCTCCCCTTGGGATCAGGCTTCTGCCAGTAGTATTCACAACGGTAAGCTGTTCAGCCACCCAGGAGCTGATCGCATAATGTGAGGCTGAAGGTCTACCTCATTCACAACTCTATAAGCCAGTAAGCAGCTTGTTTCTGACTAAATCTTAGTTTTGTGTGCATCTATTGTTGGCTCAAACAGCCTCCCCTGCTGCTCGAACAAATCAGCATTGTAAATACTGCTCACAATGAGTTTCAGTAATTTGCTTTTCAAAAATGCCCAAATGCCGCCCTCAATCCTTGGTGTTAAAACTTTTCTCCCCCCCCGCCCCCCATTTAAGCCCACAATCAAGGGTATAGAAACATATAATGACCCGGTCTTTACAATACCTCAGTGAAAATTTGTAGACCAGGAACGTTTGGTTAGAGATCTATAGGTTATTAAAGACGAAGGAACTCAAAGCTCTCAGTTGTGTGACTGGTCAAAGGGAAAAAAGTCTCTCTGTTCACAGGATTGGAACTGAGAAGAAGCAATTAAACCAAATTTATAGATTGGATAAAGAAGAAATTTCCTGTATTCTTGAGTAACTTTAAAGTAGTAATGGGATCATAACTCCAAATTACCCTGGAACTCTTTTTTTTCCTTTATTCTTTTTTACCCTGGCAATCCCACCCTCTTCCATTTCCTGCCCTGGAAGCAATTCCTCTCTTGTCACACCCCTGATAAACCCTTCTTTTCCTCCCTGCCCAACCCCACCAATAGATTTCTGAAAAAAAACCTGACCTTTGCAGCTTTCTTCTTTTCGGAGAGTCCCTTTTTTAACTGATTCATTTCACTGTTTCTCCTAACTCTACAATTACAGCTTGCTACCAGCTTTTGTGATGACATCACTCTGTAAAGATTGTGCAGTGTTTACCATGTTGGAGTTATGTAAATCTAGTTGTTAAATATGATTTCCATCTCTTAGTACAATGTATTAGTACCAATTATTAAAATAGTGCATTAAAGTGTGTAACGCTCTTTAATAAATTACTGCAACCCACTTCATTTATGTCATTCATACAGCCTTTTAAATTTCATGTCATCTTGCTCTAATGTGCTTTGTTCATGGTCCCAAGGACAGTGTTATAGCTCGTTCTTCATTTGAATTTAAACAGCATTTTAAAAAAAATCTGGCATTTAAGTAAGCACTCTTGATTGATCAGTAATGTGCTTGTCCTTGAAACTGAAACTGGTTCTTTTCAATTTAGCTGTACTCTAGCTTTTCATTATTGCTCAAGTACTGTAAAGATTTTTTTCTCAGCTGTAAGCCACACCACTGCAATAATGTTACAGGGTACTGCAAAATATTTTTACTTGTAATTGTACTCAAATGTGCCATTCAGATTTGTAGTAAGGCTCCAATCATGTACACTGATTGAAAACGAAATTATTGTCCTGCCTTTTTTGAGTTATGACAGAGTTGATTTTTATGTAAACCACAGATGGAGTTGAGCCAACTGTTTCTTTGTATACCAGTTCATTGGTCTTCACGTCACTGTTCAGAACATTAAACTCATCCAAAACTTTGCATAATAGAAGCAAAATGTGGAGCTGGATGAACACAGCAGGCCAAGCAGCAGGTTAGGAGCACAAAAGCTGATGTTTTGAGCCTAGTCCCTTCACTTTGTTATCTCAGATTCTCCAGCATCTGCAGTTTCCGTTATCTCTCTCCAAAACTTTGCATCCTGTGTTCTAACTTGCATCAAGTTAAACCATCACTGATGTGGTCACTGACTCATGCTGGCTTCTGATCTGGCAGTGATTTCAAAATTCTTGAGTTTTCAAATCCCTCCATTGTAATGCCCCTTCCTATCTCTAATTTTCTTCAGTTCCACACTCCTTCGATTTGTGTTCTTCCAGTTATAGATGTTTTCTAATCAACTGTTTAGAGATGTTATTTACATACTTCTGGAGTAGGTTAGTTTTGAATGGAGGTCCAGTTATAGCCTTGTATGCATCTTCCAACTCCATTTTCAAACCCCCTCTGCCTCCCCAATCCATTTGCATCTGTACCTTCAGACAACAAAGTCTGAAGTTCACTTTCTAAACTTGCTTCCCTCTCCATTTGTCTTCCCCTTTCAGGCACTTGTATGTAAATTAAGAAAAAGATCTCCTTTGACAAGTTTTTAGTCACCTGTGCTAGTATCTCCCTCCTTGGCTTGGTACTAATATTTTTTCAGTTTAGTTCCTGTGAGGTGCCTCAGGACATTTTTCTGTGCTGCAAGCACTGTATATAAATGTGAGTTGTCAAAGCCAGTTTTCTGTGGGAATTCACATAATGATGTTTCTGACTGGCTTGTTATGTTTTTGTTTATGGAGAAAAATGAAAGAGGAATTTTGGTTTGCAGTATTTTGCGGTATTTGTTTACTTTTTATGCTGATTAGTACAGGTGGCTTTTAATTCAAAAGATTTGATTTCTTTTCGTGTGTTTTTCTTATTTATGCTTCTTAGCTTAAATTATTCAAATATAATCACTTCAAAGTAAAAGCATTGCTTTGAAATATCGGCCGCCAGTATTTGGTTTCCCAGGCGCTCGCTAATTTTTCAGATCAGGGACATAGCTCCATATTGTGTAGCTTGTTAATTGGTGTGCGTTAGTGACAGGGTGTGATCTATATTGAATGTACAGTCATTGTCTGATTTCACCCCCCCCCCCCCCCCCCAAGGTCTTGCCTGATACCATAGAATCATAGCGCATTGCAGCAAAGAAGGACGTCGTTCAGTCCTTAGTGTTTGTCTTGCAAACATTTCCCTTTCAGTAATTTCAGTATCAATGCATTACAGTAACCTCAGTCTTTTAACTTGTAGTGATTTAGAATTCAAACTTTATTTCATAGATGTCCTATCAGCTAGTCACTCTGATGAAGGGTTTAGGCCCGAAACGTCAGCTTTTGTGCTCCTGAGATGCTGCTTGGCCTGCTGTGTTCATCCAGCTTCACACTTTGTTAGCTACCCATATCTAAATCGTTTCCACCTGTAACTTTAGCAGATTGTTTGCTCTGTTATTAATTGGGAGTGCAGGATTTGCTGTTTTATAACTACTGATTACTATTAGTATTATTCGTAAGCCCACTTGCAGTGAACGTTTGTATGGTTGCCTCGGCACCGTGTTAGTTACTGGGTACCTAGGTACAGACACTTTTGAGTTGCTACAGAATTGAAATAAAGGCATTTCTCCTATAACACAATAGTTGCATTCTTCTGTGATCTTGTGTTATAGAAAAATCACATCATAGGGAAATTTCTTTTAGAAAATCGCTAAACTTGGACTGCAAAAAGTTTGCGCTATTCAAATAGCGCCCACGGTTCTTCAATCGCATTACAGCCAATTCGCGTTAATGAAACATGTGTTATAGCAGAAATACCTGTAGTTTAAAAAAAAGAGTAGCATGGGAATACAGAGTTTAAAAGTCCATAATGAGATAAAAAGGTCGTCATCACTTTATGGTCCTTTCTCATTGAGTCCATGCCTGGCAGGCTTCAGAACACGAGGCCTCGTGGCCTCCATGTGCTGTGCTCCTGCTTTGGCTGTGGCTCCAGCCATGACTTGGTTCCCAGCTCGGCCCACACTTGCTCAGCTCTGGCTCCAAATACAACTTGGCTTCCAGTGCACACTCTGCTCTTGTGTTGGCTGCGATTTACTTCCGCGACTCAGCCCCTCTGGTTGAGGCTTTTTTCCACACTGGGCTGGTCTCGGACACCATTCTCCATTCTCTCCCGGTAGGGTACTTTAAGTAGTTAAAAATTGATGGGGTGGGTGGGGCTGGAAACTGCAGCAGGTGGCAAAAGACAAAGAGGAGAAGAAACTGGCAAGCAGAGGAGCTCTGGCTAGAGTGTCTTACTGTTGCAAGACTTGGAAAATTAGAAAGGACGTGTCAGTTATTTCACTGGCCACTTTGTTTAAGACTGTAGGTGTAGCCCATCTGAACCTGGGGATCTGTCAGCCCAGATATCCATCAGTTTGCTCAGCGCTATGTCCCTATGTCTCTCTTCCTGGTTTATCACCTATTTCTGAGATGTTACTTGTTTCCTTTGTAAAGAAGAGCCATGCGCAATACTCGTTCAGTTCTGTCTTGTCTTAGTTTTTGTCACTAATTTCAAAAACCACCCCTTTAACAGGATCAGTGTTCACTTTTAACTTATGTAAAAAAAACTATAAAAACTTTTACTATCTTTAATTGTTTTTCCAGCTAGCTTTTCTTGTCATCTCTTGCTGTCCAGTTGCGCAATATGATTTTTCTTTAAGTTTTGATATTCATTATTTTTGGTTAGGTAACTATGGATGCTAGATCCTTGGAAAATGTATTCTGTGAATTGTAAAATGCCTCTTTAAATGTCTGCCATTGCATCTTTGTTGACCCACTTCTAATCCTATTTACCAGTTCCCTTCAATTCTGTTTTTGTACCCTTAAATTTAAAGTACTGATCATGGATCTGCTTTTATGTCTCAAACAGAATGCAAAATTCAATCTGCAAGATTACTGTTACACAGGGATGCCTTGCCCACGAGAGCACTGATTAATCCTATTACGTTACAACAAACTGGGTGAAGTATAATGTGTTTTTTGGTTGGCTCCAGAACACATTATAAGAAAATATCCTGAAAACTTTCTCTAAATTCATCAGCTAGGCTGTCTATGCCTATCGACCTTCTCCAATTTATATGGAGATTAAAATCCTTCATGAAATCAGACATGCTCCTTATTTCCTCCTTTGTGCTCTTTTCCATCTCTTAATTATTGTTAGAACTCTTGTACACCACTTTGATAAATGATTTCTTGCATTTCTCATCTTTATCCACACCTACTATATCCCCTTTGCTTAAGCCCTCGCTATTGAATGATCCCTCTGTATTGTACGAATATCTTATTGAATTACAAAAGTCTGAGGGGACTTGACAGGGTAGATGTTGAGAAGTCGTTTTCCCTTGTTGGGTAGTCTAGTTTGTGGCAATGTTTGAAGAACCCAATGTGAACGGATTTGGCACTCCTCTAATACAGTATAAATGTTCCTGTAATTTAGTATTCTTGCAAATTGACCTGATGGATGCAAGACAAATACTTAGAGAAAATGTATTTTTTCAGCAGTGTTCAAGTTCAGCGCAACAAAATGAATATTTGTTGTTTGTGGTATTATTTCATCTGTTTTGTTTCAAATTTTAAAAACATGCAGGTAGAATGTCTTGAGTTTTGTTGCTTTTTGAATTTTTGTCGACTCTTGTCTGTTGGTTTAATCTTAAATTTGTACTTTTTATGAATTCCTTTCATGGTCTGTTTATCATTTCCCATATTAATATCTTTTTCTTTTGCCTTGGGCTGGATACTATGTGCCCCCTGTGAGTGTATTTTGGGTGAGGTATTATCTTAGATAAAGTAGGTGGCCAGCATGTCACCATCCTACCCACCCATCTATAAGTTTAACCACAGCTTCCAGAGGGTGGGTGGGTATTAGTATCAGAAAGACCCACCAGATGTGAATAAATGGGCAACTCAATTTTCTCAAAACTTTATACAACCGATGCCATAAAATGGTTGGTGTGTGCATTGGGTGGGAGTGAACATCAGTTTTTTTTTAAAAAGTATTTAAATCATGGTAAAATAAGGCAAAGGTACCAGCGTTGGAAGATGCTTTTTCTTCACCACATGCACATTCCATAATGTCCCATTTGCTGATTGGTGACATTTTATTGTTAGTAATATGTATGACTTGGTGCTCCTGTGTGCCTGCTGCACCTCGTCATGTTGATTGAAGAAACGTTGATAAATTGCTGTGGGGAATCCTGTAAGTGGACCTACTGTTATGCTGCACTGAAGGTCAAGCAGGTCAGCAACAACTAACTTCATATAGCAACATCTTCGAAAAAGCATCTCTGCTTCAGTAATGCACTGAAGAATCAGCTGAATTGACCAGAATGTGCTACCCACTGAGCTTTCTCCAACCCGTAAAAATTGCAAGAAGATTTTGAGAAAATAGGAGACAGGAGGGTTTGGATCGAATAAAGTCATTAATTGAATATCAGAGTACAAGTTGGTACAAGTCAGTTTGTAAGTTAGCATGACCATGAACTGTTAACCCACCATTTATTTTTTTTTGTCAGCTCTACCATCAATAAATCTTTGATTCTGAATAATTTTTTTGCATTGTATTTTATGCTGGTTACAGCCAATTGCAGTGCAACAAATGCTATAGCCAGGGGTTGGGGAGGTTGTAAAGGGCCCTGAGAGCTGAAATTGAATTTGGAGCATTCCCAGCAACACCATCTGTCAAAAAAATTACAGGATCAGAGTTTTGGAATGGTCATTTTGCAGCAACATGGGTCCTGAATTTAATGATGATTGGTAACCGTCACTCTGTGCTATTACCACTTGAAAACTGAGTTTTGTCAATCCTATGTGTGCTTTCTCCACAAGTGAGTAAACTCTTCTTGGAAGAAGAGTTCCCTGTCCCTGTGGAGTATTTCAGTTGTACTTACTTTGAGGCAAATCTTTGCAAGCGTAAACCTCCATCGTTTTCTTCTGAGATCCTGTCCCCTCTCTTTTTGTTTGAAGAAATTGATTCCTTCTAACATTGCAGATTGCAGGTGCTGGTTGAGTACCAATATGGCCCTAACCCATTGTGCCTTGCTGTTCTTCATTTTGTGTTCTGGTGAACTGAAACAGAAATATCATGACCCAACCCAATGTCTGAAATGTTATCGGCTTTTGAAAATAGATAATATTAAGTTATATGCATATATTTCAAAGTTCCAATTCCTGCTAGTTATCCTTTATCAGTCTAACTGCTTTTACCGTAACTTTCTCTAAAACATTATATTTTTTTAACCATCCACCATAGGTACGATAAATTTAGAAGCTTGGCAAGAAGTATTGAAGAGAATGAAGGAAACCTAGATCAGTTTTCCCGCAGCTATGAAAGCTTTGGTGTCAATCGATTGGCTGATGGGGGAGTTTACTGTAAAGAGTGGGCTCCCGGAGCAAAATCTGTGTCTCTTGTTGGAGAATTCAGTGAGTATTCATCATCCATGCAAACTTACTTATACGCATTTCATTATGTTTCAGAAGATTTTATTCACTTGTATATTTGTTTTGTTTATGAGGCTTATTATCAGTAAGTGACAAAATTGGATATGGAGCAAAAGAGAGAGTGGAGTTGAGATGCACAACATCCATCATCCATTAGGGATAAAGGGAATGGCAGGTGTCTTTGCCCTAGGATATGGAATTTCAAGACTAGCGGGCATATTTTTAAGGTGAGCAAAAATATTGAAGAGATATGAGGGGCAGTTTTTTTTTTACACAGTCATTTGTCTGTAGAATGAACTTGAAGGAAGTGTTGAATGTAGGCACAGTTACATTGTTTAAAAGATATTTGCTTAAGAACATGAATAAGAGGTGTTTGGAGCAATATGGGCAAGGTGCAGGCAGATGGGTCTAGTTTAGTTTGGGATGATGTTTGGCATGGACTGGTTGGACCAAAGGATCTGTATCTGTGCGCAATGACTCTATCTGATTGTGTCCCTCACACCAGCGCCATCATTCAGTGTTCTGTTCTTGTTTACTTCCATCTTTTCTTGAATCTTATTCTGTCAAAGATGGATTTAGGTGTATAGGTTATGTGGCTAAACAGTTAGAACATAAGAACTGGGAGCTGGAGTAGGCACTGTGGCTCTTCAAGTCTGCTCTGCCATTCAGTAAGATCATGACTGTTCTATTTGTGGCCTCAGCTTCACCTACTCACCCTCTCACCATAACCCTTAATTCCTTCGCTGTTCAAAAGAAGTAGTTCCTGCTCAATTCAGTCCAAAATCTGCTCTCCCTAACCTTGAGGCTATGCCCTCTTGTTCTAGTTTCACCTGTCAGTGGAAACAACCTCCCTGCTTCTATCTTACCTATTCTCATCATAATTTTATGTTTCCCTAAGGCCCCACCTCATTCTTCTAAATTCCAATGAATATAATCCCAATCTACTCAGTCTCCCCTCATAATCCAACCCTCTCAACTCCGGAATCCACCCAGTGAATCATCTCTGCACCCTCTCCAGCACCAGTGCATTATTTCACAAGTAAGGAGACCAAAACTGTACACAGTACTCCAATTGTGGCCTCACCAGCACACCCTACAGCTGTAATGTAACTCCCTATTTTTAGACTCCATCCCTCGAGCAATGAAGATCAATATTCCATTTGCCTTCTTAATTAGCTGCTGCACCTGCAAACCAACCTTCTGTGATTCATGCAGAAGGACACCACCTCTGCAGCATGTTACAATTTTTTGCTGCTCAAATAGCCCCTCTTACTGTTATTCCTACCAAAATGGATGACTTCACATTTGTCGACATTGTACTCCATCTGCGTGACTTAGTTAAACTCACTCACTTAAAGCGCACTCACTTAAATTGTCGATATCACTCTGCAAACTTTGAGTCCTCTGCATGCTTTGCTTCACCACTCATCTTGGTGTCATCTACAAACTTTGACACACTACACGTGGTCCCCACTTCAAATCATCAATGTAAATTGTGAATAATTGCAGTCCCAACACTGATTCCTGAGGCACATCACTAGTCACTGATCACTATCCAGAAAAGCACTTGTTTATCGTCATTCTTTGCTTCCTGTTAGTTAACTGATTCTCAGCCTGTGCTAATACATTAATCATGACGCTGTGCATCTTTATTTTACACAGTAACCTTCTGTGCAGCACCTTGTCGAATTGCCTTTTGGAAATCTTGAAGCACTACATCTACTGGGTACCCACTTTCCACTATGCTTGTAGTATCTTCATAGAACTCCAGTAAATTAGTTAGATGTGACCTGCCCTTCGTGAACCCATGCTGCGTCTGCCCTTTGGGATAATTTCTATTGAGATGTCTTGCTATTTCTTCCTTGATAGATTCAAGCATTTTCCCAACTACAGATGTTAAGCTAACTGGCCTATAATTCCTCATATTTTGCTTACCTTCTTTTTTGAACAGTGACATCGCACTGTTTTCCAAACTGCTGGAACTACCCTAGAGTCCAGTGAATGTCAGAAAATTACTGCGAGCACATTTACTATTTCTCCTGCTGTCTCTTCGTATCTTGGGATGCATTCCATTAGGGCCAGGAGACTTGTCTACCTTTAGCTCCATTGGCCCAACACTACCTCTATCATGATCATTTTTAGGTCCTCACCTGCCTCTGCCTCCTTGTTGTCAATTATTGGCGTGTGTCCTCTACTATGAAGACCAATACACAATACTTATTCACTGTTTCAGCTATTTCTTCATTTCTCATTATTAAATCACCCTTCTTATCCTCTGAAGAACCAATGTTTACCTTCGCCACTCTTATTTTATGGTTGTAGAAACTTTTGCTGTCTTTATAATCTGAGCTAGTTTACTCTAATAATCTATCTCACTTTTCTTTATAGCTTTTTTTGTGACTTTGCAAAAACCTTAAAGGTCAACAGAATCTTCTAGTTTCCCGCTGGTCTTTGCCACTCTGTATGCCTTATCTTTCAATTTGATAGCCTCTCATTTCCTTGGCATCTGTAACTGATCACCCCTTTTTCTTCAGTCCTTCTTTATCACTGATATATACTTTTACTGAGCACTTTGAAAAATTGCTTTGAAAGTCCTCCACTGTTTGCCACCTGTTCCATCATTGAGCCTTTCCCATCTACTTTAGCTAGCTCCTCCCTCTTCCTATTGCAGTCTTCTTTGTTTGAGCACAGGACCCAGATATTGGATTTTATCTTCTCATTTTCCATCCGTATTCTAAATTCAATTATACCGTATCACTCCTTCCAAGAGGATGCTGAACTATGAGATCGCTAATTATTCCTGTTTCATTACAAAGGACCAGATCCAAGATAATGGCTGTCTCTTTGGTTCCATGATATACTGTTCAAGAAAACTCTTGTGGATGCATTCGATGAACTTCTCCCCAAGGCTGCCTTAATTAACCTGGTTCGATTGATCAATATATAGATTTAAATCCCCCATGATAGTTGCTGCACCATTTTTACAGACATTAGTTATTTCCCTGTTTAGAATGGATTCCTACAGGATGGAGATAGGCCCTTTGGCCCAAATTGGCCCATGCCGACTAAAATGTCCATCCACCTTAACCCCATTTTCCTTAAGTTATCCTTCCAAACCCTTCCTACCTATGTATTTGTACTAATGCCTTTCT